>NW_023270734.1:1820339-2138942 GCF_011800145.1 Mirounga leonina | reverse complement strand
GAAGAAGAAGAAGAAGAAGAAGAAGAAGAAGAAGAAGAAGAAGAAGAGGAAGGGGAGGAAGAAGAAAAGGAGACAGAATCTGACTGACTTGTGGAAACTTACCATGATTGCCAACCTACACATAATAGAAATCCAAAAAGGAGAGGAGGGAGAGAGGGGGGCACAAAGATTATGTGAAGAAATAATGACTTAAAATTTCCTCAAATTGGTAAAAGATATGAATCTATACATCCAAGAAGGTCAACAAACTTTGGGTAGGATAAACTCAAGAGATTCACACCAAGACACATTACAATTAAACCACCAAAGCCCAAGAGAGTCTTGAAAGCACCAAGAAAAAGGTAACCTATTGTGTAGATGGAATCCTCAATCAGGTTAACAGCTAATTTCGTATCAGAAACCATGGAGACCCAGAGGTAGTGGATGATTAATTTAAAGTGTTGAAAGAAAAAAACCTGTCAAACAAGAATACTATATCTGGCAAAACTATCCTTCAAGAAGAAGGAGAAATAGTACTTTCCTAGATAAACAAATGCTCAGGTAGTCACATGTAGACCTGCCCTACAAGAAATGATGAGGGGAAACTTAAGCCTTAAATGAAAGGATACCAGACATAATTCAGAGCATATGAAGAAATAAAGAACACCAATATAGGTTAACTAGATGGCCAATAGAAAAGCCAGCATTATTATATTTTTTGTTTGTAATTTTGATTTTATATTATATATGATTTGAGACAAAAGCATAAAATAATAATTATAAATCTATGTCATGGGCACACAGTATTTAAAGATATAATTTGTGACAATTACAATATATAGGGGATGAAGCTATATAAGAGCAGAGATTGAAGCTACTCTTCTACTATTGAAGCTAAACTGGTGTTAATTCAAACTAGTTATATTTTTAAGATGCTAATTTTAAACTTCAGGATAACCACTAAGAAAACAACTAAAAGGTATACAGAAAAGTAAGTAAGAATACAATAAAAATTGTATCATAGAACAAATAAACACAAAAGAAGGCAGTAATGGAGGAATTGAAAAAAAGATATGACATATAAAACAAATACCAAAATGGCAGAAGTAAGTACTTTATCAATAATGTTTTAAATGAAAATTAAAAGGCAGAGATGGCAGAATGAATTAAGAAACAAGATCCAACTATATGCTGTCTGTGTACCAACACCCTAAGTATTCTGCACTGCAAACTGTAGTGCCTTGATTCAGGAAGTCCTCATGTTTCTGCCTGACTTCCATTTCCTAGAACTTCAGCTGGAACTGGAAACTCTCAAGGCAGTAAGCTGGGAAAAACTTAGGGCTCACGTCATTTCTTTCCCATTTCTCAGAGCTCACTTCTTTTTTCCTTTAGGTCTGAAGTCATTAAAACTATTTTTTTTTTTTCGTTGTTGTTTTTGTTTTTCCCCATATAGTTTGTCTGGTATTTTAGTTATTCTAAGTGGGAGAACAAGTCCTGTCCTTGTTACCCCATCTTGGCTGGAAGCAGAAGCCATTATTAATTAAAATTTATTCATTTATAAAAGTCACATAATGGATTAGGGTTATAATTTTTTCACCTATTAAATTTGGATTTTATTAGTAAACTTGGGTTTTTACCAATTACTCTATAAACTAGACTAATATTGATAACCATATAATTGTTCAAGACAAAAGTATTTCTTTGGCCTTTAAAAAATCATTTTAATGATGAGAAATATGTTAATTGAAAAGACATTGCAGTCTTTTTTTAGTATAGTATAAAATAATAGTGCTTTAACTGATCTTAATGAATAAAGTCATTTTTTATCATTTTCTCTCTCTCATTTTTTTTTTAATTTTATTATGTTATGTTAGTCACCATACAATACATCATTAGTTTTTGATGTAGTGATCCACGATCCATTGTTTTCGTATAACACCCAGTGCTCCATGCAGTACGTGCCCTCCTTAATACCCATCACCAGCTAACCAATCCCCCCTCCCCCCTCCCCTCTAAAACCCTGTTTGTTTCTCAGGTCCATAGTCTCTCATGGTTCATCTCTCCCTTCAATTCCCCCCGCCCATTTTCCCCTTCCTTCTCCTAATATCCTCCATGTCATTCCTTATGTTCCACAAATAAGTGAAACCATATGATAATTGACTTTCTCTGCTTGACTTATTTCACTTAGCATAATCTCCTCCAGTCCCATCCATGTTGATGTAAAAGTTGGGTATTCATCCTTTCTGATGGCTGAGTAATATTCCATTGTATATCTGGACCACATCTTCTTTATCCATTCATCTGTTGAAGGGCATCTCGGCTCTTTCCACAGTTTGGCTATTGCGGACATTGCTGCTATGAACATTGGGGTGCATATGGCCCTTCTTTTCACTACATCTGTGTCTTTGGGGTAAATACCCAGGAGTGCAATTGCTGGGTCATAGAGTAGCTCTATTTTTAACCGACCGAGCCACCCAGGCGCCCCCTTTTTTTTTTTTTTAAAGATTTTATTTATTTATTTTGACAGAGAGAGACAGCGAGAGAGGGAACACAAGGAGTAGCTCTATTTTTAAATAGACTGTTTTCCAAAGTGGCTGTACCAACTTGCATTGCCACCAACAGTGTAAGAGGGTTCCCCTTTCTCCACAACCTCTCCAACATTTGTTGTTTCTTCCCCTGTCCATTTTTGCCATTCTAACTGGTGTAAGGTGGTATCTCAGTGTGGTTTTGATTTGGATTTCCCTGATGGCTAATGATGATGAACATTTTTTCATGTGTCTGTTAGCCATTTGTATGTCTTCTTCAGAGAAGTGTCTGTTCATCTCTTCTGCCCACTTTTTGACTTGATTATTTGTTTCTTGGGTGTTGAGTTTAGAGAAGTTCTTTATAGATTTTGGATACCAGCCTTTTATCTGTAGTGTCATTTGCAAATATCTTCTCCCATTCTGTAGGTTGCCTCTTTGTTTTGTTGACTGTTTCCTTTGCTGTGCAGAAGCTTTTTATCTTGAAGTCCCAAAAGTTCATTTTTGCTTTTGTTTCACTAGCTTTTGGAGATGTATCTTGAAAGAAGGTGCTGTGGCCGATGTCAAAGAGGTTACTGCCTATGTTCTCCTCTAGGATTTTGATGGATTCCTGTCTCACATTGAGGTCTTTCATCCACTTTGAGTTTATCTTTGTGAATGGTGTTAGAGAATGGTCGAGTTTCATTCTTCTGCATGTGGCTGTCCAATTTTCCCAGCACCATTTATTGAAGAGACTGTCTTTTTTCCATTGCATGTTTTTTCCTGCTTTGTCAAAGATTATTTGACCATAGAGTTGAGGGTCCATATCTGGGTTCTCTATTCTGTTCCGTTGGTCTATATGTCTGTTTTTGTGCCAGTACCATGCTGTCTTGGTGATAACTGCTTTGTAATATAGCTTGAAATCAGGCAACGTGATGCCCCCAGCTTTGTTTTTCTTTTTCAACATCTCCTTGGTGATTCGGGGTCTTTTCTGATTCCATACAAATTTTAGGATTTTTTGTTCCAACACTTTGAAAAATGTCATTGGAATTTTGATCGGGATGGCATTGAAGGAATAGATTGCTCTGGGTAGCATAGACTTTTTAACAATGTTTATTCTTCCAATCCATGAGCATGGAATATTTTTCCATCTTTTTGTGTCTTCTTCAATTTCTTTCATGAGTGTTTTGTAGTTCCTAGAGTATAGATCCTTTACCTCTTTGGTTAGGTTTATTCCGAGGTATCTTATGGTTTTTGGTGCTATTGTAAATGGAATCGCTTCTCTAATTTCTCTTTCCACAGTTGCGTTGTTAGTGTATAAGAAAGCAACTGATTTCTGTGCATTGATTTTGTATCCTGCCACATTACTTTTTTCTCTTTAAGAATAAGAGGAAAAAAATTAATTTGGATGTCTTGATAAGTATTAATTGCCAATAAGCTCTTTATCATGTCTCAGGAAAATACCTGTTGTGTGTACTTGGCTATTATGGACTTCTAACTTATATTAACTACAGCAGTTACAGCGGGAAGGAAAGAAAGCTTCATCCGGCATTCTAATTACTGACCTGGAAACAGTACAGCTGGAAATGTGGTTCTAAGTTCACTTTAAAAAATAAAATGCTTTGATCTAAAAGCATTAATTTAGGTAGCAGGAACTCCCAAATTTGGACATTTTATATATATTTTTAGGTTTAATCAAAACAATTTTGTGCATCTATGTCTATGCTTGACCTCTCCCTCTGAAAGTTGCTTTAGATTAGAATACTCTGTTCATTTAAATGAAACCTTTAATCTTCAGTGATGGAAAAGTAAAAATTTGATGGCTCACTAATGTTGATATGAAAAAAGAATAGAAGAACAACGGTGGATATTGTTTTCATTTTGCCAGTATAAATTACAGTTAGGATGAATAACAAGATTATATATACTCTAGATGTGATACCAGAAAAAAATTATGCTTCATACATTATGAAGTAATAATACTCGGTCCTGTATCAATAAGCCATAATACATTTTTGACATAATATTTATTGTGATGTATATTTCTTGTCATAAATACTAAACTATGAAGAATTTTTGGTGTGATTAAGAAAATGATTTACATAATTAGTCTTTGATAGGAAAATTTTAGAAATGAATTTAATAGAATATTTGCAAATAAGAGTTGTAATGTAGTAAATCCTTGCTGAATGGTATTTTATGCTTTTTGACAGCTTACTTTTGGGGCAGACAGTAAGGTTGGATATTGGTCAATAGATCAGAATCCATAATGTCAGTTTATGGATAAATTGGAGCTATTATTCCAGTTTTGAATGGGTAGTTTTAGAATGGTGCATGGATGGATGAGTGAATGAATTTTGAGCCAAATCAGACATATAACAGGAGAATAGCTTCATTTAAGAGTATCCTAGTACCTCTCTTCCCCCAACCTTGATACTCTTCTGTCTTGACTTTCTACCTCCTAGCCAGGAGGAAAGAGAATTAGACTTAAAAGGACACATCTTCTTCTGGGCAGAGAAGGCAAGTCAGCTACAGAATGCATCTGGAGGGTTAATTGTGTTCTGTCACATTACAAAAGTTATTCAACATGACCAAAACAAAAGCAAACTTCTGATAATAAAAAAATTCTGTATAAAAAAATTACTTTTGTTTTTCTCTGCTGTTAAAGCAGGTGGTCCTGCTTCTGTGGACTAGAAATTTTATCGTGTGTGTAAAAATCTTTTTTAAAAAGATGTTATTTATTTATTTATTTATTTATTTATTTATTTATTTATTTATTTATTTTAGAGAGTGAGAGAGAGCACGCATGAGGAGGGGAGAAGCAGAAGGGGAGGGAGAGAGAATCTGAAGCAGACTCTGTCTGAGTACAGTGCCCAGTGCAAGGCTCCATCTCATGACTGAGAGATCATGACCTGAGCTGAAACCAGGAGTTGGACACTTAACTGACTGAGCCACCCAGGCACCCCAGGAAACCTTTTCTTAAAAGGCTGGTATTCCCTGAAAATACAATGGCAAAATTAGGGGTGTCATTAAGTTCCTAAGTAATAGCTTCACAGAGGTTTCTGGAAATTCGTTAAAATGTAATTATTCTCATATGTGCCCAAGTGAGTTAAGAGCAATATAGACCTGTGTCAGAATGTACATTCTGAGGTAATAAAACCCTTGTTACTGTGTGGAGGAAACGTAGGTGAGACCTTATTTTGGGAATTAGGGGGCGATGGCTTATATCTCTTTCAGGTGCTGTTACCCTGATGTACTCTGAGATTGTAGGATCCTGTTATATTATAAAAAGATATATCACATAATACTATAAAATGATAATTTAGTACCTATATAACCTCAATGTTGTTTCTATCTGAAAATATCTTCTAATGCCTCTTCAAGCTTATTTCTATTTTTTAGCCAAGTGATTTTTTTCTTAAAGTCCAAACTAAAAATGGAAAGTCGGCCCAATTTATTTGCTTGTATATGTATCTAGAATTGGATTTCCTTTAGTTTTCTCATCCTCTAGCTCCAACCCATCGGCGTGTCCTGTGGGCTACTCTGCAGAGGATAGCCCAGATGTGTGTACTTCCCGTCATCCCTACTGTTATGCCCTAGCTCAAGCTGCCATCATCTTCTTACTCTTCTCCTTACTTCCAGTATTGATTTCCCCTTTCCACTTACCACAATAGTCTACTAGGACTGCCATAACATAATACCACAGACCAGGCAGCTTAGACAACAGAAATTTTTTTTCTCATAGTTCTGGAGTCCAAGATCAAGATGCCATCAGGATTGGTTTCCAAAGAGAGCTCTCTTCCTGGCTTGTAGATGGCTGCCTTCTCACTCCATCCTCACATTGTGGAGAGAGAGAGAGAGAAAGAGATCTGGTGTTTTTCCCTCTTATAAGGACAACAGTCCTATCAGATTAGGGCCCCACCCTCATGACCTCATTTACTTTAATCCTAATTAGAGGGCCCTATCTCCAAATATAGTCACCTTGAGAGTTAGGGCTTCAATATATGAATCTGAGGGGGAACACAATTCAGTCCATAACAGATGAATCTTTAAAAAGTTAAAAGCAGATCATGTTTCTCCCTGTTTAAAACTCCCCAATGGCTTCTCGTCACTTTGAAAATAAAATCTAAACTCCTTACTTTGACTTTCAAAACTCTGTAATCAGGTCCCCCGTCTACCCCCTCTCACCCAGGGCCACATTGCACCACTCCAGGAGTCATGGTTCCTACATGAGAGAATCAATAACGCAGAGACCCTCATCTGTACTCCTTTCAGTACATCTTGATGTATCATCGGCATCCTCCCTCTTTGGTCACCTGCAGAGGCCGATAGACCCTTCTCACCCTAAATTCAGTTCACATGTCCAAACAGATGATGCCACACACACACATCCTAAGAAGGTATAACAAGGTTTATTACTTACCTATCTGAGATTTTGAGGAGAGCAGGGCAGGCCTCCCAGGCAGATCTGAAGTGGCTTTCAAGAGCAAGGAAAGGAGATTGGCCTGGGTTTTTTTTATTATGGATAGGGGTAGGGCTGCAGTAGCTAGGAAAGGGGCATGTCTTGTTTGAATCTCCCGCCAGCAAAAAAGGAGGGAGTGCCCAGCTTTTCTTATCAGCTTGTCCAGATATAGAACACAAGGGAAGAAGGTGGAGTGAGGCTCTCAGCAATCAAATATCAAAAATCAGTAAGAATTATACTCCCCTAGCTTCTTGTTCTTCAAGAGGTTTTGACTCTTTTTGGCCCTTTGCTCTTGCATATAATTTTAAGGATCCTGTCAAATCCCATAAAAAGCCTTGTGAGGATTTTTATTAGAATTGCATTGAATCTATGTATAAGTTTGGAGAATCATTGACATCTTTAGGATATTGAGCCTTTCCATCCAAGAACAGTGTGTATCTATTTAAGTTTTCTTTAATATTTCAATAAAAATAAATAATTTTCTCCATTGAGGGTTTTTGTAATATTTAGTCATATGTGTGTTACATTTTTTGTTGCTTTTATAAAACTGTTTTATATGCAATTACATTCCTAACTAAATTATACCTTATCAGGTAAGATAGTGCTCCTTATCAGGTTAAGGAAGTTGCCTTGTATTCCTAGTTTGCTAAGAATTTTTATCAAAGATAGGTGTGAACTTATCAAAACTGTTTTTTTTTCATATTACTATACCTTGTACTTTTTTGCTGAAAGCCAGACATGATGTACTGCATAAAAAGAACTCTGGTAAGTAGTCTTTTAGTAATGTAGTGATAAAGTGTAGGAGGGAAAGTGTTCTAGAGTCCTGTGATTAGATCTCAGCTTGTGACCCTGGGCTGTGAAATTTACCAGTAGTTCTCAGATTTCCCTTCCCACTTTAGAAGGGACAGGCTGGTTTGAGAAGTCTGGAGGTATGTATTTTGCATCCCCTATTTGGAATACCATAGGGGGGCTCAATTTGGATTTTTCTCTTGTCTCACATAGGAAGGCTAGAGCCAGGTGAAGTTGAGTATTTCCCTTCCCCAGGTTGGTTAGGCTCAGATAAAATCCCCAAAATGTTGGCCTTTGGTAAAATAGTTTCTTTTGAGGGCAGGCCTTATTATGAAAAATACAATGTTCTGGTGTATTTCAAAATGATTATTTTTCCTTTCTCCCTGTCAGAAACAAGAGTTTTTGTTTTTGTTTTTTCTTATATTCAGTATGGGAACTTGGTAGGGCTTCTGGAGGTAAAAAAATCACCAAGGTGTGGGGGCCCCTTTGATGACTGGGTCCCGATGGAGTTTTAAATTCTCAGACTTGTCCACACTGAGCCTCCAGCAATTCATCAATTATAGTTTAGATTTTTTTTGTACCCTGGTACTGGTTGTTGTGGATGTTTCTGCTCCAGTAAGTTGTAATTTTCTATATTCACCTATCTTTCTCTTCAGTTTTCAGGAGCAGCAGTTTGGTGTGACCTCACTTTTCAGACAGATCTAAGAAGAGTTGTTGATTTTTTAGTTTGTCTATCTTTTACTTGTCATTAGATTGAGGCACTGACTTCCAAGTTCCTTATATGACAGACTAGAAAACAGAAACTGTTTATGTATTTTAATGCCACTTTTTAGTTTGCTTAAACTTTAGAATTATTATACAAAATTTACCTTTATGTAGTGACTCGCTTTTGTCCCTAATGATATTTCCTGTTCTAGTGTATTTTGTCTAATGTTAGTATAGCCACCTTGGGTTTCTTTCTTTTTTAAAAAATTAATTAATTTTTAATTTTTTTTTGAACGGTGTTATACTGGGATATAATTTTCCATTCTTTTGTTTTCCATATTCCTGTGTCCCTGTATTTTAAGTATGTTACCCGTAGACAGCTGTATTTTTTTCCAATCTTGTTGTCTGTTTATTAACTGATGAGTTTAGTTAGTCCATAGGCATTTATTGTGATTATTTATATATTTAAACTTGTTTCTATTATTTTGTTTTTGTATTTCTTCTGCTCTTTTTACTTTTCCCCTTAAAAATTGAGTATTTTTCCTTTGTTTTTAAATATAATTTGCTTTTATCTACTCTGACATTTATATCCTATTTCTATTCTTTTAAGTTTACCCTTACAGTTTTACCACGTATATTTAATTTGCCAAAATTTAAACTTGCCCAAACCACACAAAACTCTAACTTTGTTTATTCTTCTCCAACTTATACTCTTGTTACCCAGTATTTTAGGTCTCATTCTTATTTAACCCTACAAATTAACTCTTATCATTTTAGATAGGTGGCATTTATTTATAAAACATGTTTATTATTTTACTTATTCTACATTCCTGCTTGCATTTCAGAAATGCTATAATTTTCCATCTTTCATAATATAGACCTCTTCATAGAATCCTATCAGTGTTTGACTATCTGAAAGTATCTCTATTTTACCTTAATTCTGAAAGGATCATTTTGCTTAATTCTGGAGTATTATGATTATATTCTCTCAGCATTTTGAAGACATCCCACGGTATTCTAGTATCTGGTGTTACTACTGAAAAATTTGTTAGTCATATTTCCAATCCTTACTGATTGATTTGTTTTTCCCTGTCTTTCCATTTGTTTTAGATGTTTTGTAGTCTATTATAACAGTTTTATGCATGAATTTTTCTTAAATTTATTCTCTTTTGGAATCTATTATGTTTCTAAAATCTGTGGATTCATGTATTTTTATCAATTCTGGAAAATTCTCAACAACTTCTAGCCAAATAGTCTCTCTTTGATATCCTTGTATGCCCCTTCCTCCTAATGAGATTTTTTAAGATATACAATGGACATTCTCATTTCCATCCTCCATATCTCTTAATCTCTGTGGCAGAACTATCCATTTGTTCCATTTTCTAACTTTCCCTTGCTATTAAGTTTGGTCTGAGTTCTGGCCAATGAGTTTAGATAAAGCAGTGTAATAAGCCCTTCCTGTACATAAAAATTTCCCATATAAAAACTAATAAACAAATATTGGCAAATTGAATTCAGTAATAAATAAAAAGTATAATATAATAAGTGACTATAATGCACTATGGCTAAGTGGTATTTGTACCAGAAATGCAAGGTTGGTTTTACATTTAAAAATCAGAGTAAAGAAGAAAATAAATGTATGGTTATCTCAATAGATACAACAAACTACATCTAACATCATCCTTAGGTGAAATATTGAATATGTCCCCCAAATTATAGAGCAAATCAAGAATGTATACTATTAAAATTTCTATAAAACATTACCCTCAAAGTCCTATCCAGTGTAATTAGGCAAGATAATAAAATTTTGAGAACCATGGAGACAAACTAGTTAAAGAAGTAGAATCTTGATAAACTGCCCAAATTTGAGAAGAATTTTTATCAAAAACACCCTGATTTGCCTAGGTACACAGCATCATAGGCAGAGACTTACAGAAGAAGCCAGGACATTATAGATAGACATCACAATAACCAGTTGGATTTCTATACACTGACAATGAACAATCTGAAGGGAAATTAAGAAAATTCCATTTATAATAGCATCAAAAATAAAAAAAAAATTAAGAAAAAATCTAACCAAGGAAGTAAAAGTATTTTACACCAAAAACTATAAAATGTTGCTGAAAGAAATTAAAGACACAAATAAGTGGAAAAACATCCTATGTTCACGGAGTTGAAGACTTCATATGGTTAAGATGTCAGTACTACTCAAAGAAATCTACAACTTCAATTCAAACC
Organism: Mirounga leonina; assembly: GCF_011800145.1. Taxonomy (NCBI): domain Eukaryota; kingdom Metazoa; phylum Chordata; class Mammalia; order Carnivora; family Phocidae; genus Mirounga; species Mirounga leonina. The sequence goes on along the minus strand of NW_023270734.1, from coordinate 2,128,268 downwards.
CTATCAAAATCCCAATGATGTTGGGTTTGGCGGTGGGGGGAGGGTGGTTGTTGGCTTGTTTTGTTTTGTTTTGTTTTTGTAGAAATTGCAAGATCTATTTAAACTTTCATAGGGAATCTCAAGTGACCCTGAATAGCTAAAACATCTTGAAAAAGAACAAAATCGGAGGACTTACACTTCTGATTTCAAAACTTATTGCAAAGCTACAGTCATCAAAACAGTGCCATGAAGACAGACATATACAACAGTGGAAGGGAATAGAGTCTGAAAATAAATGCTCACATATATGGTTGATTTATTTTTGACAAGAGTGCCATGACCAGTGTATGGGGAAAGGAGAGTCTTTTCAGCAAATGTTGGGACAACTGGATTTCCACATGCAAAAAAAAAAAAATGAAGTTGGACCCTAACCTTATACCATTTACAAACATTAACTCAAAGCAAATGAAGACCTAAATGTAAGACTAAATTTATAGAACTCTGAGAAGAAAACATAGGAGAAAACCTTCATGAAATTATATTTGCCAATGATTTCTTGGAAATGACAACCAAAGCATAGGCAACAACAACAACAACCCAGATAAATTGGACTTCATGAAAATTAAAAAATAACAAACTTTTATGCATCATAGGACAGTATCAACAGAGTGAAAAAGCATCCCACAGAATGTGAAAAAGAACATTTGCAAACCATATATGTGATAAAGGTTTCATATGCAGAACATATAAAGAACTGCTACAACTTAACAACAAAAGCCAGGTAAGAAATGGGCAAAGCACTTGAATGTACATTTCTCCAAAGAAGTTATGCAAATTTTCAATAGGCAGATAAAAAGATGCTTAACATCACTAGTCATTAAGGAAATGCAAATCAAAACCACAATGAGATACTACTTCAAACCCATTAGGATGGCTATTATATTTTTTTAAATGGAAAACAACATGTATTTGTAAGGATGTGGAGAAATTTGGTACAATGATACAATGCTGGTGGGAATAGAAAATGGAATGGCACTATGAAAAGAGTTTAGTGGTTTCTAAGAAAGTAAATATAAGATGATTATACCATGTGATCAGCAATTCCATTCCTTGGTATATACTCAAAAGAAATGAAAACAGAGACTTAAACAGATATTTGTATACCAATGTTTACAAAAGCATTAGTCACAATAACCAAATGGTCAGAACAATCCAGGTGTCCGTGAATAGTTGAATGGACAAACCAAAAGTGATATGATATATACATGCAATGAAATATTACTCTGTCTTAAAAGAAAAGAAATTATGATGTATGTTACAAGCATTATGCTAAGTAATATAAACCCAACACAAAAAGTCACATATTGTATGATTCTACCTATTGGCCTAAAATAGGCCAATTCATAGAGACAGAAAGAATAGAGGTAATCAGGTGCTGGCTAAAACTAAAGACTGACATTACCAAGAGTTGACAAGAATGTAGAACAACTAAAACTCTCATATATTTTTGGTGTGAGTATAAAATGATATAGCCCACTTTGGAAATCTAGTTGACATTATTAACTAAGGCCAAACATATGCTTAATCTATGATCCAGCTTCTACTGGATCTATTCTAGGATATAGAGATCTAGAAAGATCTTTACTCTCACTATTACAACACATCAACAACAAGAAACATGACAAATTTCAAGTTCACAACTTTTTTGAACTCATTAGAGAGTTGAGATTGAAGGGCAACCAACTAGCCCAAAATAAAGAGAGGCAAATGCATGTAGGGAGAGAAAGATGTGAGCACTTGCCTATTTGAGAAAGATGCAACCAAGCATCAGTAAGAAAAATTTAGCCAGAATTCTTAAAGAGTTGGTAGAGGCCAAGTGTGAGCTGGGGAGAGAATTTGGGTGTGCAGATACAAGGGAAAATTGTATCCATTTGTATACTTTTCTTCACAAACTTCATTAATTGTTCACAGAAATGATACATGAGAGTTCTGAAAATGAATCCCTCATTGTGTCAGCCTGGAGTGTGGGAATGGTTTAAAACCCTACAAGATCCTTTCCCACTTAAACAGAACCTTAAACTACAGAGGAAAGGACAACAAATATTCACTCTTGGGATATTGATGAAACTTCACTGCAGTTGGGGAAAGGGAAAAGAAAAAACATCTCCCCATTGGAAGGGCAGTGATACATGCTGGGCCCAAAATTTTAAACTGTGGGGACAGAGAAGCACTGAGAAGACCATATCCCTTGACCCAGAAATATTGTGCATGCCTAAGACTGAAGCTTAATCAGAGCAACAGAGAATGCTTCTTCCCCTTAGACCTCTGCCACATGGCTAAAAATTATCAAGTTACAAGTAATAGTGAAAGATTGCTGGAAGAATTGTAAGAATATGGAGCAAGAGGTGCAGCCCAAAAAGATAGCTTAAAGTTGGAGGAAGAACAGACATTGGCAAATGATCCCCACCCTAAAAACAAAGTATTTATGGAAGAATTTGAAGACTATGGTGCACAACAAACCCTAAATCCAGCTCAATTGCTGACTAGATTGACTCAAAACCCCACACTAAAGGACTAGAGGAAGGAAAGACATGTCCATTTCCAGTCATAAAAACAATTTATCTGAATCATTACTAATATAAGAAGAAAAACTACAAAGCACATGGAAAAACAAGAAGTAAAAGACAACACACTGTCAATAAACAAAGCAAACAACAGGCCAGATTCAGATATGACACAGATGTTGGAACTGCCAAACAGGTAATTTAAAATAACCATAATTGGAGTGAGTCCAAGATGGTGGAGCAGTAGGAGACCTTAATTCTGTCTGGTCCCAGGAATTCAACTAGATAACTATTAAGTCATTCTAAACACCTGTAAACTCAACCTGAGATCTAAGAAAAGAATAGCTGCAACTCTACAAATAGGAAAGCAACCACCTTCTGCAAGGTAGGAGGTGCAGAAGTGAATCCAAGACAATATATGGGAAGATAGATTCCAGGGAGAGGGAGCCTCTGTAAGTCGGCTACCAGAAAGTGATATAGCAGGGGAGCACAAAATCGGAACTTTTAGAAATCTGCTCTGGTAAGAGACATCCCTGCCTGAAAGGCGCTCAGGTGGTGAAGCAGGGCAGAATCTTAGGTGGGACAGTGTGGTCTCAGGATCCCTGGGGTCACAGGGAAACCAGAGGTGCCTGAGTATGGTAGAGTTCCCAGGCATCAGAGCAGGGAAGCCTGCTGCAATCATTGAGCCCACGAGTTGGCTCTCAGCTTGGTTGCCATATACTGTGAGAGACCAACCCCCCTTCCTCCCTGGGGAGAAGTGGCGTGGGTGCATGCTGTAGGAGTTTGCAGGATTTGGAGACTCAAAACAGGGTCACGTGCCTGAGTTAGAAGTGGTCGATCACAGGCTGGGTGAGCACGGAGGGCAGATGGAGACCAGGGAAACAGGAGTGATTGACTGCTTTTTCCTGAGGGTGCACTAAAGAATGGGACCCTGAGCTTTTGGCTCCAGGGCTGGAGAGTGGGAGGTCACCATTTTCATTCTCATCCTCTAAAGCTGTACAGAAAGCCTTCAGGGAACAAAAGCCACATAGAACAATCCAAGGCAGCTTACTTAGCCTGGCCCCCTGGAAGGGCAGTGCAAATCTGCCTGGGGCAAAGACACCTGAGAATTGGTGCAATAGGTCTATCCCCAGATCAGCAAGAACATTGGCTAAGAACAAGTTTACTGATCATAGAAAACTGCAAAACTCTGGCACTAAGGGAAAATAGTATATAGAATTCATGTTTTTTTCCCCCATGATTCCTTAGTCTTTAAATTTTAATTTCTTTCTCTTTCCTTTTTCAACAAATTTCTTATTTTATCAACTCTTTATTTTTTTATTTTCATTTTTGCAGGTACATTCTGCCTTTTCATTGTATTTAATCTTATTTTTGTAGATATATAAGTTTATCTTTCTTTACAATTTGGGATGCAGTTTTGTCTAACAGACCAAAATACACCCAGAATCTAGTATATGGCTCTGGTCTCATCACCTGTCTGATTATATTCTCTCTCTCTTTTTTTATTTTCTTTTTTTTTTTTGTTAAAGTCTTTTTTAGTTTTCCTCTTTACAGTTACATTCTATCCTTTCAATGTATTTAATTTTATTTTTGTATATATATAAGTTTTTCTTTCTCTACAATTCTGGGATGCAGTTTCTTCTAACAAACTGACCAAAATACACTCAGGATATAGTGGATTGCTCTATTCTGTTCCCCTGTCAGTTTATATTCCTTCATTTTTTTTTTTAATTTTCATTTTTACAGTTACATGCTATCCTTTCACTGTATTTAATTTTATTTTTGTACATAAATAAGTTTTTCTTTCTTTACAATTTTGAGGTCTGGTTTTCTAAGAAACAGACCAAAATACACACAGGATCCAGTATATTGCTCTGTTCTGTTCACCTGTCTGATTATATTCTCTCTCTTTTAAAAAAAAAAAAATTTTTTTTTCCAGTTTCAGGTCTCTTCTGATTTGCTTAGTGTATATTTCTCTGGGGTCGTTGTTGCCATTTTCATATTTTGTTCTCTCATTCATCTATTCTCTGGACAGAATGAGAAGATGGAAAAACTCACCTCAAAAAAGAGAACAAGAGGCAGTACCAACTGCCAGGCACCTAATCAGTATGGATATAAATAAGATGTCAGAACTAGAGTTCAGAATAACGATTATAAAGATACTAACTAGCTGGGCTTGGGAAAAAAGCATAGAAGACACTAGAGAATCCCTTTCTGGAGAAATAAAAGGGCTAAAATCTAATCAAGTCAAAATAAAAAAGGCTATTAATGATATGCAATAAATAACAGAGGCTCTAACTACTAGGATAAATGAGGGAGAAGAGAGAATTAGTGATATAGAAGACCAAATGGTGGAGAATAAAGAAGCTGAGAAAGATTGATAAACAACTACTGGACCACAAGGGGAGAATTCAAGAGATAAGTGATACCATAAAGTGAAACAATATTAGAATAATTGGGATCCCAGAATAAGAGGAAAAGGGGGAGGTAGAAGGTATATTGGAGCAAATTATAGAGGAGAACTTCCCTGATCTGGGGAAGGAAACAGACAATCCAGTCCAGGAGGCACAGAGAACCCCCCTCAAAATCAGTAAAAATAGGTTAACACCCCGATATATAATAGTGAAACTTGCAAATCTCAGAGGCAAAGAGAAGAACCTGAAAGCAGCTCAGGACAAGAGGTCCGTAGCCTACAAGGGTAGAAACATTAGACTGGCAGGAGACTTATCGACAGAGACCTGGCAGGCCAGAAAAGACTGGCATGATATATTCAGGGTGCTAAATGAGAAAAAATATGCAGCCAAGAATACTTTATCCAGCTAGGCTGTTATTCAAAATAAGAGAGATAAAAAGCTTTCAGGACACAGAAACCAAAAGAATTTGTGATCACTAAACCAGCCCTGCAAGAAATATTAAAAGAGATCCTTTAAGCGAAGAGAGAGCCCAAAAGTACAGAAACAGTGACTTTACAGGAAATACAATGGCACTAAATTCGTATCTTTCAATAGTTACTTTGAATGTAAATGGGCTAAATGCCCCAGTCAAAAGACACAAGGTATCAGATTGGATAAAAAAAAGTAAGACCCATCGATATGCTGTCTGCAAGAGACTCATTTGAGGTACCCAAAGACACCTCTAGATTGAAAGTGAGGAGGTAGAAAACCATTTGTCATGCTAATGGACATCAAAAGAAAGCTGGGGTGATAATCCTTATATGAGAAAAACCAAAAAAATTTTTTTAAGATTTTATTTATTTGACACAGAGAGAGACACAACGAGAGAGGGAACACAAACAGGGGGAGTGGGAGAGGGAGTAGCAGGCTTCCTGCTGAGCAGGGAGCCCAATGCAGGGCTTGATCCCAGGACCCTGGGATCATGACCTGAGCCAAAGGCAGACGTTTAATGACTGAGCCACCCAGGCCCCTGGAAAAACCAAATTTTAAACCAAAGACTGTAATAAGAGATGAGGAAGGACACTATATCATAATTAAAGGGTCTATCCAACAAGATCTACCAATTGTAAATATTTGTGCCCTTAACATGGGAACAGCCAATTATATAAACCAATTAATAACAAAATTAAAGAAACATGTCAATAATAATACAATAATAATATAGGGGAATTTAACACCCCACTCACTGCAATGGACACATCATCTCAGCAGATCAACAAGGAAACAAGGGCTTTGAATGACACACTGGACCAGATGGACTTCACAGATATATTCAGAGCATTCCGTCCTAAAGCAACAAAATACACATTCTTCTCGAGTACACATGGAAGGAATATTCTCCAGAATAGATCACATACTGGACCACAAATCAACCAGTACCAAAAGACTGGGATCATTCTCTGCAAATTTTCAGACCACAATGCTTTGAAAGTTAAACTCAATCACAAGAGGACATTTGGAAAGAACTCAAATACATGGAAGCTAAGGAGCATCCTACTAAAGAATGAATGGGTCAACCAGGAAATTAAGGAAGAATTTTAAAAAATTCATGGAAACAAAAGAAAATGAAAACACAACTGTTCAAAACCTTTGGGATGCAGCAAAGGCAGTCCTATGAGGGAAGTATATAGCACTACAAGCCTTTCTCAAGAAACAAGAAAGGTCTTAAATACACAACCTAACCTTACATCTAAAGGTGCTGGAGAAAGAACAGCAAATAAAGCCTAAACCCAGCAGGAGAAGAGAATTAATAAAGATTAGAGCAGAAATCAATGAAATAGAAACCAAAAGAACAGTAGAACAGATCAATGAAACTAGGAGCTGGGTCTTTGACAGGCGGGGATACTCACCACTATACTAATGAGGACCGGCTCTGGAGCTGGGTCTTTGAAAGAATTAATAAGACTGATAAACCCCTGTCCAGACTTACCCAAAAGAAAAGAGAAAGGACCCAAATAAATAAAATCCTGAATGAAAGTGGAGAGATCACAACCAACACAGAAGAAATACAAACAATTATAAGAACATATTATGAGCAACTACATGCCAACAAATTAGGCAATCTGAGAGAAATGGATGCATTCCCAGAAATGTATAAACTTCCAAAACTGAATCAGGAAGAAGTGGAAAACCTGAACATACCAACCAACCCATAACCAGCAAGGAACTTGAAGCAGCAATCAAAAATCTCCCAACACACAAGAGTCCAGGGCTGGATGGCTTCCCAGGAGAATTCTACCAAACATTTAAAGAAGAATTAATACCTAATCTTCTGAAGCTGTTTCAAAAAATAGAAATGGAAGGAAAACGTCCAAACTCTTTCTATAAGGCCAGCATTACCTTGATTGCAAAACCAGACAAAGACCCCACCAAAAAGAAAAATTACAGATCAATAGCCCTGATGAACATGGATGCAAAAATTCTCACCAAGATTCCAGCCAATAGGATCCAACAGTACATTAAAAGGATTATTCACCACAACCAAGTGGGGTTTATTCCTAGGCTGCAAGGGTGGTTCAACATCCACAAGTCAGTCAATGTGACACAATACATTAATAAAAGAAAGGACAAGAACCATATGATTCTCTCAATAGATGCAGAAAAAGCTTGACAAAGTACAACATCCTTTCTTGATTAAAACTCTTCACAGTGTAGGGATATAGGGACATACCTCAATATCATAAAAAGTCATTTATGAAAAGCACACAGCAGTATCATTCTCAACGAGGAAAAACTGAGAGATTTTCCCTAAGGTCAGGAACATGGCAGGGATGTCCTTTATCACCACTGTTGTTCAACATAGTACTAGAAGTCCTGGCCTCAGCAATCAGACAACAAAAAGAAATAACATGCATCCAAATCAGCAAAGAAGTCAAATTCTCACTCTTCGCAGATGACATCATACTCTACATGGAAAACCCAAAAGACTTCACCCCCAAATCACTAGAACTCATACAGGAATTCAGCAAAGTGGCAGGATATAAAATCAATGCACAGAAATCAGTTGCATTTCTATACACTAACAATGAGACAGAAGAAAGAGAAAATAAGGAGTCAATCCCAATTACAATTGCACCAAAAACCATAAGATACCTAGGCATAAACCTAACCAAAGAGGCAAAGGATCTGTACTCTGAAAACTATAGAACACTCATGAAAGAAATTGAGGAAGACACAAAGAAATGGAAAAACGTTCCATGCTCATGGATTGGAAGAACAAATATTGTGAAAATGTCTATGCTACTTAAAGCAATCTACACATTAATGCAATCCCTATCAAAATACCATCAACTTTTTTTACAGAGCTGGAACAAATAATCCTAAAATTTGTATGGAACCAGAAAAGACCCCAACTAGCCAAAGGAATGTTGAAAAAGAAAACCAAGCTGGTGGCATCACAATTCCAGACTTCATGCTATATTACAAAGCTGTAATCATCAAGACAGTATGGTACTGGCACAAAAACAGACACATAGATCAATGGAACAGAATAGAGAGCCCAGAAATGGACCCTCAAATCTAATCTTCGACAAAGCCAGGAAAGAACATCCAGTGGAAAAAAGGCGATCTCTTCAACAAATGGTGTTGGGAAAATTGGACAGCCACATGCAGAAGAATGAAACTGGACCATTTCCTTACACCATACAAAAAAATAGACTCAAGATGGATGAAAGACCTAAATGTGAGAAAGGAATCCATCAAAATCCTTGAGGAAAACACAGACAGCAACCTCTTCGATCTCGGCCACAGCAACTTCTTGCTAGAAACATTGCCAAAGGCAAGGGAAGCAAGCGCAAAAATGAACTATTGGGACTTCATCAAGATAAAAAGCTTTTGCACAGCAAAGAAACAGCCAACAAATGCAAAAGACAACTGACAGAATGGGAGAAGATATTTGCAAATGACATATCAGATAAAGAGTTAGTATCCAAAAATCTATAAAGAACTTATCAAACTCAACACCCAAAGAACAAATAATCCAATCAAGAAATGGGCAGAAGACATGAATAGACATTTTTCCAAAGAAGACATCCAAATGGCCAACAGACACATGAAAAAATATTCAACATCACTTGACATCAGGGAAATACAAATCAAAGCCACAATGAGATACCACCTCACACCTGTCAGAATGGCTAAAATTAACCACTCAGGAAACAACAGATGTTGGTGAGGGTGCAGAGAAAGGAGAGCCCTCTTACTGTTGGTGGGAATGCAAACTGGTGTTGCCACTCTGGAAAACAGTATGGAGGTTCCTCAAAAAGTTGAAAATAGAGCTACCCTATGACCCAGCAATTGCACTACTAGGGATTTACCCCAAAGATACAAATGTAGTGATCCAAAGGGGTATGTGCACCCCAATGTTTATAGCAGCAATGTCCACAATAGTCAAACTATGGAAATTGCCCAGATGTCCATTGACAGATGAATGAATAAAGAAGATGTGGTATATATATATACAATGGGATACTACTCAGCCATCAGAAAAATGAAATCTTACCATTTGCAATAATGTGGATGGAACTAGAGTGTATTATGCTGTGAAATAAGTCAATCAGAGAAAGACAATTATTATATGATCTTACTCGTATGTGGAATTTAAGAAACAAAACAGAGGATCATAGGGGAAGAGAGGAAAAAATAAAACAAGACAAAATCAGAGAGGGAGACAAATCATAAGAGACTCTTTTATTTATTTATTTATTTATTTAAAAATTTTTTATTGTTATGTTAATCACCATCACTAGTTTTTAATGTAGTGTTCCATGATTCATTGTTTGTGTATAACACCCAGTGCTCCGTTCAATAAGTGCCCTCTTTAATACCCATCACCAGGCTAACCCATCCTCCCATCCCCCTCCCCTCTAGAACCCTCAGTTTGTTTTTCAGAGTCCATCGTCTCTCATGGTCCATCTCCCCCTCCGATTTCGCCCCCTTCATTCTTCCCCTCCTGCTATCTTCTTCTTTTTTTTTTTTCTTAACATATATTGCATTATTTGTTTCAGAGGTACAGATTTGAGATTCAACAGTCTTGCACAATTCACAGTGCTTACCAGAGCACATACCCTCCCCAGTGTCTATCACCCAGCCACCCCATCCCTCCCACCCCACCCCCCACTCCAGCAACACTCAGTTTGTTTCCTGAGATTAAGAATTCCTCATATCAGTGAGGTCATATGATACATGTCTTTCTCTGTTTGACTTATTTCGCTCAGCATAATACCCTCCAGTTCCATCCACGTCATTGCAAATGGCAAGATCTCATTCCTTTTGATGGCTGCATAATATTCCATTGTATATAGGAAACAAATTGAGTTTTCCTGGAGGTGAGGGGGGTGGGGGATGAGGTAACTGAGTGATAGACATTAAGGAGGCCATGTGATATAATGAGCACTGAGTATCATATAAGAACTGATGAATCACTGATCTCTACCTCTGAAACTAATAATATTTCATATGTTAATTAATTGAATTTAAATTTTAAAAAATTAAAAAAATAAATTAAATAAATAAGGAAATGAAGCAAGAAATTTAAAAATAAAATAACCATAATTAATATGTTGAAGGCTGAAAGGAAAAGGTTAACACCATTCAAGATCAGATGGACAATTTTATGAAAGAGCTACAATAAAAAAGAATTAAGTGAAAATGCTAAAAGTGAAAAAACAGTAAAAGAAATGAAGAAAACATTCAGTGGGCTTGCCAATATGCTTAATGCAGCTAAGGAAAGAAGAGGTGAATATGAATATAGGTCAATAGAAATTATATCCAAACTAAAACAAGAAGAGTGGAAAATAAAACAGAGCATTCAAAAGCTGTGGGACAGTAACAAACAATCTAACATGTGTAACTGGAATGCAAGAAGGATGAGAGAAAGAATATGGCAGAATAAATATTTGGTTGAGAACTTTCTAAAATTAATAACAGATACAAATATCAGATCAAGAAGCTCAGAGAACATCAAGCAGGATAGATACCAACACACCACATACACACTCACTTGTGGGCTTTCATATTCAAACTGCTGAAAACCAAAGACAAAGAAAAAATTCTTAAAGACAGCTAGAGAAAAAAGATGCATTAGTATAGAGGACCAATGCCATGAATCCCAGGACTTCTCATCAGAAACCACTCCAGCTGGAAGACGATGGAAGGGAAATCTTTAAAGTGCTCAAAGAAAAAAACCTGTTAACTCAAAATAATATACCTGCTAAGATACTTTTCAAAAAATATGATTCCTTAAAAGTCATTAAAATTGATAAACCTGCAAACCATGAAAAAAGGATAGAAGACAGTAATCACCAATATCAGGAATGAAAGTAGGGGCAATAGAATCCCATTGAGGGAATTCTACCAACAACTCTATGCCCATAATTTTGACAATTCCTTGAAAGACATAATCTACCAAAATTTACTGAGGAAGCAATTGATAACCTGAATATCCTATCAAAGAAGTTGAATTCATAGTTAAAAACCTTCCAGCAAAAAAGACTCCAGTCTAAGTGATTTAACTGGTGAATTCTTTAAACATTTAAGAAACAAAACACTTTCCTATTCATTATATGAGGCCAGCATTACCCTGATACTAAAACCGAAGTTGTTACAAGAAAACTATAGACCAGTATCCCTCTAAACAGAAATGTAAAACCAGTCAATAAAAATAAAATACAGCATGTCCAAGTGGGGTTTGCCCTGGGAATGCAAGTTTGGTGCAACATTTAAAAAATTCAGTATAATTAATTGTATTAACAGACTGAAGAAAGAAACCAGATGATCATCTCAGTAGATGCAGAAAAAGCACTTGTCAAATTCAACATTCATTCATGATAAAAACTCAGCACAACAGGAATAGCATGGAATTTCCTTAACCTGATGAAGGGTATCTACAGAGGCTAACACCATCCTTAATAGTCAGAGACTGAATGCTTTTCCCATAAGACCTGACATGAGGCAAGTATATTCCCCTCTCACCACTAACTAGAAGTTTTCACCAGTACAATAAGGCAAGAAAAAGAAATAAGAGGCTTATAGATTAAAAGGGCAGTAATAGAACTCTCTATTCACAGATAATACAATTGTCTATATGCAAAATACAAAAAAAAAAAAAAATCTACAAAAAAAAAAAAAAAAAACCCAACCCTAGAATAAGTGAGTTTACCAAGAACACAGGATACAAGGTTGACATGTAAAAGTTACCTGTATTTCTCTATCCTAGCAATTGGAATCAAAATGTTCAGGGGATATATGCTGAAAACTACAAATACTGATGAACGAAACCCAAAGAAAACATAAACAAATGGAGACATGGACCTTGTTCATGGATTGGGAGTCTCACCGTGTTACAAAGTCAATTCTCCCCAATTTGACTGATAGATCCAATATAATCCCAGTCAAAATCCCATTAGGAATTTTTTTTTGACAAGCTGACAGGCAAATAAATGGGAGGAGTCAAAACAATTCTGAAATCCAAGAAAAACTACTACTTCATTAAGAGTGTTGTATTGGTGAAAGGACAGGCAAGTAGATTGATAGAACAGAATATAGAGCCCAGTATAGACCTATCTTTGAAAAAGATGCAAAAGCAGTTGAAGAAAGGATAGTCTTTTCAACAAATGGTGCTCAAAAAATTGGATGTCCATATACAAAATAAAAAAGAGCCCATAATTCATGCCTCATATGAAAGTTAATTCAGAATGGATCATCAACCTAAATGTAAAACATAAAATTATAAAAGTTTTAGAAGAAAACATAAGAAAATCTTTGTGACTTTGAGTTAGGGAAAGAGTTCTTAGATAAGACAACAAAAACATGATCCACAGGAAAATAGGATGAATCAGACTTTATCAAAATTGAAAGCCACGCTATTAAGAGGAAGAAAAGACAAGCCACAGACTGGAAGAAATATTTGCAAATCCCAACTCTGACAGATAAATAGTATCCAGAATATATGAAGAACTCTCTAAACTCGACCATAAGAAAACAACTCAAAAAACAAATTGGCAAAAGATTTGAATGGACTTTTCATCAAAGAAGGTATACACTTGTCAAGTAAGATGCTCAGCATCCTGAGTCACTAGGAAAATGCAAACTTAAAAACATACTGATAACACTACTCATTAATTGGAATGGCTTATTTTTTAGGCTGACATGTGGTCAGTTCTTCAGCAGCTGGGCGAGTAAGGAAAGGACACCTGCGAGGAGATCTGGCGGTTGGTGGCTGCCGTCCCTTGGACGCGGCTCGCCGAGGTCGCGCGAAGGTTGTCAGCGCGGAACTGCATTGAGATTGTGAATGAGTCGATTGCTCAGAAACAGCTAGAAGTAGTTCACACACTTGATGGCAAGGAATATATTACTCCAGCCCAAATCAGTAAAGAAATAAGAGATGAGCTCTCTGTCCGAGGTGGTCGAGTAAACGTTGTTGATCTGCAACAGGTGATCCATGTGGATCTGACTCATAGTGAAAATACAGCTGGTGACACTGTTAAATCAGAAAAGCATGTTCAGCTAGTGTTGGGACAGCTGGTAGATGAGAACTATTTGCATCAGTTAGCAGAAAAGGTAAATGATGAGTTGCAAGAAAGTGGTCAGGTCACCATGTCAGAACTCTGTAAAATCTATGATCTTCCTGGAAACTTTCTGACACAGGCACTAACTCAGTGACTACGTAGAATTGTTAATGGACACATCAATCCTAATTACGGAGGAGTAATATTTACTGAAGCTTTTGTAGGTGGATCCATGGACTATCCAGTGCTTTTACCTGGGTAGAGCAGTGAATTCTCTGATTTCAAAATATGATGTCAGGAACAGCTGTTCTACTCTCTGCTTGAGGAACTTGTTAATAGTGGACGCTTACGAGGCAGTGTGGTAGGTGAGAGACAGGCCACGGCAGTGTTTATCCCTGACATTTACTCCAGAACAGAGAGTACTTGGGTGGAGTCCTTTTTCAGGCCGAATGGCCATCTAGAATTTGATGCTTTGTTCAGACTTGGATTCCCAGGTGCTACGAGCTAAATAAAGAAAAGATAAAAGACTACACAACTCTTGTTTCTTGAAAGCAGCTTGCGTTGGTCATGGACCTGCGGATCACGTGGAAACATCAGTAGAGGAAGCCATCAGCTCTGGAACATGGTTAATATTGCACCTCTGTTGCCCAGTTCTTTAACAGCTGAAGAAGCGGCAGCGTCGCTTCCACAGGTGATGAGAGCCTTCAGCAAGCTGGCTTTGGCGGCAGTCAGCGACCCTGTTGTCATCAGCGGAAAACTTATAAATAACTGCACGGAACTGTTCAGGGAATTGATGCACCAAAAAACTGAAAAGGAAATGAAAAATAATCCTGTTCATTTAATTACCAAAGAAGATCTGAAACGGGTCTCCATTTTAGAAGGCATTAATACAAGTAAAAAGGATAAGAAAGATGAATGAAGGAGAAAAGCAACAGAGGGCTGTGGAAGTGTGGGAGGAGATGGTGGGGGCAGGGCCAGAGAGTACAAAACTTAAAACATCTAGAAGAAAAGATAATGCTAGCGATGATGAGTCATCTCACACTGGTAAGAAGAAACCAGAGATCACTTTTATGTTCCAGGATGAGATTGAAGAATTTTTTTTTTTTTTTTAAGAAAACACAAGATGCCCCTGAGTTTATTGCTGAACTTGCTGAGTACTTAATAAAATCTCTTAATAAAATTCATCTCGAGGTGGTATGTTCAGTATTCATGTCTTCAACTTCTTCTACCTCTGGAACTGGTAGAAAGTACACCATCAAGGACTTGCAAGAAGATTCTGCTCTTATTCTGCACCTCACACTGAGTCCTGTTTCAGTTCTCAACCTACCGTATCCTCCATGCAACCAGATGTGTCCCACAGATCACTGCTCTTCCAAATAGGAAAATCCCAGACGATCAGAATATGCTTTTGGTAAAGTATCAAGGTTTAGATGTAAAACATTTAGCTAGTTAAAATAAGGAGACTAGGCAGGGAGATGATCCCTGGAGTGATGAATTAGACAAAGAACAACAAGATATCACCAGTGCTACTCATAAAGAGCTTCAAGAACTTTCTTCATCCATTAAAGACAGGCAGAGGCCTCGCTTCTGTGACCAGGGGCAGAGTCCCCCCTCCCCCCCAGATGGCAGTGCACTCATTCTTCAACAACCCTTTGTTGAGCACCTGCTGTGTGTTATGTACTTTATATAAAATTACCACCTCTCACCCTTCTCCTGAAATGAGCTCGAAGATCTACCCCTTTTAATATAATTCAATTCTCTAGTATATACCTTAGTAACCTATGTTATTACCATAGATTTGTTTTTTTTCTGTTAGGGCTTACTGGAATCTCAAGACATGACCTAACACACTCTCATTCTATCGATGAGGAGAATGATGCAGGGCTATCAAAGAGGTGACTAAAATTTATAGGTGAAAGAAGGAAAAATAGATTCCACATGATTCTGTCACTTCTGTTTTACCAGTTCCTTCTCTGTGAAGCAGCTTGAGAACATGAGGGAGGCCTTTGTCCGTCAGAGCTGGAAATAATGTCTTGCAGCCCTGGTTTTGGCTTTCTAATTAGTCATGCTATTTTAATCACCCCCTGCTGAATTTTTTTCATGGAACTGAAATTACAAGGGCTGTTTCTATTTCCTATACCTGTTTATATGCTGTTTTGCTCTGCTACCGTAGAATGCACAAGAGAAAGGTTTTTAATTTTATTGTTATTATTATTATTTTGGTATCAGTACATTTCATTTCATTTTAAAATAACTGCAGTTTTGTTGACGAGGGTCTTAGATTCTTTCAAGGAGACCGAGAATGGAAAGCAGGCCAGTTAATTCTATC
The DNA here is from genome assembly GCF_011800145.1 of Mirounga leonina. Classification (NCBI taxonomy): domain Eukaryota; kingdom Metazoa; phylum Chordata; class Mammalia; order Carnivora; family Phocidae; genus Mirounga; species Mirounga leonina. The sequence goes on along the minus strand of NW_023270734.1, from coordinate 2,112,436 downwards.
ACTGACCTGCAGAGGGAGCTCAGTGGTTTGTGTTTTTTTTTCTCCCTCGCTATTGGTTAATGTAGGAGATTTTAGAGCTGTGTATCCATCACACTGTGACTTATGAACTGTATATTTTTAGAGTCAAGGTAGTTTTTGCTTCACCTACTGCTTCCCTATGTAATGGATTACAACCCTGGGAGTGGGCGTTAGAGCATGGGGGGGTTTTAGTCAAATGTGCTCCAGAGGCTTCCAGAGCTTCTGAAAGGCTCTGGAAAATCTCTCTTCTAGGGATAGGCCACAGGAAGTCTGGCTTGCAAAGACCTCAGTATTTTTGGGGTCTCTAAGAAGAGCCATTGCCCTTTCTGTATAGTTTGCCATCTGCCCTTTAAATTAGTTTTTAAAAATTATACATGTAATACATGCTTGCCGTAGACAATTTTGAAAATTGAAAACACATTACAGAAGAAGAAAAAAAGTCACTCATAATATCCAAACCAAAGCTACCCCCTGTTAATGTAGTTTCTTCTAGTCTCGTTATAGAAAGCCTTACTGCCTAAAACATTGTAGGCTGAGCAATTTTACTTGGAAAATCATGAGCATTTCCTCACTGAAATCCATGTGAGGCAAACTTCCTGAGCTGGGGAGGGTCAGGGCAAGAATGGCTTGGCATCCACAGAAGGTTCTACAATTGGAACCCAGCTTAACTGAAAATAAAAAACTTCTCTCTCAGTGCCCTGAATTCAGCTGACGATCTGGGTTTGAGTGGTTTGCTCCAGGGATGCCTGTGGCTCAGTGTCCCAGCCTGTCCTACCCAGATGTTGGAAGTCCAGTTCTTGATCTTTATGCTGTCTGTATGATGGCAAAGCACAGTGTTGGCCACAGCCCTGAGGTTCCACGTGACATGGCAGGACACACCTACTTTTGAGGCAACAGATGTTGCATTGGGAACTGCACACTGGACACAACCCACCACGCCTGCCCACGGCGCCATCCCGCCTGTCCACTCCTGTGTAGAGGAGGTAAGCAGGCTGGAGACTGTATCACTAGCACTCGCTAATGTCTACAGGGAGAAAAATGTGAATTTTTCAAAAACTCGTGGCCCACGCTTTCCTCAGGGAGCAGATATTTCTTTTCCTCGGGGAAACTAGAGGTTAGAAAAGAATTGAGCCTTGTGGTCTCCCAGTGAGAAATGAAGTACATGCAGAAGCCCCCCAACCCCATGACAGTTGTGACCTGCTGTCTGTTAGTCTTCTGGCTTTGAGTGAGTGGACCTTAGACCACTGTGAGCAGGAGGCCTGGGTCTGATTTCCAGATGCCCGTTCATTTCTTTTTTATTTATTTATTTATTTATTTATTTATTTATTTATTTATTTATTAAGATTTTATTTATTTGCGAGAGAGAGAATGAGAGACAGAGAGCATGAGAGGGAGGAGGGTCAGAGGGAGAAGCAGACTCCCTGCCGAGCAGGGAGCCCGATGCGGGACTCGATCCCGGGACTCCAGGATCATGACCTGAGCCGAAGGCAGTCGCTTAACCAACTGAGCCACCCAGGCGCCCTGCCCATTCATTTCTTTATATGAGAGAGAAATGGAGACAGGGAGACAGGGGTCAGCAAGGATCATGCTGCCTGATCCTTTAGCCCAGTTAAACACCATACAGGACTTGGCTTCATGGGGCTTCTTTCAGTATTTGCTGCGTAAGAAAACCAATTTTATTTTAGTTAAAATCACTTTATATGAATCCTTAATAATTATACCCACCTCCATCCCCGAAAAACAAAACAAAACAAAACAAAAAAAACACCAGAAAAGCAATAATCTACTCAGAGCTCAGTTTAGACCAGTGTATGGGTTCTAAGAAACTAGAGTTTATGATGATGTAGATATTTTCTAAATTACTTAAATGAAATCAGTCAGTAAGTATAAATAATATTAAAAAATAAATGTAGAACACAGGCCAAGGGAAAAGGGAAAAAAAAATCATTTAGTACATTTTATTTGCATCTTCTCAGATCGATTTCTTGTTGAAATGCTTCCCTGCTTTACTAAGTGAGGTCTGCTGAGCATCTCAACAATTAAATAGACTAGAATTCATAACAGATAAAAAGCTAAACTCCATTTTCAGAGCAGCATTTTAATTCAAGGAAAAGCACACCTGTTGTAAAGAGTTTTGGATGCTCTTGATCTACCTACTGCTTTTGTAAGAACTGCTTCAAGGTCCTAGATGAGCCCGAAAAGGTGAAAAAAATGGGATGCTCTGAAGAATGTCCTCGGGTTTGCATCCAAAAAGGCTGAGGGTATTTCCTGAGGGTGTGGTTGAACCTGAAAGGGCTGTCAGCCTCCTTCAGACTTGGGTGACTTGTAGATGAAAAATGTGCTTTCAGCAGGAAGCATTTTCTAAACTTCCATTATACTGGATATTTCCATCCAAATGACACTGATAGTTCACTGCTTAAAAAGTGAGGCTAGAAAGTAATATTGTAGGTGAACAGTTCCAATGGGCCCCAGCCTTAATTTCATTTTAGTGAAGGAATGGATGCTGGAGAGTTTAATTAAAGACTGAGGAACTTAATTAAGAATCTAAATGAGTTGCAATCAAATAATTGCTTGAACATTTGTTAGTATGCATGAGTTTATCTATGGATCAGAGAAGTCTTACTCTCAGACATAAAACTTTTATATCTTGCCAGGGGAGATTATGATTTTATCTATGTCAAAGTCAACTTTATTGTTGTGATCTTTATTTAAAAAAAAAAAAAAGGCACCAGAGGAGTGTATTGGAAGAGGCTGATTTAGTGGACTTCCTTGAATTCAAGGTTGCTTGACCTGAAAGATGATGTCTGTCACATGATAGGAGTTCAATAAACATTTGTTGATGTATTTAATGAATTGCTATTGTCTCCCGCTGTGGGCTGTACACCTGGGCCCATTTCCTCCCGTGACATAAAGGAAATACCCATGTGACCCCCCAAGTAATTTAGTGTCTTCTTGGATTAGATCAAGGGCGAGAGGCTAGGCAGCTGACCCAGGATAACAGCTGCCAAGAGATGCAGCTGGACACACCGGGGGTTGATGGAAAAGAACCTGGCTAGCTTGGGTGCTGGGGAAGTGTGGCCGCAGGTTAGGCGGGACCAGGAAGCCTCAGAGACAAAGAAGCTTCCTACCAGGCAGGGCAGGCGGAGGATATCTTCTCTCTCCTCCCCCCACCCACCCCATCAGCCACATCGATTTCTTTATCTTTGAAATTACAATTTCTTTGTTTCAAATTGCGTGAAAAATATATGTTCCTTGTAGAAATATGAAGAGTAAGCAGAAAAAGCCTTCTATAATCCTGGGATTAGAGATTGTTAATATTTCAGCATATGATGCATCCGGGCTTGTTCCTGCATCTAAATATGCCTCAGTATAAATAAGATTTTTATACTACTATACATACGTGTGTGTTTACAATATTAGGATACATGCTGTTTCATATGGTTAGTGTTATTAAAATACAATACTCCCCAGAACATGTTTTTTTTTTGCTGACCGCATAATGTAACAAACATGTATACCATGGTGGTTTTGGAGAACCCAGCCAAAGTCATGAAGAGAAGACATGGATTTCTTCTCTTGATGGGGGAGTGGCAAGGTTCTGGAAGAACGCATGAAGTGGGAAAACCTCGTGGTGGTCATTTATGGAAAATCTGCCCCAGTCAGCGTTCACTGTTTAGATTGGCTATCATACCTGCTACATAATCTTAACCTTTTTTCCAAGTTCCTTCTGTCTTCTATGAAAGGTTAATCAGCAGAATGGTGTAAGATTAAACACAGGCGATGAAAATAGAGCAGCTGAGTTCAGACTGAGGGAGGAAACTCAGAGAGGCTGCGTACATACCATGGTGGTTATTACCAAATTTTCAGCACCATCATCTGTGCCCATGGCCTTTGGCTCTCAACTGTGATGAGTGTCCCAAAAAATCATTTTGAAATTGGAAGAGACAAACCACTAAAAATAAAAACTTCTTAAAAATAAAAAAAAAAAGAAAAAGAAAAAAATGGGAGGCTCTTTGATTGCTGAGTGACTTTAGGCAAGTCACTAAATTTGCTGTGCCTGAGTTTTCTTATCTGTAAATGAGGATGATAATAATGCCTAGCTTATATAGTTATAATGGAGATTAAATGTGTCAGTAAAGCATTTAGAACAATGCTTGCTACATGGTAAACTCTTAATAAATTTGATTTTTTTTAATCTTTTTTTTTATTTGATAGAGACAGCGAGAGAGGGAACACAAGCAGAGGGAGTGGGAGAGGGAGAAGCAGGGTCCGCACTGAGCAGGGAGCCCGATGCAGGGCTTGATCCCAGGACCCTGGGATCATGACCTGAGCCGAAGGCAGACGCTTAACGACCGAGCCACCCAGGCGCCCCTAAATTTGATCTTTTATTATTAGTAGTAGTAGTAGTGGCTGCAGTGGTAGTAATTTAATAACTTTTAATAATTACTGGATATTTAGATTTCAGGTTTATGATATTATACATAATTCATTAGAATATCCTTACTGATAAATTTTTGCACACATCTGATTATTTCCCCAAAATGTAATTGCTAGGTATGCATATTTTAAGCCTTTTGATATATGTTACAAACTGTACTCCAGAAGATTTGTACCAATTCACTTACAGTCAACATTTTAAAAGAATGCCAATTTACCCACTCCCTTTAGCACTAAGGATTGTCATTTTAAAATCCATATGTGCATTCATTTTTTCTTTACTAGTGAAGCTGAGAATTCTTTCCATATGTTTATAGTCAGTTGTATTGAATCTTTTGTAGGTCGCATTCTTTTTCATGGGTCAAATTAAATCTAACATAAGTTTAATCCATTCATATTTACTTATTGTTATATTTTAATACATATTTTATATATCCCATATTTACTGTGATTTAAAAACTTTTTTCCTACCATATTGTGTCTTCTGTTTATAATATATATACATATTATATGTAAATTTATTTTTAAAATTTTTTCCTGCTTTCTGCTGGAATGATTGAGTTTTCTTAGTTCCCTTTCTTATTTTGCTGCTATTCCTTTAGAAGTAATATATTTTATTTCTATTCTTTTAGCACTTACCTTCCAATTTTTAACTTGTACCTCAATTAACAAAGTCTGGTGCTTATTCTTTCTGCCTTCTTGCATCATGCTCAGTCCTTGGAATGCTTTACTTTTTATCCCCCATCTCAATAAAACGTCATTGTTGTCTAGTATTTTATCCCACTCTTTATGCCTCTTTCCTAAAATCTGTCATTGTTTTTTATACCGCTGAGTCTTGTTTAGGTTTACCTGAATGCTTACCAATGTCATTGCTTATCATTACTTCTTATATCATATTCATTTCTTCTGGATTTGATTGCTTCTTCTTGAAGAAAATCCTTTAGTGATTCCTTCAGTGAGAGTTAATGAACTAACTGCTCTCAGTCTTGGTTTGTCAGAAAATATTTTGAATTTTTTCTCACTCTTGAACAGTACCAACAGATGTAAAAATCAACACTGAGAGTTCTATTTTATCAGTCTTTTGAAGATATTATTCCATTGTCTTGGTTTTTATTGCTCTTATTATAGTATATCTGCTATCAGTCTAAAGGATGCTCTCGCTAGTTATTTTAAGGTTTTCTCTTTGCCTTCTGATTTGCAGTTTTACCATGATGTGTTCAGGCATGGACTTGTTTTACCTATTTTACTTAGAGTATGTTGCACTTCTTGAATCAGCAGATTCATGTTTTTGATGAATTCTAGAAAATATTCAGCCATTCTCCACGAATACTGGCTCTTCTCAGTCTGTTGATTCTTTCTGCAACTTCTATTAGATATGTTTGGATGTTTTCATTTTATTTGAATATCTCTTAACTTCTCTTTGATATTTTTCACCTCTTGATCTGTGTATTACATTTGTATAATTTCCTTACATTTTCTCTCCAGTTCACAGATTCTCTGATCAGCTGTGTCTAATCAGATGAAACCTATCCACTGAGTTTTTAATTTCAATTACTAGATTTTTATGTCTGAAACTTTTATTTGGTTTTCATTTTTGATCATGTTTTGTTCATGTCAAATGTCTTGTGTTCATCATGTCTGCTGGCTCTTGATTATAGCAGGTTATTTCCTCAGGCATTTTAAGGCTTTTGATGGTGAGCTCATCCTCTGAAAATATTGTGCAGCCTAACTTCAGTTCCCTGGGGGGTTTTATTGGCTTGAACAATTTTCATATTCTTTTCTTAAATTGGGTTTTCCTGAACCATGTTGTTAGTATGAAATAGAATCCAAAATCTGCATGATGTACAGTAATATATTCCCAGGAAGGGTTTTTTTTTTTTTTTCCTTCTGACTACCAGGGCAGTAAGTGACACACGAGCTTTTTTTTTGTTTTTGTTTTTCCTGTCTCTGTGATCTTATGTGGATATTTATCTAGTTTAATTTTTTATTGAAGGTGTTCTTCAAGGGCCGCCACTTGCTATGGGAATCTTGATCTTCCTTACTCCTATGGGACCAAAACTCTGCCTCCTCTCTTGGCAGGAGTATTGAAATTCAAGCCTCAAGATTATGGAGACTGACAACCCTTCCTCTGGGGTAGTCACAGTGTCAGCTCACATGCTCCCTGCTTTGGTGTTAGCTTATTCTTTATTTTTGACTTCTGGGATTTCCTTTACTTTGTTTTCAAGCTGCATTTAAAATCGTATTTGTCCTATTTTATCTTGCATTACCAAATATTTGAAATGGCTTGTTTTCTCAACCATTTCACTAAAAATCAAAGTCCCCTCACTTTTTGTTCAATTGCAGCTGACATAACTTAACCTGTAGGATGTAACTGGGGCTTGAAGAACCACTTGTGCATGTTCCCCAAAGACCTAAATTCACCTGCTGTCTTTTTGAATTTGTATGAGAAAGGGGGACCTTCACATTGCACAGAGAGCACAGTTATGTGCTCTGGAGTTGTTGGAATGTGGTGGCCTTGGGTAAAGATCAAAAGGTGCAGCTCAGGACTTTATGTGGGGCTGCGAAGTCACTAGGAGGAAGGAAAAAGCATTGGCAGACAAACTTTTCTGAGCTCCAATGCTTTGAATAAAAGTACTGTGAGGAAACTGTACAAATCCAAGGTTTCCCTCGGCTTTGGACAGGGGAGGTTTTATAATCTGCCTGGTGAAGGACACTGCTTCAGAGATGCAGGTATAGGACATTCACCTTCTAGGCAGAAGTTGCCCTAACAGGTCACATCAGTCCTGGCTCTGAGTCTGAGTATGAAGTGTTTCAGTTCAGAGAAACATCGGTTATTACTCTGTCATACTGTTGTTATACAGTTGACCCTTGAACAACATGGAGGTTAGGGACACTGACCACCCTTGAAGCTGAAAATCCAAGTATAACTTTTGCTTCCCCCAAACTTAACTACTGATAGCCTATTGTTGATCAGAAGTCTTATGGATAATATAAACAGTGGATTAACACATATTTTTATGTTATATGTATTATACACTGTTTTCTTACAACAAAGTAAGCTAGAGAAAAGAAAATGTCATTAAGAAAATTATAAGGAAGAGAAAATATATTTATAATACTGCACTGCATTTACTGAAATCCACATATAAGTGGACCCACACAGTTCGAGCTTGTGTTGTTCAAGGGTCAACTGTATTTTGCAAAAAGAAAAATATTTTTGCAAATGATTATTCTAACTTGCAAAACCACAAGCCACATTTATGCTACTCCAACCAATGAAGTGAGGAAGGCAAACTTAGTATGAGAAAAGATCATAAGTAAAGGACCATAGGATTATTTGCTATTTTGAATTAGTCTCATTGGTACTTCCTGTGCTCCAGAGAAATGCTTATTAATACTTAATTTTAAAAGGTTAAAATAGAGACAGTTTTAGGAAAAAAAATTCGGTCTTAAAGTGACAAATATTTTTATTAATTGAATTACAGAAGGCCCGTAATTAACTGAATAAGATCAAAGCTTGGGACAAATTAATATTCAGAAAAAGTGCCAGTAAACTTTCCAATAGCTCATTGATTTGGGGCAGAATCTCTTTAACGTAACTAGAATATTGGAGAGGGCCTAGAATCCCCCAGAAATGTGCTGGTGTCCCACGTAGAACTATCTCATTCTTGAATCTATCTGAAATTAATATACAGAGCTTCATGGGATTTCCTGGCCTCAGATGTTGTTGCAAAAACTGCTATTCTACAAAATCTGTATTTCCTTTTTCTTCCTGAACATATACATAAATTCCCTTTCCCAGGCTCCTTGCAATTCAGTGTGATCATGTGACTGAGGGGCAATGAGTGGAATATGAGCAGGAGTATGGGGCTGTCCTACCAGGCCTGGCCCTATAAAAACTTTGCATTCATTTTTCTGGCGTGTTCTTTTCCTCTTCTGGGTGACTGAGGCAGCAACCCCCAGGTGACCTTGGAAGTCACATGTTAAAGATGGCAGAGCCACCCTCAGCCTGGATTCTTGTACAACTACACAGAATAGAACCACCTACCTGAACCTTTGGGACTGTTCTATTTCTATTGTGTGGAGCCATTGCATGTTTGTGTCTGTTTTGTTAGCATAACCTAGCCTACCTGAACTAATACAGACCGTAAAAGGACCCCAAGGATATTAGCACGCCAGGAGACCTCTGTGTGTGTACCCCCAGATAGAATGCTTTTTTCTAGTGGGGCTTATGAAAGGTACTCTGCAGTGTCTCTGACCGTACTTTTTTGAACAGAGGTTCTCTGTAGTCCCTTTTTCACCCAGACCTCTGGATCTGCACTTGCTGTCTCTGTCACCCAGGGCAGCCAGATTGTCAGCCAACAGTTGCTCTAAATGCACATGGATTCTGGATACCTGATTATTTATATCCCTGGGCATATGAAACTGGGCGATGTGTTCCACTGCCGCACCTTCCTGGAGCACTGGGTTTTACTTGAAAATTTTGGAGGAGAAAGAATATTATTTTCATATTAAAATAAACATTAATGGGCAGAATGCCCATTGGACGAATTTCAAAGACCAAGCATAAGACTTCAAAGAGATTTCAAGCTTACATTTGCAGTTTTGGATCAAGTGCTCAGACCTCCCCTGGGGTACTCATTCACCGAGCTTTGTTTTGTCGGCATTGTACTTTATTTATTGTTATTCTAAGGGTTTTTAGGTCTTAATCCAATAGCCAAATATTTTCTTCCAATACAGTGCAGACACCTAATTCAAGTGTTGTCAAATATTATCAGGACATCATTATTTGTTATTGGCCTCCCTTCTCTATCTCCCCCACCCTGAAAAAAAGAAGGAAAGAGATAAATTTACTATCCAAGCATATAAATGATGTAGTAAATTTTAAATATGAGTCTCCCAGCCAAACCTGGAAAGGGTTTGGCCTCAGAGGCCTCCTCCCTTCCCCTCCCAGCTCTCCCACTCCTGGCCCCAACTTTTCATGAAGGTGGGAGTAGCTCAACCCAGGCAAGTCTTGGGTTTGTGAGTTGGAGTTGTGTGTGTTCTGACCATCTGGCATAGAGTGGTCAGCATCTGCCCTGAGTGGTCTTGTGTTTAACACCTATGCTGGGCATTTGTTTTGTTTCTCCTCAAGTGTGTATCCCTTCTGATAGCCAGTATATTTTCAGTTAGCAGCCACTTGGGAAGGAAACAAGCTCTGAATTTGGCAGCAGTTTAACAAAGTCCTCATTTTATGGGAGTGGACACTCACCAGTAGCTCATTTCAGGCTCATGACCCACATCCCTCTTGCTGCATTCACAGTCCTGCCTTGTGGCGCGCTCTTGAATTGTTGATGTGTGGCTTACTTGACTCTAGTAAGGAAAGTACTCCAGGGTCACATCTGCTTTCAGAAAGGGCCAGAATGAAGCTTATGGAAATGGGCCAGTGGCAGGAAGGGTTCTGGGGGACAGCTTCTTGCCTTGAGCTCCCTGAGGACTGAGAGTTCTGAGAGGTGAGCCAGGCCAGTATCAGAGAAGCTGGGACCAGTCTCCTGTGCTAGATCCCAAGGTGCAAGTCCTCTGCTTAGACAGGAGACAAAAAACTAGCAGACAAGGGAGAGGGGCATCAGGATCAGTTACAGAAATAGAGGCCATGTGGGAGGGCTGGAAGGGCAGGCACTGGGAGACAAATGGAGAAGCCAGCATCTTGCCCTGGGATTGGCCAGCCAGAAGGTAGAGTTGGGATCATAAGACTTTTTTTGAGTTGTAAATAAGAAATCTTAGGTAAAGTGCCTAGTATATCATTAAGGCTAAATAAATGTTAGTTATCTAAATGAAAAATTATATAAAGAGGGGAGTTTGGAATTGCTACCACTTCCAGAGCAAAAATATATTAATAAGAATGAAAGACTAAAAAAAACCAAGCCTTCTATGAGAAACACATACTTTACAGAGTTATAAAAATAATGTAAGTCTTTTAAAAAACACTTTTTTAGAGCAGCTTTAGGTTCACAGCAAAACTGAGAAGATACAAAGATTTTCCATATATTGCCTGCCCCCACATATGTATAGCATTCCCCATTAACAACATCCCACAACAGAGTGATACATTTATTACAACTCATGAATCTACTTTGACACATCATTAATACCCAAAGTTCGTAGTTCACATTAGGGTTTACTCTTGGTGTTATATAATTTCTATGGATTTGGAAAGTGTATAATGACATATATCCATCATTATCGTATCAAACAGAATATTTTCACTGTCCTAAAAATTCTCTGTGCTTTGCCTATTCTTTCTTCCCCATTTCAATCCCTGGCCACCACTGATTATCTTACTGTCTCCATAGTTTCGCCTTTTCCAGAATGTCATATAGTTGAAATCATATAGAATGTAGCCTTTTAAGATTGTCTTCTTTCACTTAGTAATATGCACTTGAGTGTCCTCCATGTCTTTTAGTGGCTTGATAGCTCAATTTTTATTTAGTGCCGAATAATATTTCATTGTCTGGATGAACCACAATTTATTTATGCATTCTCCTACTGAAGGATGTTTTGGCTGCTTCCATGTTTTGGCAATTATGAATAAAACTGCTATAAACATTCATGTGATGATTTTTACATGGAAACAAGTTTTCAGCTCCTTTGAATAAATACATGGGAGCATAATTATTGGATCATATGGTAAGAGTATGTTTAATTTTGTAAGAAACTGCCATGATGTCTTCCAAAGTGTGCTAGTTTGCATTTTTATGAGAGCTCCTATTATTCTGTATCCTTGGCAGCACTTGGTATTGTCAGTGTTTTTGATTTGGCCATACTAATAGGTATGTAGTGGTATCTCATTGTTATTTTAATTTGCATTTCCCTGATGACATATGATGTGGAGCATCTTTTCATATGTTATTTGCCATCTGTATATGTTCTTTGATGAGGGGTCTGTTAAGATATTTTGTCCATTTTTAATTGGGTTGTTTGTTTTCTTGATGTTGAGTTTTAAGAGTTCTTTGTATATTTTAGGTAACAGTCCTTTATCAGATGTGTGTTTTGCAAATATTTCTCCTAGTTTGTAACTTGTCTTCTCATTTTCTTGACATTGTCTTTTGCAGAGCAGAAGTTTTTAATTTGAATGAAGTCCAGCATATACATTCTTTCTTTCATGAATTGTGCATTTGGTGTGGTATCAAAAAAGTCATTGCCATATCAAGGCCATCTAGGCTTTCTACTATGTTATCTTCTAGGAGTTTTATAGTTTTGTATTTTGCATTGAGGTCTATAATCCACTTAGAGTTAATTTTTGTGAAAGGTGTGAGGTTTGTGTCTAGATTCATTTTTTTTTTTTTTTTTGCATGTGAATGTCCAGTTGTTCCAGCACCATTTGTTGAAAAGGCGATCTTTGCTCTTTAGTACTGCCTTTGCTCCTTTGTCAAAGATCAGTTGACTAGATTTATGTGGGCCTATTTCTGGGCTCCCTATTCTGTTCCACTGATTTGTCTATTCTTTTGCCATTATCACACCAAACTGGTTACTGTAGCTTTATAATAAGTTGTGAAGTTGTGTGATATTAGTCTTCCAACTTTCTTCTTCTCCTCCAATATTGTGTTGGCTATTCTTCATCTTTTGTTTCTCCATTTTAACTTTAGAGTCAGTTTATTGATACCCACAAAATAACTTGCTGGGATTTTTATTGAGATTGCATTGAATTTATAGATCAAGTTGAAAAGAACTGACATCTTGATAATATTGAATCTTCCTATCCATGGACATGGAATATCTCTCCATTTATTTAGTCCTTCTTTGATTTTTTTTTTTAAAGGAGAGTTTTGTAGTTTTCCTCATATAAATCTCATACATATTTTGTATAAGAATTTTGGGGGTGTATACTAATATAAATGGTATTGTGTTTTTAATATAAAATTCCACTTGTTTATTGCTGGTCTATAGGAAAAGAATTACCTTTTTTATATTAAGTTTGTATCCTGCAACCTTGTTATAATTGCTTACTAGTTCCAAGAGTGTTTTTTGTTGATTCTTTGACATTTTCAGATAAATGATCATCTCATGTGCAAACAAAGATAGTTTTAATTCTTTCTTCCCAATCCATATGCCTTTTATTTTCTTGTCTTACTGCATTAGCTAAGACTTCTGCTATGATGTTGAAAAAATGTGGTGAGGGGGTACATCCTTGCTTTGTTCCTGATCTTAGCAAAAAAGCTTCTCGTTTCTGACCATTAAGTATGATGTGAACTGTAGGATTTTTTTGTAGATAGTCTTTATCAAGTTGAGGAATTTACCCTCTATTCCTAGTTTACTGAGAGTTTTTTTATCCTGAATGGGTGTTGGATTTTGTGAAATGCTTTTTCTGCATTATTGACATGATCATGTGAATTTTTCTTTTTTAGCCCGTTGATGTGCGGGATTACATTAATTTATTCTTGAATGTTGAACCAGCCTTGCATACCTAGGATAAATCCCACTTGGTCATGGTGCACAATTCCTTTTGTACACTGTTGGACTTGATTTGCTAATATTTTGTTGAGGATTTTTCCTTATGTTCATGAGAGATATTGGTCTATAGTTTTCTTCTCTTATAATGTCGTTGTCTGGCTTTGGTATTAGCTTAATGCTGGCCTCATGAAAGAGTCAGGAAGCATCCCATCTGTTTCTATCTAGGTTATAGAGAATTGATAGTATTTCTTCCTTATGTTTTGTGTAATTCAGCAGTGGCCCCACCTGGCCTGGTGCTTTATGTTTTATAAGGTTATGAATTATTGATTCAATATCCTTAACAGATATAGGCCTAGTTAGATTGTCTATTTCTTCTTGTATGTGCTTTGGCAAATTGTCTCTTTCAAGGAATTGAGTTATTTGATCTAGGTTATCAGATTTGTTGTTATAGAGTTGTTGAAAACACTTTTTAAACTATGAAGAACTGAATAAATCTGAGGATATTTTGCTATTTTCATTGTTATGGCATTGGTCTGAGTTTTATCTTCATTCTTTAAAAGAGATTCACTCATTCATTCATCAGACATTCATTGAGCATCTGCTCTGTGCCAGGCATTGTTTAGACTTTAAGCAGCCACCAGTGAAGATGTGGCGTCTGCCCTTATGAGTCTAATGGAATAGACAAACAATAAATAATCATGTGGAGATATAGCAGAACTCCATAACAGAGGCCCAACTCCCTAGGGAAGTCAAGAGGCCTTCCCAGAAGTGTTGACTTAACTAAACTAGAAGAACTACCTGGCAGTCAAAACCAGGGAGAGGACCTGGGAGCAGGCAGGTATTCCAATGTCCTGGGCAGAGAAAACAGCTTATGCAAAGGCTTGGTAATAGAAGAGAGCATGGCACAGATAAGAAGTTAAAGAGACCAGCATTAAGAATATCAATATAGAAGGGGAAAAGGGACCCAAAAGAAGGAGGAAAGTGTTGGAGCTTTATTAGAAAAAGAGGAGCATAAAAATTCTCTTTGGAGGGAAAAGTAAATGTTTTAGGACACACCTCCTGGAGCTGCTCTGAGGGCTCTGAGAAGTGAAAGGTACAGGCTCTGAAGTAGGTTCATTGAGGACTCCCCAGGGAGCTCCAAGTGTTGTTGCATTTACTGGCCAGTGTAGTGCTCACAGTGTGCTCTGCCTTGGAACTGCAGCTCCTTGGGGAGGAGGAGAGGGATTTCCATGCCCCACTTCCCCTGTGCTCAGAGCTCCCTTATGAGGCTGATAGTACAGGGTACTGGCATCGCACCGTGACCACCACAGTGGTGGGCCCCACTGCAGCGCTTAAATGCCGTGGTTACCAAAATCTGGGACTTCTCTAGAGCTTCCACAAATTTTTCTGACACCCGTGTATGCCAGAGGGAAAGATCTATTCTTTGACATTCATTCCCCAATTCTCACGGGACCCCAAATCGAACCAGGTGGTCATCCAGGAGCTCCTTGGCCTCATTCCACATGGTTTTATGTTCTTCATGTTCTTTTCTTCCAAAGGATTAAAATTCTTTATAGATTTCATGTAGCAGCCTCATCAGGGATCAGAGCAGAAGTGGCATTTTGGCACATGACATACGGGGAAACAGAGGCAGGGGCAGCCAATTGGCCCTGCAGGCTTGCTACAATAAGGCAGCACCTTGAATCAGACCCAACAGGGTCTGAACTTGTGCTTTGCTATTTACTTGCAGCTTTGTGACCTGTTCTAGGAGTCTCGGTTTTTTTGTGTGTGTATGAGTAGCATAATCAGGTTCTATTACAGAGTTGGTGTAGAAAGTATGTCTTTAATGTGTATCAAGTGCCCAGCACAATTAGTCCCCTTTTCTCTCTGGTTCGTAGGCACAGTTTGTACATCACAAAAAGGTGTGCAGTACTGCATTGTTCCCTGATGCAGTGTGTATATCCGAAGAGCCAAGGGGCTGGTTTCATTTATTGGCTTTGCCATCTGAGAGCTGCTTTCCAGGAACTTGATCTTCTTAGAGAACAATAGTGACTTTGGGTTCAGGCGTGGTGGTCTTTGGCAGGTTACCTTTGATTATTGGCAGGACAGCCTGGGATCCACTACAAAGGAGAACATCCTAGAGCCTGAGCAGGAGCGGCCTCTGCTATGTTTTAGGTTCGGCCAGGGTTCCCCTCATCCCAACGATACCTCCTCATTCCGAGAAAGATTCAAGGCAACTTACAGAACTATAACCCGTGTAATGTAACGAATCATCGGGTTGCAAAAATGGTGCCCCTCATGCAGGATACAGGGTTTCGATCACCCTAGTAGAGGTAGGTTTCAAATTTGGCTCTGAACATCTTAGCAGTCAGTGTGAACAGCAAAGCAGATTTATCCAGCTTGTGATACCATCCAATAAGTATTTATCTAGAAAACCATGGCCCCAGGACAAAAAGAACTCTTTTAGGTTGTATTAAGTGTACATATATTTAGTACCCACTGGGCACTTGAAACTTTTATGGATGTAGGTACTTGTTGGATTATGCAAGAGCAACTATTTTATGCCCAAACTCACTACCTTTACAATCTGATTTTTCAAGGAAATGTGCAATGGAAGATATTTTGAACCGATTTCATGGGAAGAAATGAAGTGTCAGGGTACCTTGGCCAGACATTCTGTCTCTGGCCCATTTTCCTCTCTGGATTTTCCAACCGGTATCAACAAGTCTTATCTACCCTCCACTGCATAGCTGAGCACAGGAACACAAATGCAGTACCTACTACCCAAAAGATGAATGCTGCATCTGCATATATTTTAGAGCTGCCTGCTTCAACCACACCCTTTCACAGCTGTAAGGTTTTTTTCTTGTAGTAAATTCAAAAAAGTCAATCTAAGCAAAGGACTTGGAAACTAAGTGATTCCAGTTGGTGCTGTGAAACCACGGTTCTTTGTGCCTCATTGGGAAGCTCTAAGGGTTACCTGTGTTTCTTTCAAATCCCCAGTAACAGAAGAAGCTGGGCCTGAAAACCTGAGTGAGCACTGGGAACACAGCAGCCAAGCATTTCATTTGAGTGCTGTGGAGGAGGACGAGGGGAGCAGAGGTCTTGGAGATAATCAAGTACTGCGGGAATGGTGAGGGTAGAGACAAATGAAAGAATCAAAACACACTGAGAGGCTACAGAAAGTCTTCCATTAACAATAGCCAAAACACTCTCTCAGAAATTGGAAGGCATCACACTCATGCATTAAATTATATTAAACTTCATCTCAGAGCCCACATTTCTTCCTCCAGCCACACATTTATTTTTCCTGACCCCCCACCTCCGCCGGTTGCCATTTTCTTGTCCTGGTTGTGCGACTGACGCATGCCCTGCTCTATCTTTCCAAGGCAAGCCTGAATTTATTTCCCTGTCTGCCCTTTCTTCTGAAACAAGATCCTCTCATCCCCCGAGGTTTGCCTCCCTAGAACCTTGGCTGCCCTGGAGAAGTGCTCCTGGCTTTTGTAGCGACTGCTTGGAAGGATGTAGATCAAGTTTGCCCTTTTAATTTAATGAGGTGCACGCAGAATCACAGAGTGAACCTTGACAGTGACAGTGATGGGCGTTCCTTCCCATCTGTGGGGGAAGTTACTATTCTTATCTAAGAACAGGGATCAATCATTTTTCTTTCCTGCAGCAATTTAACTTGATTTTTGCAAAGGTATTATCATCAATACCCCCTCTACCCCCAAGTTCTTATTTTGAAAAATTTCAAACAGGCAAAAAAAAAAAAAAAAGGGAAAAATGGAAAAGTGAAACCCATATATTCTTGGCCTAGATTCACCAATTTTGCCCCATTTGCTTGTCTCTCCTGTGCACCTTTGTGCTCTCCCCCGGCCCCTGCTCTCGTTTTCTCTGTGTATGTGTATCCATACATCTGCTTTCTTCTGCTGCACTCTTTGAAAGTGGATTGTAGTCATCACAGAAGTTCACCTCTAAATCCTTTAGCACAAATCTCCTTAGCTATTCTCCTATGTAACTAATAATATCATTATCATACCTAATAAAGCGAACATTTCATTTTATCATCTCAGATATAGTCTATATTCCTTTGTTCAATTCAGGATCCTATTAAGGCTCAAGTCTTGCCTGTGGCTGTTATTGTTCTTAAGCTTCTTTATGATGGAACAGTCCACTTCCTTTTATGTCTTTCATGACCCTGTATTTTTTGATGAGTTCAAGCCGATATTCTCGTACAATGTCCTACCTTCTAGGCTGATCTGATCACCTCCTTATGGTGTTACTGAATTTGTTCCTGGTAACTTCTGTGTTTTTCTTGTACTTCAGTGTAAAATCTAAATGTATGATTATATTCAGTTTAATTAATTTTGGTAAGAATATTACATAGGTGGTTTTGAAGGCTTGTTATTTCATCACATCAAGGGGCTGTGATGTTAGATTGTCTTAATATTTGTGACATGTTTGATTTTTTGGCAAAGGTTGTGGCCATCAGACCTCTCTGCGGTATAGATAATAGATTTCTTTTTGACATTGGTAAATAAGTGGGGAGATTATGCCTTCCTTAGTCTACCAATTCAAACGTTCAATCTCATTAGAAACACCTTCATGGGCCTATCCAGAATGTTTGGGCACCCTGTGGCCCAGTCCATTTGAGATATAAAATTAGCCATCACAAATACTAGTATTACTACTCTCAACACACCTAGCAAGTAAAGCTTCAGGTTTCTTAGCTATTCCTCTTGGCATTATAATATATCCCATTACAGATGTCAGAGATAAGAGTTACTTGAATTAGTCAGAATCAAAAGTCTCTTGAAATCAACAGTTACTTGAAATAACTCTTTTCTTTGGTTATTTCATCAATTTGGTATATTTAATTTGTTTGCTTCTGTTGGTATTCAATTTTAGGGTTTTTTTTTTAAAGATCCATTTTGATTTCATTTTGGTTTTTTTGAATATATAAACCATTTATATGGTTCAAAAATCAAAGAGATATAAAAGGTACACTGTAAGAAGTCTCACTTCCCTCTCTAACTCCCATCCTGTTCCGACCCACTCAGTTTCAGGTTCATCATTCTGTGTTTCTTTTTGCAAAAACAAGCAGATACACTGTGTACTATTTGCTGGAAGCCTTTCCTAACTGAACCTTTTCCATTCTTGATCATTATAAGTTTACTGTAGACACTTTACAAAATGCAGAAAAGTGCCTAAACAGTACAAAACATTTTGGACACATTTTGTCTGATAAATTCTTGTTAATTGACTGAGCTTCGCTCAATATTCATATGATTAGATTTAGATTTCGCTGGAATTTTCTTTAGTTTCTTTTTTATTTTGTCATTTTGATTCACATGACTTAATTATTATTTCTATTTTAGCAAACACATTTCCTTTCACATTTCAGTATTTCCTTACAAGGATGAGACCCCAGAGAATAGAATACAGGAAGTCATGTGGTACTTTCTTTGTCTACTTAACAGAGAAAATGCTTCAGTTGAACTAGTACCATCAGGAAAGACCTCCTCCTTGGCCCCACCCTGATTCATGGGAGGAAGTGCTCATCCCCACATGCCAGGATGTAGTCTGACAGCCAACTCCCTACAGGAGGAAAGGATTCTTTGAAAACATGCTGGATTTCAGTAGTATCTTGGTATTGCTTTTACCCAAGCCAGGTGGTGTAGAGTTGCAATCAGTCATATTTCTCAGGTTCAATATGACAGCCCAATTAGGTTGTACAAGGGATGGATGTGTTTAAACGAACAGAACAGAAAAAGACATAGAGCCAAACTTGGCTTTTAAAAACTACATATTTCATGTTTGTACAGTGCTTTACTTGTTGGAAGTTTTTTTCACATGTATGATTTTAACTGTGGGCAACAATAACTCTGAAAAGTATGGCAGGAATTATTATGCTTCTAAAAGAGGAGGAAACTGAAGGTGGTTAACCCAGAGATGCCTGGCCAACCAGCCATGGAGTTGGGACTCAGGGGAAGATTTCCTGACTCTTTCTGGGCTGGAGTCATTGATCTTCCCTTTGTACTTTGTGGTCAAATATGGGATAAAGTTTTCAGACAGTGCAAACACTGTTTAAGCCAGAGTCCTACATAAAGCCAAGTACCTTGTATTACAAATAGTCAGTGTGTTAGTTACCTATTGCTGTATAACAAATAATCCCAAACCAGGGTGGATTAAAACAACATGTATTATCTCACGTTTCTGTGGGTCAAGAACCTGAGTAGTTTAGCTGAGTGTCTGAGTCTCTGTCTCTAAGATAAAGATATTTTGTATCTCTATAAGAGAAAACAAATAAGGTCTCTCACAGACTGAAATCAAGGTGTCAGCCAGGGCTTTAGTCATCTCAAGGATTGCCTGGAGGAATCTCTGCTTCCAAGCTCACTCGCGTTGCTGTCAGCAAGCAGGAGGGCCTCCCTGGCTGTTGACCAGAGACATTAATTCCTTGCCATATGGGCCTTTCCATAGGGCTATTCGCAGCATAGCAACTGGCCTTGACCCAGAGAAAAAGCAGAGAGAGACAGAGAGAGAGATTGAAATACCAGGGAATAAGAGAGAAACCGGAATCTTTTTATAATAGCCCAAAGTAACAGCCCATCACTTTTACCATATTCTGTTTTGTTAAGAAGCGAGACACAAGATCCAGCTCACATTCATGGGGAGGGGTTTACACAAAGGTGTGAATACTAAGAGGTGGGGATCATTAGGCATTTTAGAGGCTGCCCACCCCACTCAGTGATTTACTTGAAGATTTTATTTTAGTCCAGCCCTTGCAGTGATGTTTTTCAGAATTTCAACAATTCAGTAGAATCTTTTTCAAGGAGAATCTAAAATATTATTATCATTAGACAGAAAAGACTAATACCATATGATCTCACTTGTATGCAGAATCTTTAAAAAGGAGCTCATAGACAGGGAGAACAGATTGGTGCTTGCCAGAGGCAGGCAGTACGGGGTGGGAAAATGAATGAAGGGGGTCAAAAGGTATAAACTTCCAGTGATAAAATAAATAAGTTCTATGTATTCACATTTTGTTTTATGTTCTTCAATGATATTTGACAGTTATATTTATACGCATACTGACACTTTTTATTAAATTTATTTCTAAATATGTTACAGTTCTTTTGTACATATAGATGGTATTTAAATTTTTTTTTACTTCCAGAACACCTGGGTGGCTCAATCAGTTAAGTGTCTGACTCTTGATTTTGGCTCAGGTCATGATTTCAGAGTTGTGAGATCGAACGCCATGTCAGGCTTTGCATGGAGCCTGCTTAAGATTGTCTCTCTCCCTCTCCCTCTCCCTTTGCTACTTCCCCTCCCCCAGCTTGCCAGCTCACTGTCTCTCTCAAAAAAAAAAAAATAACTTCCTACTTTTTATTGTTAGCATAAACAAAAGGTATTAATTTTGTAAACTTTGTATCTGGCTATCTTATGAAACTCTTTTATTAATTCTAATACAAGGATCTCTTTAATTTTCTGGATATATAGGCCTCTCATCTGAAACAAAGTTACTACTGGTTCTTTTGCCTAAAAAGCCATAGGGTCAGTCATGCCCCTCCCGCCTCTGGTGTATTCCCATATTACAGGTGTTAAGGACAATTTCTCCTGGGATAAAACTCAAGAATCAATCTCTAAACACAGTAGATTTAGGGAAGGGGATTCCCTACATGGACAATAATGTCATATAGTGAAGGATAGGAGAAACCAGTTAGAAAAAAGGAGGCCAGGAAAAGGTGATATGACGTCTTTAAATACTTTCTGAAAGAGGAAAAAAATAACATGGAATTCTATATCAAGCTCAAATATCCTTCAATAATGAAGGCAAAATAAAGACACATAAAACAAAACAAAAGAGAGAGAGAGAGAGAAAATTTATTGTCAGCAGACCTGGGCTATAGTAAATGCTAAAGAAGTTTCTTCAGGATGACAAGAAATGATAACAGATGGAAATCTGGATCTTCATAAAACAATGAAGAGGACTAGAAATGGTAAATATGTTATGTGAACATAAAGCCAGTTTTTCCTCTTAATTTTATAAAAACCCATATGATATTTCAAAGCAAAAATTGAAACATTGTATTTTGGAGTGTATAATGTGTATAATGCGTTGTATTACATATAACAACTAGCGTAACAGATGTGGCTGGAAGATGGGCTATACACTTGCAAATTTCTTACATTTCATGTGAACTGGTATAATATTAACTCTAAATAGAGTATAAAAAATAAAGAATATATACTACGATGCATACAGCAACTTCTAAAAAGTCAGTAAGAAAGAAGGGTCTGGGGCTTGTGCTTGAAGATTATAGGTGTGGCAGACTATATTTCTCCTCCCCCTCACTTTCATGAGAGGGGTAGCTGACCTACCACTAACATTGGACTTGACTTGTGATCAGTGATCAGCAGAATCAGAGCAGAAGAACTAGTTCTGAGCCTAGATCTTAGACATATCACATGCTTCCACTTACTCCTCTAAGAATTTCTAAACTTTGCCATAAAAGTAACATGTTCCACATTATTATAGCGCCTCCAAAAGAATAAAACATATGGATTAAATCTGACTAATCCTCAGCCTGAAGGATATATGCCCCAGCCTGATATACATGTGAGTGAAAAATAAAATACTCATTGTTTTAGGATACTGAGATTTTATGACTGTTTGCTATGTAGCAAAAATTGACTCTAATACCGTAGAACTTGAAAATGGGAATGGATGTAATAAATACAGCTGATACCACAGAAATACAAAAGATTATAAGAGACTACTATACACCAACAAATTGGATAACCTAGAAGAAATGGTAAGTCATAGAAACATACAACTTAACAATGGTGAATCATGAAGAAATAGAAAATCTGAAAAGAACAATAATGAATAAGGAGATTGAATCTGTAATCAAAAACCTCCATACAAAGGCAGGCCCAGGACCAAATGGTTTTATTCATGAATTCTACCAAACATTTATAGAAGAATTAATACCAATCCTTCCCAAACTCTTTCAAAAAATGGAAGAGGAAGGGACACACTTCCAAATTCATTTTATGAGACCAGCATTATTCTGATACCAAAGCCAGCCAAGGACACTGCAAGAAAAGAAAATAGCAGACTAATATCCCTAATGGATATAGATGCAAAAATCTTCAACAAAATACTAACAAAAAGAATTCAACAATACATGAAAAGGATCAAACAGCATGATCAAATGCAGTTTATCCTTAGGATGCAAGGATGTTTCAACATATACAGGTCAATAAATGTGATATACCACATTAAAAAAAAATGAAGGATGAAAAGCATATGATCATTTCAGTAGATGTTTAAAAAAGCATTTGACAAACAAAACATCTTTTCATAATAAAAACAAATCCATGATCTCAACAAATTAGGTATAGAAGGAGTTTACTTCAACGTAATAAAGGCCATCTCTGACGAGCCCATAGCTAACATCACACTCAATAGTGAAAAGCTGAAAGCTTTTCCTCTTAGATCAGGAATAAGGCAAGGATGTCTGCTCTCATCATTCCTATTCAAATGGTATTGGGAGTCCTAGCTGGAGCAATTAGGCAAGAGAAAAAAAAAAATCCAAGCCTGAAAAGAAGTAAAATTTTCCCTGTTTTCAGATGACATGATCTTATACGTAGAAAATCCTAGACTCAACTAAAAAAACTATTAGAACTAATAAACAAATTTATTAAAGTTTCAGGATACAAAATCAGCATATAAAAATCAGTTGTGTTTCTATACATTAGCAACAAACTATCTGAAAAAGAAATAAAAAGAAATCTCATTTAAAATAGCATCAAAAACAATAAAATACTTATGAATAAATTTAACCAAGGATCTGAAAGATCTGTACAATTAAAACTGTAAAATAGTGATGAAAGAAAAGGAAAACACAAATAAATGGACATATATCCAGTGTTCATGATTGGAATAATTAATATTGTTAAAGTGTCCATATTCCCAAAAGTGATTTAAAGATTCAATGCAATCCTTATCAAAATTCCAATGGAATTTTTCAGAGAAATAGAAAAACTTATCCTAAAACTTGTATGGAAACACAAAAGAACCCAAATAGCCAGAACAATCTAGAGAAAGAAGAACAAAGATGTAGGCATCACACTTCTTGATTTCAAACTGTATTACAAGGCTATAATCATCAAAACAGTATGGAACTGGCATTAAAATAGACTCATAGACCAATGGAACAGAATAGAAAGCCCAGAAATAAACCCAGACATATACAGTCAGCTAATCTTTAAGAAGAGTGTCAAGAATACACAATGGGGAAAAGATAATCTCTTCAATAAATGTTCTTTGGAAAACTGGATATCCACATATAATAAAATGAAATTGGACCCTTATTATACATTGTCCACAAAAATCAACACAAAGTAGATTAAAAATTTTAATGTTAAGATATGAAATTGTAAAACTCCTAGAAGGAAATGTAGGGAATAAACTCTTTCACATTGGTCTTGGCAATGATTTTTTGTATTTGACACTAAAAGCAAAGACAACAAAACAAAAATAAATAAGTGGGACTACATCAAACTAAAATCTGTACAGCAAAGGAAATCAACACCAATAAAATGAAAAGGCATACTACAGAATGGGAGACAATATTTGCAAATCATGTATTTGATAGGGGGTTAATATAAAAAATATATGAGGTACTCCTACGACTCAATGGCAAAAACAAAACAAAATTTTTAAAAAGACCCAAATAACCCAATTAAAAAATGGGCAAAGGAATTGAATAGACATTTCTCAAAAGAAGACATACAAATGGGCAACAGATATATGAAAAGGTGCTCAAAGTCACTAACCATCAGGGAAATGACAAATCAAAACCACAATAAGATATCCCCTCAAACCTGTTAGGATGACTATTATCAAAAAGATAAGAGATAACAAGTGTTGGTGAGGACATGGTGAAAAGGGAATCCTTGTACCAATGTAAATTGGTATAGCCATTATAGAAAACAGTATGGAGATTCCTCAAAACAATTAAAAATAGAACTACCCTGTGCTCATTACATCAAGTGCCCTCCTTAATTACACAGCAATAAAGAAGAATGAACTATTGATACAAGCAACAAAATCAGTTAATCTCAAAAGTGTAATTAATGCTCATTGCAAAAAGCCAGACAGAAAAGATCACATACAATTTATATGAAATTCTAGAAAAGGCAAAACTATAGTGAAGGAAAGTTGATCAAAGGTTTTTAGGGGCAGATGGGGAGAATGGGGTTGGCTGTAAAGGGATATGAGGAAATTTTTTTAGGTAACATAAATGTTTTATATTGTGATTGTGGTGGTAGTTTTTAATAGGTTTTTTTGTTTGTTTTTTACAAAACTCAATTGTATGCTTAAAATTGGTGAATTTTATTGAAGGTAAATTATATTTCAATAAAGATGTTTTTAAAGAAAACAAAAAAAAAATAGGACTACCATATGATCTAGCAATCCAATTTCTGGGTATACAGCCAAAGGAAATGAAATCAGTTTTTTTTAAAAGATTTTATTTATTTATTTGAGAGAGAGAGAGTGAGAGAGAGCATGAGAGGAGAGAGGGTCAGAGGGAGAAGCAGACTCCACGCTGAGCAGGGAGCCCAATGCTGGACTCGATCCTGGGACTCCGGGATCATGACCTGAGCCGAAGGCAGTCACTTAACCAACTGAGCCACCCAGGCGCCCTGAAGTTGGTTTTTTGAAGTAATGTCTGAACTCCTATGTTCATTGCACCATTATTCACAATAGCCAAGATATGGAAACAACCTGGGTGTTCCTCAACTGGTAAATGGATAAAGAAATTATGGAATATGTACAATAGAATATTATTCTACCTTTAAAAAGAAGAAAATTATACCATTTGCCATAGTGTGGATGGACTTGGAGGACATTATGCTAAGTGAAATAAGCCAGAAATAGAAGGACAAATACTATATGATACCAGTTATATAAGGAATCTAAAATAGTCAAACTCATAGAAACAGGGTGCAGAATTGTCTAGGCAGAAGGGGAAATGAGGAGGCATTAGTCAAAGGGTACAAAGTTTCAGATATGTAAGATGAATAAGTCCTAGAGATCTGTACAGCATAGTGCTTGTAATTAACTAAAATAATGTATTGTATACTTAAAATTTTGCTACGAGGGTAGCTCTTAAGTGCTCTTTTTTTAAAAATTTTTATTATTTTTTATTGTTATGTTAATCCCCATACATTGCATCATTAGTTTTAGATGTAGTGTTCCATGATTCATTGTTTGTGTATAACACCCAGTGCTCCATGCAGAACGTGCCCTCCTCAATACCCATCACCAGGCTAACTCATCCTCCCACCCCCCTCCCCTCTAGAACCCTCAGTTTGTTTTTCAGAGTCCATCATCTCTCATGGTTTGTCTACCCCTCCAATCTCCCCCCCTTCATTCTTCCCATCCTGCTATCTTCTTTTTTTTTTCTTAACATATATTGCATTATTTGTTTCAGAGGTACAGATCTGAGATTCAACAGTCTTGCATAATTCACAGCGCTTACTAGAGCACATACCCACCCCAGTGTCTATCACCCAATCACCCCATCCCTCCCACCCCACCCCCCACTCCAGCAACCCTCAGTTTGTTTCCTGCGATTAAGAATTCCTCATATCAGTGAGGTCATATGATCATGTCTTTCTCTGTTTGACTTATTTTGCTCAGCATAATACCCTCCAGTTCCATCCACGTCATTGCAAATGGCAAGATCTCATTCCTTTAGATGGCTGCATAATATTCCATTGTATATATATATACCACATCTTCTTTAGCCATTCATCTGTCGATGGACATCTTGGCTCTTTCCACAGTTTGGCTATTGTGGACATTGCTGCTATGAACATTGTGGTGCACGTACCCTTTCGGATCCCTACTTTTGTATCTTTGGGGTAAATACCCAGTAGTGCAATTGCTGGATCATAAGGTAGCTCTATTTTCAACTTTTTGAGGAACCTCCATATTGTTTTCCAGAGTGGCTACACCAGCTTGCATTCTCACCAACAGTGTAGGAGGGTTCCCCTTTCTCCGCATCCCCGCCAACATCTGTCATTTCCTGACTTGTTAATTTTAGCCGTTTTGACTGGTGTGAGGTGGTATCTCATTGAGGTTTTGATTTGGATTTCCCTGATGCCAAGCGATATTGAGCTCTTTTTCATGTGTCTGTTGGCCATTTGGATGTCTTCTTTGGAAAAATGTCTGTTCATGTCTTCTGCCCATTTCTTGATTGGATTCTTTGTTCTTTGGGTGTTGAGTTTGATAAGTTCTTTATAGATTTTGGATACTAGCCCTTTATCTGATATGTCATTTGCAAATATCTTTTCCCATTCTGTCAGTTGTCTTTTGGTTTTGTTGACTGTTTCCTTTGCTTTGCAAAAGCTTTTTATCTTGATGAAGTCCCAATAGTTCATTTTTGCCCTTGCTTCCCTTGCCTTTGGCGATGTTTCTAGGAAGAAGTTGCTGCGGCTGAGGTCGAAGAGGTTGCTGCCTGTGTTCTCCTTTAGGATTTTGATGGACTCCTGTCTCACATTGAGGTCTTTCAACCACTTGGAGTCTATTTTTGTGTGTGGTGTAAGGAAATGGTCCAGTTTCATTCTTCTGCATGTGGCTATCCAATTTTCCCAACACCATTTGTTGAAGAGACTGTCTTTTTTCCATTGGACATTCTTTCCTGCTTTGTCAAAGATTACTTGACCATAGAGTTGAGGGTCCATTTCTGGGCTCTCTATTCTGTTCCATTGATCTATGTGTCTGTTTTTGTGCCAGTACCATACTGTCTTGATGATGACAGCTTTGTAATAGAGCTTGAAGTCCGGAATTGTGATGCCGCCAGCTTTGCTTTTCTTTTTCAACATTCCTCTGGCTATTCGGGGTCTTTTCTGGTTCCATACAAATTTTAGGATGATTTGTTCCATTTCTTTGAAAAAAGCGGATGGTATTTTGATGGGGATTGCATTGAATGTGTAGATTGCTCTAGGTAGCATTGACATCTTCACAATATTTGTTCTTCCAATCCATGAGCATGGAACGTTTTTCCATTTTTTTGTGTCTTCCTCAATTTCTCTCATGAGTATTTTATAGTTTTCTGAGTACAGATCCTTTGCCTCTTTGGTTAGATTTATGCCTAGGTATCTTATGGTTTTGGGTGCAATTGTAAATGGGATCGACTCCTTAATTTCTCTTTCTTCTGTCTTGTTGTTGGTGTATAGGAATGCCACTGACTTCTGTGCATTGATTCTATATCCTGCCACTTTACTGAATTCCTGTATGAGTTCTAGCAGTTTTGGGGTGGAGTCTTTTGGGTTTTCCACATAAAGTATCATATCATCTGCAAAGAGTGAGAGTTTGACTTCTTTGCCAATTTGGATGCCTTTGATTTCTTTTTGTTGTCTGATTGCTGTGGCTAGGACTTCTAATAGTATGTTGAATAGCAGTGGTGATAGTGGACATCCCTGCCGCGTTCCTGACCTTAGGGGGAAAGCTCTCAGTTTTTCCCCATCGAGAATGATATTCGCTGTAGGTTTTTCATAGATGGCTTTTATGATTTGAGGTATGTACCCTCTATGCCTATACTCTGAAGAGTTTTGATCAAGAAAGGATGCTGTACTTTGTCAAATGCTTTTTCTGCATCTATTGAGAGGATCATATGATTCTTGTTCTTTATTTTGTTAATGTATTGTATCACGTTGATTGATTTGCGGATGTTGAACCAACCTTGCAGCCCAGGGATAAATCCCACTTGGTCGTGGTGAATAATCCTTTTAATGTACTGTTGTATCCTATTGGCTAGTATTTTGGTGAGAATTTTTGCATCCATGTTCATCGGGGATATTGGTCTGTAGTTCTCCTTTTTGATGGGTCTTTGTTTGGTTTTGGGATCAAGAATGGTGGCCTCATAAAATGAGTTTGGAAGTTTTCCTTCCGTTTCTATTTTTTGGAACAGTTTCAGAAGAATAGGTATTAATTCTTCTTTAAATGTTTGGTAGAATTCCCCTGGGAAGCCATCTGGCCCTGGGCTTTTGTTTTTTGGGAGATTTTTGATGACTGCTTCAATTTCCTTAGTGGTTATAGGTCTGTTCAGGTTTTCTATTTCTTCCTGGTTCAGTTTTGGTAGTTGATACATCTCTAGGAATGCATCCATTTCTTCCAGGTTATCGAATTTGCTGGCATAGAGTTGCTCATAATATGTTCTTATAATTGTATTTCTTTGGTGTTGGTTGTGATCTCTCCTCTTTCATTCATGATTTTGTTGATTTGGGTCATTTCTCTTTTCTTTTTGATAAGTCTGGCCAGGGGTTTATCAATCTTGTTAATTCTTTCAAAGAACCAGCTCCTAGTTTCGTTGATCTGTTCCACTGTTCTTTTAGTTTCTATTTCATTGATTTCTGCTCTGCTCTTTATTATTTCTCTTCTCCTGCTGGGTTTAGGCTTTATTTGCTGTTCTTTCTCCAGCTCCTTTAGGTGTAGGGTTAGGTTGTGTACTTGGGACCTTTCTTGTTTCTTGAGAAAGGCTTGTATTGCTATATACTTTCCTCTTAGGACGCCTTTGCTGCATCCCAAAGATTTTGAATAGTTGTGTTTTCATTTTCATTGGTTTCCATGAATTTTTTAAATTCTTCTTTAATTTCCTGGTTGACCCATTCATTCCTTAGTAGGATGCTCTTTAGCCTCCATGTATTTGAGTTCTTTCCGACTTTCCTCTTGTGATTGAGTTCTAGTTTCAAAGCATTGTGGTCTGAAAGTAGGCAGGGAATGATCCCAATCTTTTGGTACCAGTTGAGACCTGATTTATGACCTAGGATGTGGTCGATTCTGGAGAATGTTCCATGGGCACTAGAGAAGACTGTGTATTCTGTTGCTTTGGGATGGAATGTTCTGAATATGTCTGTGAAGTCCATTTGGTCCAGTGTGTCATTTAAAGTCTTTATTTCCTTGTTGATCTTTTGGTTAGATGATCTGTCCATTTCAGTGATGGGGGTGTTAAAGTCCCCCACTATTATTGTATTGTTGTCAATGTGTTTCTTTGCTTTTGTTATTAATTGCCTTATATAATTGGCTGCTCCCCTGTTAGGGGCATAGATATTTACAATTGTTAGATCTTCTTGTTGGCTAGACCCTTTAAGTAGGATATAGTGTCCTTCCTCATCTCTTATTACAGTCTTTGGTTTAAAATCTAATTTGTCTGATATAAGGATTGCCACCCCAGCTTTCTTTGGGTGTCCATTAGCATGGTAAATAGTTTTCCACCCCCTCACTTTCAATCTGGGGGTGTCTTTGGGTCTAAAATGAGTCTCTTGTAGATAGCATATCAATGGGTCTTGTTTTTTAATCCAATCTGATAGCCTGTGTCTTTTGATTGGGGCATTGAGCCCATTTACATTCAGGGTAACTATTGAAAGATAGGAATTTAGTGCCATTGTATTGCCTGTAAGGTGACTGTTACTGTATATTGTCTGTGTTCCTTTCTGGTCTATGTTGCTTTTAGGCTCTCTCTTTGCTTAGAGGACCCCTTTCAATATTTCTTGTAGGGCTGGTTTCGTGTTTGCAAATTCCTTTAGTTTTTGTTTGTCCTGGAAGCTTTTTATCTCTCCTTCTATTTTCAATGACAGCCTAGCTGGATATAGTATTCTTGGCTGCATATTTTTCTCATTTAGTGCTCTGAATATATCCTACCAGTCCTTTCTGACCTGCCAGGTCTCTGTGGATGGGTTTGTTGCCAATCTAATGTTTCTACCATTGTAGGTTACATATCTCTTCTCCTGAGCTGCTTTCAGGATTTTCTCTTTGTCTCTGAGACTCATAAGTTTTACTATTAGATGTCAGGGTGTTGACCTATTTTTATTGATTTTGAGAGGGGTTCTCTGTGCTTCCTGGATTTTGATGCCTGTTTCCTTCCCCAAATTAGGGAAGTTCTCTGCTATAATTTGCTCCATTATACCTTCTGGCCCTCTCTCTCTTTCTTCTTCTTCTGGGATCCCAATTATTCTAATGTTATTTCGTCTTACGGTATCGCTTATCTCTCGAATTCTGCCCTCGTGATCCAGTAGTTGTTTATCTCTCTTTTTCTCAACTTCTTTCTTTTCCATCATTTGGTCTTCTATATCACCAATTTTCTCTTCTGCCTCATTTATCCTAGCAGTTAGCACCCCCATATTTGATTGCACCTCATTAATAGCCTTTTTGATTTCTACTTGGTTAGATTTTAGTTCTTTTACTTCTCCAGAAAGGGTTTCTCTAATAACTTCCATGCTTTTTTCAAGCCCAGCTAGTATATTTAAAGTGATGATTCTCAACTCTAGATCTGACATCGTACTAATGTCCATATTGAGTAGGTCCCTGGCAGTCAGTACTACCTCTTGTTCTTTTTGTTGAGGTGATTTTTTCCGTCTTGTCATTTTGCCCAGAGGAGAATAGATTAATGAGAGAACAAAATGCTAACAGGGTAACAACGTTCCCAGAAAATATACTCTAAACAAATCAGAAAAGACCTGAAGCAGAGGGAAAAGAAAGGGAAAGAGAGAAAAAAGCAAAAGAAAAAAAGAAAAAAAAAAGGAAAAGAAAAAGATAAAGATAAAAACAAACAAAAACAGAACAAAACTAAAAAAACCAGAATGTGATCAAATATGACCAGGCTGGTATATAGATCAGTGCCACACACTAGATTTTGGGTGTATTTGGTCTGTTAGAAGAAAGTGCCTCCCAAAATTTTAAAGAAAGAAAAACTTATATATGTACAAAAATAAGGGTTGATATGATGAAGGGATGGAATGACTGTAAAGATGGAAATTATAAAAAATTTTATGAAAGGAATTGATAAGAAGTTGTTTGAAAAAAGAAAGAAGAGGATCTAAAAAAAAAAAGAGGAAAAAAAAAGGGAGAGAATGTGATCAGGCAGGGGAGTAGAAAAAAAACATACAATAGAAATTTAGGGTATATTTTGATCTGTTAGAAGAAACGATCTCAAAATTTTAAAGAGAGAACAACTTATATATATATGCCAAAAATACGGGTAACTACTATGAAGGGATAGAATATGACTCTAAAAATGAAAAATAAAAATGTTTTTTTTTTTAAAAAAGGGATTGATAAGATGTTGGTTGAAAAAGGGAAAAAGAAAAATTCAAAAAAAAAAAAAAGAAAAAAGACAGTTAAAAAAATTAACTTTGAAAGACTAAAGAATCATGGTAAAAAAGCCATGAATTCTATGTGCAGTATTCCCCTAGCGCTGGAGTTCTGCCGTTCTCATTGATCGGTAAACTTGGTCTTGGCTGGCTGTTCTCGCTGATCTTCTGGGGGAGGAGCCTGTTGCTGTGGTTTCCAAATGTCTTTGCCGGAGGCAGAATTGCCCTACCCTTGCCCTGTCCAGACTAAGGAATCTGCTCGGGTTTGCTCTCCGGAGCCTTTGTTCCCATCAAGCTTTCCGTACAGCTTTGGAGGCGGAGAGTGAAAATGGCAGCCTCCCAATCTCTGCCCCGGAGGAGCCGAGAACTCGGGCCCGCTCCTCAGTGAGTCCCCAGAAAAAAACCGCCAGTCTCTCCCGTCTCCGCGGTCTCCGGCCACACTCCGTGCTCACCCGGCCTGTGACTGTGCGTTTCTATCTCTGGCACCGACCCCGGGTGGAGTCTCCAAACCCAGCAGATCCCTGCGGTGTGCTCCCGCGCGGCTCCTCCCGGGGGAGGAAGGTGAGTCTCCCCGGATCTGCCGCTTGTTGGGTCCCTGCTGGAGGAGCAGGGGCCCGACTGTGCCTTGGATCCCGGTTTATGGCCACCCCGAGCTGAGAGCCCGCGCCTGGGCTCCGCCTCTGCAGCCGGCTTCCCGGCTCCGATACCTGGGAGCTCTGCCACACTCAGGCACCCCCGGTCTTTCTGTGACCCTGAGGGTCTTGAGACCACACTGTCCCGGAGGGTTCCACCCCCCGCTTAGCCACCAGAGTGACGTCCCTCAGCGGAGCAGACTTTTAAAAGTTCCGATTTTGTGCTCCGCGGCTCTATCACTTGCCAGACGCGGCCGACGGAGGCCCCTCCCCCGCCGTCTATCCTCCCGAATATCGCCTCAGATTCACTTCTCTGCACGTCCTACCTTCCAGAAAGTGGTCGCTTTTCTGATGAGAGAGTTGTTGCTCTTCTTTTCTTCGATCTCCTGTTGAGTTTGTAGGTGTTCAGAATGGTTTGATCCCTATCCAGCTGAATTCCTGAGAGGAGACGAAATCCAGGTCTCCTACTCCTCCGCCATCTTGCTCCGAGTCCTCTTAAGTGCTCTTATCACAAAGAATATAAAAATAATAAAGAGGGCAGAAGGAAACTTTTAGAGGGAATAGACATGTTTAGGGCACAGATTGTGGTGATGGTTATTGGGTGGATACTTATCTCCAAATCCACCAAGTTGCAAACATTACATTGCATACCACTTTTTGTATGTCAAATATACTTCAATAAAGTGGTTCAAAAAAAAAATGTTTAGTTGCTTTGTGGGACATTCAAGGCCCTTAATAATCTGTCCCTATTCTATCTCAGGTAACTCTTCAGACTAGCCAAATTGTTCCCTTCTTCTTCTTCAACTTATTACTTTATTCACAGTCCTCCATTCACTGGAGAATGAGTTATGGAGTATCTCTCATGAGCCAAGCACTGTTTTAGATGCTGAGGTTGGATAGTGATGAACGTGACAGACGGAATTTTTAGTCATGATTTTATATCCCAGGAGGCTTCAGATTGTATATTACTTAGTGGACTTTATGTTTGGTAAAGTCAGTACCTTAAAGAGACTTGCTTGAGTTTTACTACTTTTTTGCCAGCTTTTTTGAGGAATGATTGACAAAAAAGGGTATCTATTTAAGGTGTACAATGGGGTGTTTTGATATAACTTGTGTAATGATTACTACAATCAAGCTAACATTCATCTGCTCATATAGTTATCATTTTTGTATGTGTGTGTGGTCAGAACACTTAACATCTACTCTCTTAGCAAATTTCAAGGATGTGAACTACTTTATAGTAATGTAATTATAGTTTATGTAATTCTGTATAGTTTATATAAATACGTGTGTGTATACAGTTGTATAGTTAATGCAATGTATTATTGTTAATGCAATGCTGTACGTTAGATCTCTGGAACTTCTTCATCCCATAAATGAATGTTTATACCCTTTGACCAACAACTCCCCAGTTCCCCTATCTCTCAGCACTTGGCAATCACCATTCTACTCTCTGTTTTCCTAAGGTCAACTTTTATAGATTCCACATATAAGTGGTACTATGCATCACTGCCAAAATTTGTTATTTTTGTGGGGTTTTTTGATGACAGCTATCCTAATGGGTGTGAGCTGATAACTCAGTGTGGTTTTGGTTTGCATTTCTCTGATGATTAGTGATATTGAGAACCTTTTCACATACCTGTTGGCCATTTGTGTCTTTTTATTTTATTTTATTATGTTATGTTAGTCACCATACAATACATCATTAGTTTTTGATGTGGTGATCCACGATTCATTGTTTTCGTATAACACCCAGTGCTCCATGCAGTACGTGCCCTCCTTAATACCCATTACCAGGCTAACCCATCCACCCCCCCTCCCCTCTAAAACCCTCAGTTGGTTTCTCAGAGTCCATAGTCTCTTATGGTTCATCTCTCCCTGTGATTCCCCCCCTTCATTTTTCCCTTCCTTCTCCTAATGTCCTCCATGCTATTCCTTATGTTCCACAAATAAGTGAAACCATATGATAATTGACTTTCTCTGCTTGACTTATTTCACTTAGCATAATCTCCTCCAGTCCCATCCATGTTGATGTAAAAGTGGGGTATTCATCCTTTCTGATGGCTGAGTAATATTCCATTGTATATATGGACCACGTCTTCTTTATCCATTCATCTGTTGAAGGGCATCTCGGCTCTTTCCACAGTTTGGCCATTGCAGACATTGCTGCTCTGAACATTGGGGTGCATATGGCCCTTCTTTTCACTACATCTGTGTCTTCTTTTGAGAAATGTCCATTCAGTTCCTTTGCCCATTTTTAAAATTATTGTGTTTTTACTTTTGAATTGTAGGAGTTCTTTATATATTTTAGGTATTAATCCTTTATCAGATATATGGTTTGCAAATGTTGCCTCACATTGTGTAGGTTACCT
Organism: Mirounga leonina; assembly: GCF_011800145.1. Lineage (NCBI taxonomy): Eukaryota > Metazoa > Chordata > Mammalia > Carnivora > Phocidae > Mirounga > Mirounga leonina. Next base: position 2,078,397 of record NW_023270734.1, on the reverse strand, counting down.
TTTCATTTTGTTGATTGTTTCCTTAAGGCAACTAATCTTGATTTAGTTGATAATGAGACTTATGAGCAGATTTGTACAGGACCAATGTAAGACAGTTAGAAGATCAATCAAGAAGTGGTGTGCAGGAGAAGAGGATAGAGATATTGGAAGGAAAGAGACCCATTAAGATATTGCTGGAATGGTCCAAGCCAGATATAAGGACCTGACCAAGGCAATGCTAGTAGAAAGGGCAGGAGGCACTATGATGAAATTACTGATTGTTCCTGGCAACTGATTAAGGGTTGAAAGTGAAAGGCCTGGATCATCCAGGGCCTGGATCATTTTAGGAAGTACAGAACTTGACAACCCAAACACAACATCTAAGTGGGCAGTTGGAAACAGGGACCTAGATCTCAGGAGATGAGTTGCAGGTGGATCTGTCTTTTTTTTTTTTTTTTTTTCCCTACCCAGTGAAGAATAGTGGAGGTAAGTCAGTCACTTTGGCTTTAAAAATAAGCTAACCCAGTGGTTTACCTGGCATACCACCACCATTCCTGTCCTCAGCATACATGAGGGCAGCAAAGTGTGCTTGTCACTTCTAATCTTATAATTACCGAACAGGGCAGTAAATGCTCAGGCTACAGAACAATGTCAGTCTCAAGAGCAGCAACTCACCAAATGGGAGAAAATATTTTCAAATCATATATCACTCTTAACTGATTTGACCCACATTTGGAGTCATGAAAGAGGGTGACATCACCAAGGGATAAATGAGTGTAGCAAGAGAAGTAGATCAGAAAGAGAATTTGGAAAATGTTGTTTACATTTATGTAGCCCTTATAGGAGGAGAACGGTTGGACCAAAAAACAAAAATGAAAACAAACAACCCCCACGCCCTGCAGGAAAAATGCACAGATGCAGAAAAAAAAGGGAGAAAGGGTGTCAACATGCTGCTGAAGAGACTGGATGCAAAAGCGTGCAGTGAGTTTGGTCATTGGAGGCCATTCTTAACTGATTATTAAGGATCAAGAAAGGAAAGCAAATGGCAACAAGCAGAGCAAAGAGGGTATGGGGGAAAATCCACAGCACATGTGAGAACTACGGAAGCAAATGAAGGACAGGAACAGGCAGGCACTGAAGGTAGAAGCCAATTTAGGAAAGGCTTTGTTTATGATGGGGAGGTCTGAGCACATCTGCCCCCATAGAAGGGGGCAGAGCCACTGGAGAGAGATCAACTGTGCAAAGGAACAAGAGCAGAGAACTGATGGAGCCAAGGCGTCAAGAAGTCAGAAGGGATGGAAATGAGAGCTGGTGCAGCCTGACAGCCTTTAGAAAGAGAGTCTCTAATCACCTGTTTGTCAACACTGACATATTTACTATTTACCTATCTTGTCCACACTTCATAGTGTGGCTTCAGGAGCAGGACAACCTCTTCCAATCGCTCCGCTTCTCTGGGTCTGATATCTAGCCTGATAGCTGGAAAAAAGGAGGAAGGCACTTAATAAAATCCCTGATGATGGTAATGGTATCTATTCCTACTTTCCAGACATTCCATACATTCTTAGCCTATTTTTGAGCAGAAGGTGCGGCAGGTATTGTTCTACTAATTGCTAGTGCCAAAAATGGGAGCGCAGATTTGGATGTTAAGATCAAAGTCACACAGCCAAGAAAGGGGGCCATGTTTCTGTTTATCCCCTAGATAGCCCCACATTGCTTGCAAAACCAGTGTGACATAATCACCCCCCAACATTCACACACGCACACACACGCACACACACCCTCAACCAAAGGAACAGCTTTCACAGAATGCTATTTGTTCCAACAAAAATACTTGAACTTTCTGTAGTTCCTTCCTTTCTTTTTTTTTTTAAAGATTTTATTTATTTATTTGACAGACAGAGACACAGCGAGAGAGGGAACACAAGCAGGGGGAGAAAGCAAGCTTCCCGTGGAGTGGGGGGCCTGACGCGGGGCTTGATCCCAGGACCTTGGGATCATGACCTGAGCCGAAGGCAGATGCTTAATGACTGAGCCACCCAGGCGCCCCTCTGTAGTTCTTTTCATCCGACCCTGATATTGTCCTTGAAAATGAACCACAGTAGCTCCAAGGAGCATGGAGAAAGGGAACAGATGGACAATGAGATAAAGGAGTTTGGATTTGCCTAAGAAATATAATTAAACCTTGGGATTTCCAGGCTTTTCCAACTATATAAAAACTGAAAATAATCTTTCTAATTATTAGAAATTCCACTTAAATAGTCATTTCTCTGGATGATGATAAGATAGGGGTTACTATGTACAAGGTACTGTTTCCATCTCTTTATATATATAATCTCACTTGATCCTAGCAAGAATTATGTGGTGAAGGTATTTCTACCTTTCTCCTCATTTACAAATGGGGAAAACTCACTTGGAGAATGTGAGGCTGCTCACACTTATAAGTGGTGGGGCTAGGATTTGAACTCTGCAAATCTCACACCAGAGCCTGCATCTCAACCACTATACAAGGCCATGTCTCCAGAGACAGGCATGAGTCACTTTTCTTCATTATACTGGAAAATTGTGAAACCTACTTGGAATTTCATAAAGACATCTCTACATATGGTTAGGAGCCACTTGTTTAAATGAACATGTTATCATGTCTTTTTTTTTTTTTTTTCCCCTACCCAATGAAGAATAGTGGAGGTAAGTCAGTCACTTTGGCTTTAAAAATAAGCTAACCCAGTGGTTTACCTGGCATACCACCACCATTCCTGTCCTCAGCATACATGAGGGCAGCAAAGTGTGCTTGTCACTTCTAATCTTATAATTACCGAACAGGGCAGTAAATGCTCAGGCTACAGAACAATGTCAGTCTCAAGAGCAGCAACTCACCAAATGGGAGAAAATATTTTCAAATCAAATATCTGATAGGGGACTAATATCCAAAATATATAAGGAACTCCTACAACTCAGTAGCAAACCCCCCAAACAATCCAATTAAAAAATGAGCAGAGGGGGGTGCCTGAGGGGCTCAGTCAGTTAAGTGTCTGACTCTTGATTTTGGCTTAGGTCATGATCTCAGGGTTGTGGGATCGAGCCCTGCACCGCGCTGGGTGCTTAGCCTGCTTAGGATACTCCCTCTCCCTCTGCCCTTCCCATTTCCACTCATGTCCTCTCTCTCTCAAAAAGAAAAAAAAAATGGGCAGAGGATCTGAATAGACATTTTTTCCAAGGAAAACATGCAGACGGCCAACAGACATGTGAAAAGATGCTGAACATCACTCATCATCGTGAGATAAAATCAAAACCACAGTGATATATCACCTCACACCTATTAGAATGGTTGTTACAAAAAGACAAAAAATAAAAAGTGTTGGTGAGGATATGGGAAAAAGGGGAACTGTTGGTGGGGATGTAGATTGGTGCAACCACCGTGGAAAATAGTATGGAGGCTTCTTCTTAGTTCTGCCAACAGGGGCACTTAGGGGAGATTGGCAAGTGGGAGGAGGGTGAAACGGGCTCCCCTCCTGCTTTCCAGTTCTGATCACTGTTGCCATCGCAGCAGGAGAAAGCAGGCTCCACCTGCCCACTTCCTGACTGCTGCCAGCACCAGCCATGCTCACGCTGTGCCTGTCCAGAGACGCCAATAGCAGCTAGACTCAGCTGGGCTGTCCTCTCTCACACCCTGCACCAGGCCCCTGGGAGCATTTGAGCATCTGCAGGGCACACTTCCATCTGCACCAGTGATCTGAATACCCACTGGGTTATGCCTCCATCCAGAGATCCACACTGTGGATATAAGCACCTCCAGACAGAAGCCCACCTCCAAATCTGGTGGTCATCCTCGATGCCCTACTCAGAGGTCAAGGCACCAGCAGTGCGAGGCTTTCCTCTTAAGATCTCCTCCCAGAGCCTGGTATGCTGTCTTCAGAGGCTGGGGTATCAGCTGTGCAGAGACACTTCCCTCCCCAGAGGTTTGGGTGAGCCCTCCTCCAACCCCTTGGGCCTGGTAACAATACCTCTTCTCGTTTTCCTACCAGCCCTGCATGGTAGTTCCTGCTGTGCAGGATCCCTGGCTTACTTTGGCATCCTTATGTTTTTCTCTCAGCCTTCCAATGCCCACTTTACAGTTTTTGTGCATTGCAATACCTAATGTGCTTTTTCTTTTCCTGACTAGAACCTAACTGATATTGCATTTAGGGTACCAGAAGGAGGGAGTCCCAAGAAACAGACCCTCAAAATGGGAATTTGCAGTTGATTTGTCCCTGTCTTTGGCCTTGAAAGCAATGCTGAGCCCCTTGCCAATGAAACACTGGGTATTGGCAATTCATGCATGCGCAGTGGCATCATGATTAATTGATATTATCTACGGTTGCTTGCAGCAAAGTGGCCAATGAAGACAAGGTTTTGAGAAACCAGATGGCTGCTTCTGACTATACTGGAGAATTTACAGGAAGAAAATGACAAGGTCAGGTCTTTAAACTTTCAGCTCTGTTTCTTGGTAGAATAGCACACAGTTTGTAGGGTGTATATTTGCTCCAGAATCTGAAGGTACTTCTACTTGTAGGAGGTACAAATTGCAACTCTTATCTTCCACTTTGGAGATGATATCCTGACATGCTCTTGAGTGCTGAACCCCCTAAAAATGAGAGGAGGTATGGTGGTGGACATCTTAGAATAAGCACAAAGTGAGAGGCTATTTCTGTCCTATGTGAATGCAGCTGAGTGGCATTTGCAAGAGGCTCTCAATAAGCAGATGAATAAGATGACACACTCTGTGGATGTTGGCCAGCTTTTCCCCTCAATCACAAGGTGCTTAGTCAATGGGCCCATGTTTAAAGTGGCCATGTTGGCAGCGATGGAAGCCCCACATCTTTTCACAACATGGATTTTTCCTCACCAACGTTAATCTGGCTGTTGCCACTGCTGAGGGCTTAACCTGCTGTTAGCAGAAGTGTGTACTGAGCCCCTGATATGATGTCCTTCCTGAAGGCCATCTGCAGGCATGGTGATTATGTTGGATTCCTTCAACTCTATTAAGGAGAGAGAAGCAATTTATACTATTGGAATAAGCCCTTATTCTAGACGAGGGCTTGTCTTTCGCCTGTAATACTTCTGCAACATCTTCATCCATGGACTTATGGAATATGTTATTCTCTGTCATGGTGTCCCTCACAACTTTGCTTCTGGCCAAAGAACTCATTTATAACAAAAGAAATACAGCAGTGGGCTTATGCCTATGGAATTCACTGGTCTTATCATGTGCCTCATCACCCAGAAGCATCTGGCTTCATAGAACATCAGAATGGCCCTCAGACAAGGCACTTACAATACAAGTTGAGAAACAACACCTGAGATGTGGGGACACCATTCTGCAGTGTGTGGTAATTGATACATGGTGCTGTTTCTCCCATAACCAGTGTATAAGGGTCTAGAAACCAAGAGATGAAGAAATACTTGGCTCCTATCCCTAGCAAACCCACAGGAGAAATGTTCCTTCCCATGTCAGCAACTTTGGGTTTAGAGGTCTAAGTTAACAACAGATGCATGCTTCTACTGGGGACACAATGATTCCACTGAATTGAAAGTCGAGACTTTCACCTGGACATTTTGGGCTTTCATGCCACTGAACTAATAGGCCACTGGCTGGGACAATTAATACTGCTTACCAAGCAGAAAATGTTGCTGCTACACTCCAGGGACAGGAAGGACTATGTCTAGAGCCTAGAGGATTCTTTGGGGGCAGCTCTTAGTCCAATCGCTGATGGAAAATGCTAGTAACCTAAGAACAATAGGACTATACAAGATTCAGTCCCTTAGAAATAAAAGTGAAAGAAACAAAGTAGAGAATGCTGACCAACTGAGGGGCTAACTGGCTGTGGAGAAATTGCCTGTAGAGTGAGAAATGGAAGAGGGAAGTTCTAGAAACCAACAATGGTTGTGTGTCTCATACAGAAATGAAACTGTAGCAGCTGTGCATTGTCCCCTTTGCTTGTTGTTGCATCGTTTTATGTAAGTCTTGCTGTCAATGGTTGGCTTTATAATTTCACCTCTGGGTTATGGAAGTGCATGTGGTATTGTGACTGAAGTAGAAAAGGAATTCGCCGAATCTGAGATGGGTAGAGGACAGTTGGGACCCTGTGTTTCACCTTTTTGGGGAGAGAGTGAGAGTGTCTTCATTTGTAAGAAAGACTGATACATCTTACAGGGCATAAGCAAGTTGTTATTGTATGAGCTCTCAAGTGAGGGTAGAAGGTTGTGTATGGATATTGCTGGCCAAAGGACTCCTGTCTGTTAGCCTGAAACCATTCTTTTATATTTTGCTCTGTGACTTTGGGGCTGAAACCCTGCAAACTGCATTTCCAAATCTCCCTGGCCAGTTTCCTACTAATTATTTTAATGATAAGTCCTAGAGGAGAGTTGGAAGGTGGAAGAAGAGGAGGAAGGGAACTCCTGTAGACTCCTACCTACACATGTGTGGATATCAGCAGGGTGGGACTTTCCTTGAGAGGTCCCATAGTTTGATAACATCACCTCTTCCATTTTATTCCCCCAAACTGCTTCTGCAGTTATCAATTTCTGGGTTATTCTAGCATCTCCATTTTGTTCTTTCAGCCTTCCAACACCTGTGTAACCAATTTCTTGTATTACTCAATCCTCTCTGTTGGGCTGTGTGGTAATTGATATACAGTGTATGATTTCTGCTTTCCTAACTGGACTTCACTCTTACCACTCTCTACCCTACTATAACAGACACGGTAATCTCTTTATCTATCCATCCATCCATCCATCCATCCATCCATCCATCCATCCATCCTTCCACCTCCTATCTAACATATCCTAATTAATTAGCAAGGATTGCAAGCAAGATGATTTTCATGAAGAATTCTTGAGTGAGGTCAGAGAGCTTTCAGCAGAATTCTTTTTATTTTTTTAAAGATTTTATTTATTTATTTGTGTAAGAGAGAATGAGAGAGAGCACATGAGAAGGGAGAGGGTCAGAGGGAGAAGCAGACTCCCTGCTGAGCAGGGAGCCCGATGTGGGACTCGATCCAGGGACTCCGGGATCATGACCTGAGCCGAAGGCAGTCGCTTAACCAACTGAGCCACCCAGGCGCCCTTTCAGCAGAATTCTAAAATGACAAAGCTTGCCTTTGCCTCTTCTCTCCTTCTTCTTTGGTCCTGTCCCTTCATCCTGGACCTCCAGAATCCCAGTGTCCCCTCCCTTTGAGATCTGTGCTTTCTTCTTTTAAACATTAACATATGAAAGCTTATGGAGAATGGTGCAAGGAATCATTGGTACTTTAAAAAACACCCTTGAAGCTGCCAAAGTTTTTTATACTCAAAGGAGCCCAGCAAAGTGTGATGGTAACATGACCTGGCAGGTTACTCTGGAAGGGTTACACTAGTCCATCCTGATCAAGAGATTGAGTGGGTCCCATGGTAGTTTTCTGAAATTTTGGAGCCTCTGGAGTGGATGATATGCAAAAATCAAACAAAATAAATGACTTTTCAGGAAGATAAATCAGATGCAAAATACTTCAGCACTCTTGAACTTGGTATTCTCTTCTTGGTAATGTCAAGGAGAGAGAATGGCCAAAGACTGGCAGCCTGAGTGCGTGTAGAAACCAAGGGCTCTCTCTTTGTGTTATTTACTTTAAAGTAGGTCAGTTAGGATGGTTCTGCTGTAAGTAGCAGACAAGCCAACTTACAATTACTTAAGTAATGTAGCACTCCATCCCTAGATATATATGCAAGAGAAATGAAAAAAATATGACTGCATGAAAGCTTCTACATGAACATTCATAGCAGTACTATCCATAATAGTCAAAAGGTAGAAATGACCAACATGTTCATCAAATGAGGAATGGTGGTATATCCAGACGCTGGAATAGTATTCATCTATAGGAGGGAATGAAGTCCTTATATGTGTTGCCATATGGATGAAGCCCGAAAACATTATGCTAAGTGAAAGAAACCAGGCACAAAAGAGCAATTTATTGTATGATTCCATTCATTTGGAATGTTCACAATAGGTAATTCCATAAAGACAAAATAATGGTTGCGTAGGGCTGTGGGGAATGGGAGGACTGGGGAGGTCAGAACTAAAAGGTATATGGGGTTTCCTTTGCAGATGGTGAAAATGTCCTACCAATGATTTATGGCAATGGTTGTGCAACTCTGTGAATATATTAAAAACCATTAATGGTGCACTTTCAGTTGGTGGATTCTATGGTATGTGAATTATATTTTAATTTATTATTACCAAAATAATTACTTAAATAATAAGGGAATTTATTTCTTTTATAACAGGATGTCCGGAATTAGGTCGGTTTAGCAGTTGACTAATTCAGTGGTCTAACCACGTCGTCAGAGCCCTAGGTTCTCTTCATCTTCCTGCTCTGCCATTTTTAGTTAGCTGCCCTCATGGTTTTACGACAGTGACAGCAGCTTCAGACGCCCCGGGGTCCGAAAAGGGAGGGTTCTTTTCTTATGTCTCTTTATATCTGGAAGAAAAGCCTTTGCCAGTGGTATCCAAGCTAACCATCCATCATACCCCAAGGACTAGAACTGCTCTCCTACCAAACAGTAATCCAGTCCCAGGAAGGGGAGAGGTGTCACCCTGACTCGGTTAGTGCCATCAGGTTTAATCCTGAGTCCTAAGGAGGAGAGGTGGTTGCTGGAATTTAACCAGGGCTCTGTCAGCATGGACGAGGGTGACGATGGCTGCAGGGAGGCAGTGCCAGCATCTGCCAAAGAGGATGTAGAAACCAACATTTTCTTGCAGGAAGAACGGAACCAGAGTTAGCTATGAATTTATTTCTGTCTGTCTGTCTGTCTGTCTGTCTATCTCTATCATCTACCTACCTACCTACCTACCTACCTATCTATATACACACAGATTTAAAATGCCTACACTTTTGACTTCTTGTAACTAAAGGGTGTGTGTTGTTACTTTTTTTTTTTTTTTAATCTTCCAAGATTTGCCTTTCCATCAAAGCGTCCCCTGTCAGGGAAGATTAGAAGGACTCACGCTGACGTGAGCTGGCTCAGCGGGCACCCCCGGCCTCCGAGGGGCGTTGTGCTCCGGTGCCAAGTCTGCCCGGCTGCCTCAGCGGGCACAATTCTGGCTGAGCAGGAGCAAAGCCAGGAGGGAAGGGCACTTGGCTGAGGTCTCCATGGGGTGAAGTGCACACCCTCGGTCTTGGCCTCCCCCACCCCTCAACCGTTTCCAACCCTGGTCGCTGCCTTTGCTGACACGGGCAAGGGGTCCCTGTGAGCTGCCCCGTGACATGTGGTTGTGTTTAACTCTACAGAACTTTGAACCAACCTCAAGCTGCGCCAGTGGGGAGATCAAAGTCAATAAAGTGTATGTATTTTATAAACGGTGAACTTCTGTGAAGAAACCAAACTCATTTAAGCCAAAGCCAAGGGGAGTGTTATGTTTTGACTGATGCATAAAACAAAGAAAGAAGGTTGTTTCCCCCTGTGTGTTATTTGGATTTTTTTTTTAAGACTGTTTATTAAAGTCCATACTTTAAAATAAACATAGAGAACTCTCGTGTTCTTTTTGTAAACACATCAGAGTCCTTTGAAGCCATGGATAATGAGTATGATAGCAGATGACTGTTTATCCTCTCCTGGGCTCCATGTTTAGTTAGCTGGGTCTTGAAAACTTTAAACCTCCTTCTCCTTGAGAGAGATTTTCAGAATTGACTCTGGTAGAGCGGGGGGCAGGGTGGGGGGAAGACCTCAGGAGTTAGTTAGCTTCTATATTCAAACTTCTCTGCAAACACGGTCCTCCCCCAGCCCCCGCCCCCCGGAGGGGGGGCACCCAGCCTGGGCCACCGGCTCCTCTTTCCCTGTGTTAGCATCGAACCGAAACCCACTGGAGTCCCCCTACCTGCCCGACTGGGTCCCTTCTCGGCCTCTCCACACAGCCGCATGCTGGTACACATTGGAACCTTGTCTCGGGCAGGAGAGGACCCACAGTTTGTGACACTTGCGGATTTCTGGGGTGTGACTAGTCCCACCCATGTCACCCATGGAGCACTGGGCACGGAGAGATGGGCACAGTGCTCAGGCAGCCGGCCTCCATTGGGCACCACAGCCTCCACCTCTGTCCTCCTTTGCCCACATTTCCCTCCTGCGCCTGGGAGTCAGCAGACTTCATGTCAGTAACTGTTTCTAAGGGGCAGTTTCCCCCACTGTGGGGAAACGTTCTCTTCTTGTCCAAATGGCCCTCTCCTTGTAGTGCAGAGATACTGACTTCCATTTTCCTTGCTCCCCCAGCCTGCAGAGATCTGCCGGGCTATTCTGGTCACTTCCTTTGGATAGTTCCTTGAATTGTTTTGATGCCATTGTATGATTCACCGAGTCCAGCTTCCTTTCCCTTCTGAGGCAGCTGGGAAAATCAGGCTCCCTTCATATTTTCCTCTGATAATAGCTGTATCCTGCAGTCATTCATGCCCTGCTGGGCAGCGGGTGGTGTGAGCTGTGGGCCCAGCGCCCAGGTCTCCCAGGCATCAGTGATGTTCCTTGATGGGTGGGAAGCCCTTCTGGCAGGTGTCTAGGGTGAGGCAGGTTTGACGAGAGCTTGGTCCAAACACATAAACACAGATCTAGACATCATGGTTTAAAGACTGGAAGCTTGAGTTATGCCTTGCGAGGAGACTGGACCCTCTCCAATGATCCATGGGGTTAGCAGGGGCATTCCGGGGGCCAGGCAGGGCCGGGAGACAGCTCTGGCCTGGCTGTCCTTGCCTCTCGGAGTCTGACTCCTTCCTCATCAGCTTGCTGGGGTTAAGAAAATCATCTTAGAAATCAAAGATGGCAGGGCTTTCTTAGGACCATTTGGATCCAGGTACCCACCGTGGCTTCTCAGCCGAGGTGGGAACTGAGATGAGAGGTGGCAAGAAAGCTGACCATGGGCTTCCTCCCACCAGGCCATGCTGTGTTCTGTAAGCACCTGCTCGGGGTTCCGAGGGGAAAGGGAGAAGGGGTGATCCTTTGGAAGGGCTTATGCCCACGTAGTTGGAAGTAGGGGGAGAAAATAGAGCCCCACGAACAGTTAGAGTGACAGCTTTGTCCTGTCCCCTCCTGGCCACCTCCGGTCGATAACTGTTGTGGACACTGATCATAACAGCAGGAAGAGAGCTCAGCCATTGCCCAGTGAGTACGTGCAAACCGCCCTGCACCTGTTATCCCATTTAACTAGTGCATTAGCCCAGGGACATACGTATTTTGTTATTATTCCCATTTTATAGCCAGGAGACTGAGGCTTACAAGGAAAGTTACGAATTTGTCCAAGGTCGCAACAGAGCTGAAGCCTGAGCCTGGATTTAAGTGTCTTCAAAGGTTTTCTTCCTGTCACTATCCAACCATGCTTCTCTGAACCCCAGTGTGTGTTTGTGTGTGTGTGTGTGTGTGTGTGTATGTGCTAGGATTCCTGTTCTGGTCATGTCCTCTTAGAACATACTAGTAACAAGACCATGTCTTAGCTTTGGTACCACGCTCAGCCAAGCCTGGGATGAGAGGAGGAACAGAACGTCTCCCACTTTTGCCCCAGAGACCCAGCGGCCTGCAGGTTTCCCAGAAGAAGCAGTGCTAAGTGCCCAGTAGGCTCTAGAACTGCCCTGTGTCTGTCCCCATCTCTCCCAGTTTCCGCCCCTCCTCTGGAGTCCTTGTTTCCAGCTGGCTGACTCAAACCTGCATTCCTCTGTCCCATCTAATCTTTTCGGGAGCTGACCCAGCCAGACGGCCAGCCTGGCTTTTCCTTTCACTTTGGCCCTGGGACTCTGAGCCTGGGCCCTGTGCCTCCGCTCATGCTCTGCAGTCTACACGCGAGGCCTGCTCCGCTCCTGGACCTGGCTCGTTGCCCGCCAGGCCACGCACTGCCGGGAGGAAGGCAGAAGGAGGCCCAGCCACTTTGCTGCTTGCTCCTTGAGCGGAGACATGGACCCCGGCTCCGTTCTTCCCTGTCCTCCGTGCCTGACTGTCTCACTGATCCAACTGGAGTGTGATTGCTCCTCCTCATGGTGGCAGCACACATCCAGCCATGGCAAATCAGCTCTGCTAATTGGTCAGTTAATTAATGAACATGGGTGGCCATTCCCAGTGTGGAAGATGAGACAGGGACCGGGTCTGTATGTGGCCTAGTTAACCAGGGGTGACGTGGGGAAAATGACTTACCTCTCTTTTCCCATTTCCGTATCTGCACAATGGAGAGATAATAATAGAATTTACCTCATGCAGTTGTTTCAAGGATTAAGTGAGCTAACATATGCAAAGTGCTTAGAACAATGTTTGGCACAGGGTCATCCCTAAGTCTTAGGTAATTCATATTATTGGACATACATTACTTCACTTCCTCTGAGGGGTCCTAATTTGCGGTCATTGAGCAATGGATGGCCAGATCACCGAACCAAAATAAACTAATTTTCTCCGTTAGTTCAAGCCACATTAGTAACCAATCAAATTCATAGCATGGCACTTGGCTTAATTAGCTCTGGCTGGCTCTTAATTCCAGTTGACCCAGAATTACTGGACAGTGTCCAGGGGTCTGAATTAGTTAAGTGTACCTCCAAAGGTAAGAAGGAACTTTTAGCAAAGAGATCATCTGGTCTTTTAAATTCTTAAAATTCCCCATGTAGTTTTGGACAAATCACACAGTCCTCCTGCCCACCCAACATTATCGTATCCAGATGGTCTCATGAGTGCTCAGCATTTTCAACGAGCTATAATGGGAATATATCTTAAAAATCAGAAAGAATAGCCCCTGCTTGCAAGTCTAGTATGTAGACCACAAAATAACAGTAAATTCCAAAGCAAGTAGTCAATAGCATAGACTGAAAAATGAGCAATATGTGATGAGTAACTTCTCAACCAACTCAATATAACAAATCCAGTGGAGCTTTGATGCTCCAAGCTGGTGACCTGTTTGAAACCACTGTTTGGTTTGCAGTATCTCTGGTCTCCACTGGGTTGGCTCAGGACCTACGTGGAGCAAGGCAGATTCTCAGAACCCTGGCAGGAACCCTGGCCCTCCTGCCATAGAGGCTCTGAGCCCAGGAAAGAGGCTGCTGGTGTCTCCCAGCATGGGCAGCCACGCTGCTCTGGTTTACTTAAGCTTACCACTCTAGTACTGCTGGTGAGCTGTCCAGAGAGCCAAGTAAATAAATAGCCCGCCCACCGGGAGGACAAGAAGTTCTCGTCCTTCCACAGTGGAGAGGAAGAGTGACACGTTCATAGCCGTCAGTACCTTCTCTCAGCCTGGGAAAAATCAAGGAGACCTTTGTTGTAACGTAATTGTTAAGCTGATTGTACACTCACACCAAGACAGTGTGTACTGTAGCTGACCTTGAAGATTCTGAGGGCCATCTGTCTCGTAAGACACACGGTCTCAGACAATAGTCCCTTTTGCTACAGGGTCGGATCAGGGTGCTCATTCCCACTGAATGTGGCTTCTTACTGGGCGCTGGGTTTTGAGATGTGATAGCAAATGTGTGTGCACCTGAGCATGTGTGTGTGTGTGTGCACGTGGGCACGTATGTGTGTGTGCTGGGCACCCATCATGGTTGCTCAGGAACCTGAGGCCAGGATTGGGGTTCTCAGACTTACGGCTGTGCCCCCACTTGCTTGTTTTTACCAACACATGAAAATGACCATGAGGACCCGAGAGAAGTTACGGTCACAGCGTTTTCAGAGTAGTAACGTGTTAGACATGTTGAACGTTGACCAATGGAAAGTACAGGATGGTATTTGGAAGTGGGGGATGGGGGTCAAAGCCCACCCGACCGTTGGGAACTCAGATGTAAGAAACCATGTGCCTCGCAGAGACTTTTCCCTGAGAAACACTGACATGGAAAGTGTGGTCCATAGGAGTGCACTCATCCCCTCCTCCCCACGGCGAGGGGGTTGGGACCCATCCGCTCCCAGCACACCAGCAGCAGCCCAGTGAATCTCTTTTTGTGACCATTTTCTCCATGTGCTCTGCTCCCATTTACATACTCAGCGTTCTCATTTTCCTCCCCTTTTCCTCCCACTGAGACCTTCTCCCGAGGAAGAGAGTGATGAACTCATTTCCCCTATGATGCCAATTACTGATCAAGCCTGAAGTGTTATTCTCTCCAAGATAATGGTCTCTTAAGAGAGAGGAAGATAATAGTCTTTAAGTGTAGAATTCAGTGTGGAATTTCAGGCATCAGTGACCGAGGAGGGAAGGTGGGGTTGCAATACACACACGTGTGCCCACATGACCACGCACACAATCGCCTATGATAGGCTCATCGGCACGGCTCGCTGGAAAGGGCAGAGCTGGCTCTCCTCACTGTAGGGGAAAAGACGGAAGACACTGTCCAGACCCCGTCTGTCGTTCCTTCCTCCCCGATCCTTACTGAGTGCCTCGCGCTCACAGGCACGGTCCTGGACCCTTCCTTTTCTCGCTTGCTAAACTGCAGACTCGTCGAGGCTTGTGTCTGACACGCGGCAGCTCGTCAGCGCGTGGACTGAAGGAAGGAGGGTGAGTTCCTTCTGGAAGCACTGGCCTGAGGCCCGCTCTGATGGCCCGCACGCCCCGGGGCCCCCGTCTAGCGTGCTGTGGCCCTCAGGGCAGGTGGCATGTCCAGCAGCCTTTGCTAAACCTCACTCTTGGTTGAGTGCCGGTGTTCGTCCCCAGCCCTGTGGCTCCGCAAGCCCACATTCTTGAGTCGGGGACAAAGCAGGGGCTGGACGCCGGTGTCGGATTGCATAGCCTTGGCCTGTAGCGCTGTTCTGTGCGCCCTGCTCCCCGGCGCTCTCCCCCTGACCACTGGGCGAGCACAAACATTCCATTTCTTCCCTCTAGCAGTCGGGCCCTGCCAGGATTCCTGTCTGAATTCCTCGTCATTAATAGTGATGTGCTCTCCGCCCGGAAGTTCCTAAGAGCTCGTTGCAGTGGATAATGATTGTTTTTGCAGGAGGGACCCCGATGGTTTTTCCGTTTCTGTTTCCATAATATGTCCCGAAACCCACACTTCATTGAAAGCAGATGGCGAACGCGTCCCTCGACGTGCAAGGGGAGACGCCGGGCCGGAATGGCTCTGATGTGTCTGCCTGCTGGGCAGCCCTGGCACCGAGAGCGGCCGGGACGCCGGAGCCCCCAGCCTGGGCTCTGGGCAGGAGTGCACGAAGCACCTCCAAAACGAGGCCAGTCTGGACCGCTGGGATGAAGGAAATCAGAAAGGGCGGGCGCATGCGCGCGGGGGGCTGGTAGGGTGGGGAGAGCTGCGCAGGGAAGAGAAAAGCCAAGGGAGGAGACAGCCAGGACTCTCGTTGACATGCTCTTGAGTCTTGCGGGGTCAGGTTGTCGGCAACTGCCTCTCTGGAGGCAATCGGTACCAAAGCCTCAGCCGCGGAGACCCAGGCCTGACCCGTATACTCCTCTGCCTCCGTGTAACGTGATGAGAAGCATATTCTCCACCCTGTCTTTCCCAGGAACATAAGCCCTATTTCTCTGTCTCCAAACAAGGCAGAGGGGTCTGGCTGCTCTTCACGCTGGTTGACAAAAATCTTCAGGACCGCAGCCCCGCCCCGAGCCCCAGCCCGGAGCACAGATGCGTGCTGGGCAGAGGTCCCTGCGGTGCCCCGACCAGCCCCTCCACCCCGAGCTGCAGCGTGCACGCGGACACGCTACGCTGCGCTCTCCCTACACTCGTGGCCCCTATGCTCCTCGGAGGCGACCGCGCGCGGAGACGCTGGGCGCCCTGGGCGGGCCTCGCACACACCCAGCTCCTCTGGGCCCCGGGGGAGCGTGCCTGACCTCCGTCCGGACCGCACGCACCAGCACCGCTGTCGACTGCTTCGAGAACCCTCCCGGCGCTCACCACCAGGCCACAAGGCCACGTGTAGCACATGCTCCACGACGGCCCTTGCCCTGCGTGCGGACTCCTGCTGGGGCTTCAGCACCAGCCCAGGTAGAGGCTCAGAGCTGTCCACGCATGACCTGGTAAAGCAGGGCTTCCCCCAAACTTTCTTTTAAATGCGTGATTGAGGTACCTCTTGGGAAAAAAAAAATCTCATCCTCAGGGGTGAGGGAGCGTGGCGGACAACTTTGACTCAGAACAAACACAAGGGGAAGGTAGATGGTAGTGTGAGCAACGGGGGTGTGCGTTCAGCTTGCCTCCAGTCCAGCTTGCTGAGGGCTCATGGCCGAGTCCTCCTGAGAGCAGGGGCGGTGAGCCCACGGATGGAGGATTCACATAAGTGCACAGTTGGGCCCTGCGGGTGGAGTATCACACAGAGGAAGAGAAGCTGGGCCCTGCTGGTGGAGTATCACACAGAAGAGGAGAAGCCTTCCCCACGCAGGCAACGGAACAGTGAGGCTTGGGCTCCAGTGCGTGGGCAGTGCCTGGAGGAAACTGGGGGGCTGGGAAGTTGGTAGGAAGTA
The DNA here is from genome assembly GCF_011800145.1 of Mirounga leonina. Taxonomy (NCBI): domain Eukaryota; kingdom Metazoa; phylum Chordata; class Mammalia; order Carnivora; family Phocidae; genus Mirounga; species Mirounga leonina. Next base: position 2,062,010 of record NW_023270734.1, on the reverse strand, counting down.
GGGGGGAGGGGGGGAAGGCCGGAAGCAGGGAAGGAATGACCAACTGCAATCAGCAATGCAGTGACTCAGTGTACGGGGAAGCAAACAGCCGGGCAGCTGGGGTGGGGAGATTTGCAAGATTGCTCCAAAAGTGCTAGAAGGCCAGGCTAAGCACATATGGGTCCGTAAAGCCACCGGATGGTGCGAAGCGTTTCCTCCTTGAGAGTGAACATGTGCAGGGAGGGCCACGGTGGTGGAGGATTTGCACACACGTGGCATTCCTTTCTGTCAAGCACTGGTGATTTCACTTTGCAGACCAACTTGGATAGAATTCTCTGCCTGGTCTTGTTAAAATCTAGTTGGTAACCCGGCTTAATTCCACACACCCCTGATTCAGGAAATCCAACCTGAGGGCAGAAACGTCATCCATTAGGGAGTCTTAGGGTGACTGAAAATCCAGACCCCAGAGGACTCCAAGCTTCAGAGAGGAAAAGTTGGCATGCAGTTGCTCAGGAAGTCTGAGAGGAGTTGTTTGTGAGGGAGAAGGGGAAGGGGACGTGGAGGGCCCAGAAGGGTTGTGTGGCCGGAGGACCCTAATCCTACCCGTTGTTGTGATTGATAGTGAAAAATATATAGTTGACCCTTGAAAAATGTGGGGGTTGGGGACCAACTACCTATGCAGTTTAAAATCCAAATATAACCTTTGACTTCCCTAAAACTTAACTGCTACTAGCCTACTGTTGGCCTGACCAATAACATTAACAGTCAATTAATACATACTTTGTATGTTTTATGTACAATATACTGTATTCTTACAATAAAGTAAGCTACAGAAAAGAAAGTGGTAGTAAGAACCCCTGCATATATACGTAGTTCAAACCTGTGTTGTTCAGGGTCAATTATATTTGGTCTTCATTGACTTCCTGGCACAGAGCTCCTAAAACCCTTGGTATCTCCCAAGTGACAAAGGCATCTTTTGTTGTGTGCACGAGGTGACTTTTGGACCAGGAGAACCAACCATGTGATTAGAGGGTTGGAATTTTCAGTTCTACTTGACCTCCTGGGAAGGAAGAGTGGCTGGAGATTGACTTACCCACCAGTGGCCGATGGTCTTATCAATCATGCCTATGTAATGAAGCCTCTATAAAAACTCAAAAGGACAGGGTGCAGAGAGCTTCCAGCCCACATTTTCAGCCATTTGGTCAGAGCACTGATGAGAATCTAGACTTGAGACTGGAATCCTCTGAAGTGGGGGGAGGGGCATTCTTGTGGGACTGAGCCCTTGACCTGTGGGATCCCACACTGTCTCCAGGTAGATGGTATGAGAATTGAGTTGAATTGCAGGACACCCAGCCAGTGTCTGAGAATTGCCACCCCCTTACACACATTGGACCTGGGTGTAGAACACTTTACCACTCATATTCTCAACCCCCCGCGACATCTTACTTTCCCTCGAGACTTTGATGATCCCTTCCTCTTCCGAAGTTTTCCCTCCCTTCTGTCCTGCCATTCTGATTTGATTCTTCACACAGCTTGTCTTATGTGGTTCCTCTTCCTGAGGAGAACTCCGTGTCCTCCCACAGAACCACCCACAGCGCCTGGCATGGAATGCTGACATTTCTTGGGCACATGGCCCAGTAAGAAGGGATTCCTTGGGTCATTGACTGATGGGTTTATGGATTAAGGGCTGTTGAGAACACCTGCTTATGGTGTCCCCAACCCCATAAGGTGACATATCTGGGGGTAAAGGGAGGACAATTTGACTGTTGTCAGCCCTCCCCCCTTGGTGTCTGTCAAGGCTCTCTGAGGGGATGAGAAAGCACAAATCCCCATGTGTCACTTCAGCAAGCACAGGAAATGCTAGTTTTCTTGAAACTTGTAATGTGTAGCAGAAGGCCTAGGTTCAGGTCCGTGTTTCTTGTTCTCTGACCCAGAGCAGTTTTGTTTTAGGTTCTGAAAACTTGTGATTTTTCTCTCCTGAAAGAATAATAATAATAGTACCAACCATTGAGCACTTGCTATATATTAGATCTCTCTCTCCCTCTCTCACACGTAAACACACACACCTCACAATATCTAATTCCATAGCAAATGTATGAGATGGGTACTATTATTATCCTCACTCTTCTGGTAACTAGAGAACCAGAGAAGCTAAAACACTGTCTGAGTCTAAACAACTAGTAAGTGGCAGAAGCAGGAGTGAGCACCATGCCCCGCGCTGTGCCCGTAAAGCCTCAGAGAAGAGATGGGGCCGTGGTCGTGCCCCATGACTCTTCCCGCCTCTCCCTGGATTCTTAGAGCCTTCCACCGTGGTGATGGGTGGGCCTGCAGGGCCGTTAACCACGTCAGTCCTCTGGGGGAATAGCTGTACTCAAGTCTGATTCATATGTTCTGCTGTTTGCTTTGTTCCCTCTAGGAAATCCTGTTCTCACGGTTTGCCAGGCCGAGGCTTGCTGGTGTGGTGTCCAAACTGGAGCCTGGCTGATGTTTTGGCCCAGGAACTGCACGCCTCCTTGGGAAGTCACTGCTCCTTCCCTGATAAGAATACAGTGTCCAGCACAAAGCACCAGGCCAGGGGCCAGGAGACGTGGGCTGGGGTTTCATCAGGCAGGCCTCTTACCTCTCTGGGCCTCAGTTTCTCCTATTCAAACCAGCGGCCCAGATGTGGTTGGTAAAATTCCTCACAACACTAAACGTATGATGATTAAGCATAAAACTCCAGGACATTTTTATTCCTACATTTTTTTCTGTCCAAGTGCATCTGGCTAGACACAACGTAATAAAAATATCCCCTGAGATCTGAAATGTGAAGTGGGAGATGCCTACAAGGTCAGAGTTATTGGAATCTCTCTTTTCTGTGAATCTTTGTTCTTACCATCTCAGTGAGACTGAGTGAGATGCTGTATTCCAGATGATTTTGGTGGCAATTTTTATTTACCCAAATGACGTACGGTTGACCCTTGAAGAGGCAGAGGTTAGGGCGCTAACCCCCTTTGCAGTTGAAAATCCCTGCATAACTTTTTATTTCCCCCCAAAACTTAACTACTAAGCCTACTATTGATCAGAAGCCTTACCGATGAACAGTTGATTAACACATATTTTGTATGTTGTATGTATGATATACTGTGTTCTCACAATAGAGCAGGCTAGAGAATTTAAGAAAATTGTAAGGAGAAAATACATTTACAGTGCTATATGGTATATACTGGAAAAAAAATCCATGTATAAGTGGCCCTGTGTAGTTCAAACCCATGTTGTTCAAGGGGCCAACTGGACAACAGACGATCAAGAAGTTAGCGTGAGTAACATAATGTGCCCACCACCCTGCTTCAGAAATCAGGCATGGCCTGCACAGAGGAAACCCCTCTCTACCTTCCCACAGTTTGTTCCCACTCTCCTCCCTGAGGTGACTGCTGTCAAGTCCATCTCTGTCGCTGTCGTCCACGTCACACTTGACTGCATGCTAGAGAGGTGGAACATCGCATACACAGTATCACGTGGTATATTTCATTGTGTTATTTGCTCTCTTTCCATATTTTGTGATTTTTATCTGTGCAGATCCATTTCTATGCCTTATGATAGTCTATTGTAGGGATCAGCCAGAATGTCTGTCAACACATTTTCCTCTTGGAGAACTTTTAGCCTGCTTCCTTCCTACCTTCCTCCTTTTGGCTCTCTTTCCTTTCCTTCCTTCTCTTCTTCCTTCCCTCTTTCTTTCCCTCCCTCCCTCCCCCTCTTTCCTTTCCTTTCCTTTCCTCTCCTTTTCTTTCCTTTCCCTTCCCTTCCTTTTCCTTCCTTCTTTCTTTCTAGTATTTTTTTTTAAAGATTTTATTTATTTATATGACAGAGAGAGACAGCGAGAACAGGAACACAAGCAGGGGGAGTGGGAGAGGGAGAAGCAGGCTTCCCGCTGAGCAGGAAGGGCTCGATCCCAGGACCCTGGGATCATGACCCGAGCCGAAGGCAGACGCTTAACGACTGAGCCACCCAGGTGCCCCGTTCCTTCTTTCTTCTTTCTTTCTTTCTTTCTTTCTTTCTTTCTTTCTTTCTTTCTTTCTTTCTTTCTTTCTTTCTTTCTTTCTTTCTTTCTTTCTTTCTTTCTTTCTTTCTTTCTTCCTCTTTCTTTCTTTCTTTCTCTCTCTCTCTCTCTCTCTCTCTCTTTTCTTTTCTTTTCTTTCCTTTTCAGTTATTTACTCAGTGCTGTTCTGAACATTCCTGTATATGTTTCCTGAACATACATGAAAGCAGTTTTTCTAGGACGGTTGCTGCTGGCCCGATGTTATTAAGTATTTTCAAATTGCTTGTCAAGGTTGACTGATTTGCTCTCATATCAGCAGTGCCTGCCTCCAAATCTTCAATAACATTTGGTTTGATTCTGTCAGACTTCTCTTTATAAACAACAAAGTTCTTTGAATAAGTCAAACTTCCAAGTGCTTCAAAATTCGAAACCATGAAAGGGCAGAATGTGAGGAGTCTCTGTTCCTGTCCCCAGGCCCCCCAGTTTTCAGGTCAGCGGACACTGTTGTTCATGTGTTCTTCCAGACATGTTATGTGTCCACAGGCAAAGGTGTTCCTGTGGGTGTGGCCTCTTTCTGGCCACTCCGCTCGGTCCCTCCATCATAAGCATCCTGCCCCCGTTCCCTTCACCTGACAAAATATCCTAGAGATCCTCCCATCCCTCAACAGAACTGCTGCATTTTTTGTTGTTTACATCAGTCACTGCTACTTGGCTCTTTTTTAAATTAGAAGAATAATTTTTTTTTGCAAAATGTATCATACATAATAGAATATAAAACATTTATGTACAATCAGAAGAGGATAAAATGAACCCCTGCATATTCTTCTCTCAGGCTCAGGAGAATTGTGTTGGTATCTTCAAAACCCTCCTGGCTCCTCTTTCCAGAGACAGCCCCTTCCCTTCACCCCCAGGTAATCCCTCTCCAAACTTTGGCGTTAATGATTTCTTTGCTTTTCTTTATAGATTCATATACGTTCCCCAGAGGAATCATGGCTCAATTTTGACAGCAAACACAAATTTAACTGGAATAAAAAGTATCTCTCTTCCCAGGAGAAGATATGTTCAATGGAATCTCTGGGTTTAGATTCCCCTAGTTTAGATTTCCAGAATGTGTAGAAAAAGCCCCCTCTGGAGAGGTTGGGGGGAGCAAGGCCATGGTGAGAACTGGGATATGAGGGCTCACCCCTTGAAACATCTGGTGTGGAACGAGTTCTGGGTCCCAGCAGCAATATAACTAGGCAGATAGGCTGTTCAGAATTTCCTGGGTCTAAACTCACCATAGCCTACCTCCAGCTCCCAGGTGTCTGTCGAAGCAGCACGTTTCTGGAATGGGGGGGTGGAGATGAGGAACCTCAGCTGGTCCAAGCAGTAGGTCATAGAGGAGAAGGAAGGAACATTATCAGTACATGGACAGAATAAATCAAGTAAGTTCAACTGAGCCTCAGTTGGTTTCACAAGATGGCAGTGGGGATGTTCTGATGATCCCATTGGCACATCCCTGGAGTCCCAGTACTCCCATTTGGACTGTGCTGCCTCTGTCTCTTCATTTTGGGGCCTCCCTTCAGCATCCTAAGGATGCCCTTTGCCTGTTTCCTTGTGGGATTTTTCGTATACCCCACGCTGCTTCTTTCCTGGTTTACTCTCTCATTTTAATGGAGTGCTTTCTGGAATAGTTTCCTGAGAAATGATATGTAGGAGATACATTTTTTTGAAGATTCCCATGTCGTAGGATGTCTTTATTTTACCCTCATACCCAATAGTTTTGCTGGCTATAGAATATAGGTCAGATAGCATTTTTCTTTAGATTATCTTCTTGCTTCTAGTATCTCTCTTAAAAACCTAAAGTCATGAGTACTGATCCTTTGTGTGGCCTGTTTTTTTCTCTCTGGAAACTTGTAGGCTCTTCTAATGGTTCTTGGAACTAGAAATTTCACATGACATGCTTTGGTAGGAATCTCAATGGGCTCTCACAATTTGACCACGCATGTCCTTCCATTTTGAGAATGTTCTTGAATCATTTCATTGATGATCTCCTCACCACCTTTCCCTAGTGTTTTCTAGAACTCCTGCTAACTATCAGTATTGAGCCAGCTGGGTCAGTCCTTTAATTTTATTATTTCACTCTCTATTTTTCATCTTTTTGTGATTTTGACTACTCTCTGGGATATTTTGTCAAATTTAACTTCCATCTAGCTTGGTATTATTGTTTCTGCCATTGCATTTGAATTTCCAAGATCTCTTTTGTGAGTTCTAAATGATCCTTCTTCAAAAAAACCCATTTTCATGTCATGGATGAAAATCTTCTCTATTGCTCTGAGGGTATTAACTGTGTGTGTGTGTGTGTGTGTGTGTGTGTTTGTCCATCCTGGCCTGCACAATTTGAGTTGAGGAATAAAAGTCTGATTAGAAGCTCCAATTTCCTGATGGGGACTTGTTGATTTTCACACTATCATGTGATCTAGGGGTACCATTTGTTGGGGACCCCTCGTGTCAGTATCTTAAGACCTTTCCTCTTGGGCTGGTAAGATTCTCCACAGAGAGTCTCTTGAACCCCTGGCTGCAGAGGCAGAGGCTGTAAACACAGTCGGGCCATCTGTGCTTAAGGGTGGAATGGAACAAAGGGGCTGAGATGTGTCTGCATTAAGCATTCAGGACGCATACTGTACGTGTACCTGCAACTGGGACTGACGTCCTTCAGCCCCGGGACCTTCTGTTTTACCCTCTCCAGAGAGACGAGGAAGGAGTGCACAGGGGCAGAGAGTGAACGAGGGCTTTGGAGATGAATGACTTCTGAAACAGCTCTCACCCAGCTCTTACCTTGTCACCCTCTTCACCCCAGTTCTGACTGCTAGCTTTGGAACACTTGGATTGCCCATATTTTGATTCTGCTTTCAAATGGAAATCTTTGGGAAGCTTATCTCTGTTCTTGTAGTCGCTTGTCAAACGCAGGCAATAAAAGCCAACTCATGGTACTGATGTTTTGTTTCTCTACCTCTTAACTAAAACCACACGTTTGTTTGGTCCATTTTTCTTTGTGTAGGCAACAACTTGTTTCAGGCAACATACTATGTGGTCTGGGGTTTTTACTAGATCAGCACTGCATTTCTGGTCCCGACATCTGTATCCATCAGCTTAAGCTAAATTATGTTGCAATAATAAATGACTTCCACAATCCTAGTGCCTTATGACATCAAACATTTCTTGCTCGTATACATATTGGCAGTGCTTTGGCTTTCACTCTCTATTCTTTGTTCTGCGATATAGGCTGACGAAGGAGCCTGTATCTTAGTCCTGTGATAGAGGGAACAAAGCAGTGGCAGAACCATGCAGTGACCCTTAAAACATCTGCTCAGACGAGGTGTAAATTCCATTAGACAAAGGAACCCCCATGGTGAAACCTGCCTTCTGTGGGCAATGTGTAAGGTCCTCGAACAAGGAAGGATCCCAAGGAGGGTCCCTCTAGGGGTGAATCTAGAAGGAGGAAACAGCAAATATTTGGAATAAATGCATGGAGCACTGGGTGTTATACGAAAACAATGCATCATGGATCACTACATCAAAAACTAATGATGTATTGTATGGTGACTAACATAACATGATAAAATAAAATTAAATTAAAAAAATATTTTTGGCATACATGATCCAATAATGCAATCTGCCACAGTTCCTTTATTATTATTTTTTCATCTTCTTAAAACTGGCCAATCCAAAACTGAGCTTGGTCTTTTTCATGCTTTAATGTTGTAATAAGGTGAGAAGTAGTCATCGAAAGTCTCTGCCTTTCTAGTCCCTATCCCTTCAGTGGGCACATGGCCTGGATTCTCAAAGACAACCAACACTTTTATTGACTCCATTACCACTGCACATCTGGAGCTGTTAGCATTCAGTCGTAGCATATGAAGGAGATTCCCACCGTTACTTGTCCCAGCAAGGCACCAGCACTAACTCTCAGAGTCCCACTCTGTCCTGGAGGTTCTTTTATATAGAACCCCATTCCTGCTGCTGCTGAGATCTTGGGGACACTTTAGATGTCTGGGTGCATGCTGGTTTCCAGTCTTAGGTTCCCATGAGGTCTCTCTGGATCCCATTACTCATGTATATCCTCAAAAGAGGCTCCCATGACTCGAGGTAGCTTAAGAGAGACTGCATTCTAGCAAACAGAAATAACTGAACACTGCTCTTGTCTCCGGATATTCTGCATTTGAGCACAAGGCAGGTACTGGATCCCTCCTCTTCTCTAGCTGCTGACTGAGCAAAAATTAATTTGGTTTACGTTTTTAGGAACAATAATTAGCTCATGATTCATGCCGAAGAAAATGTCCTATCTCTTCTGCTCCGTAAGGGTTTATTTTAGTTTCCTCATTGTTTATGTTGAAAGTTCCAAGATCCATCGCCCTAACTCTGCAAAAATTCCACCATCTAAACAAACAGCACCTTTCTCTGCGTCTGTAGGATACAGGCTATTTATTTTTATCTGAAAGTGACCAGCATTAATGTATGCATTTGTTCCAGATGTTGCACCCAAAAGAGCTACCTAGACAGTGGGCAGCGGTGTCATCTTGGCTCCCGAAGTGAGAAGGACAGAACCTCTTCACGCTGGAGAACAGGGGGGGCGCGGAGCTTTGTGGGTGAGTGCGGCTGTCTAAACATCTCTCCCTACAACTACTCAAACCGACCACATGAACCGGTCAGACAGATCTACTAGTGTGTCTGTATCGGGTTACTTTGCTTGTGACCGTGTTAGGGAAAGTCACAGAACCGCGGTTAGCGGAAAAGCAGTTCTTCGCCTTGCCTCCCGCGGGAGACACAGAGCCTGCGGCGGTCGCCAGGGCTGTTTGCGCATGCTCCCTTCTCCTCGCGCCTGCAGTTGCGCTGCCCTACCACGTGGCGCTCAGGTGGACCACGGGACTCACTCTGGCCAATGAGGTGAGAGCAAAGCCTCCAAGCGCCGGTGCGCGACGCCGCACGCGTCCTTTTCCTGACACGGTGATCTTAGATACGCCTGCAGCTTAGGTCCTGGAGTGACAGGAGGCTGAGCTGGTCCGCCCTGGACATCTGGTGTGAGCAAGAGATTAGCTGCTACATTAAACCACCGAGATTCTGTGGTTATGTATAAGTGTAGTTAAACCTCCATAATCTTGGCCATAATCTTGGCCAGTCACCTGGTGACTAAAAATCCAAGCTTTTTCTAACTCTGACGAAAGACAAGATTTAAATAGGACTGCATTTCTAAAAGTCAGTATTTTCTAAATGGTAAGAATCACTAAGTAAAAAAGCAAAAGAGAAAAAGTAAACTGAGCGAAAGAAGCTTGCAGCTCATGGGCCGAGGGCGGGTTTCCCTCGTGTGGATAGAGCCACGCGCTTGCCCCGCCTCCGCTTACGAGTCCCCTCCCCCAGACGGCTCCAAGACCCCGCTTCTCGCCTGCTTCCAGAATTTGCTCCAGTGCTGTCTTCTCGGTGAGTCTTTGCTTGCTCACACTGTTTCAAATTGTAATTCTCCTCGCACAGCCTCTCTCCTTTTCTCTGCTTTATTCTTCTGATAAACGCAATAGTCCAGGTTTGTGTAGATTTGCCTCTGTGTCTGTGTTGGGCCGTCTCAATCCACTAGAACGTAAGCTCCACGAGGGGGGATGTTTTCTTTGTGTGTGCATTTGTTTTGGTTACCGTTCTATTTCCAGTATTTAGAAAAGTGTTAGGCACTCAAGTATTTATTCAATGGATCGATGCAGTCTGTTAAGTGAAAAAGTACAAAGAGTATGAGTTCTCTGCTACCCTAAAAATTTCTCCCTATCACATAATACAGACTGTTGGAAATTTTATAGAACAAAGGATTTATTCAACAAATAAATTGCAAGGAGTATAAAAGAAGGAAAGTAAAGGGAGAATCTGGAGATTAAAAGAGACTTAAAAGGCCTAGCAAAAAATACAAATAAATAAGCTTCTGAAAAATTAAGGCATTTATGAAGCAATTGGACATTTGAATACTGACTGGACATTTTTTAACATTAAGGAATTTTTGTTAACTGTTAGGTGTGATTATTGTATTTTGGTTATATTTTAATCGTCTTCTTTTAGACATATTATGGGTGAAATGCTATGATATCTGGGAGGGGACAGGTGGGTGTGGTTGAAACAAGGTTGTTATTGCGTTGATACTACTTGAAGCAGGGAGATGGGGGAACATGGAGGTTCCATTATAGGATTTTGCCTACTTTTGTATATGTTCAACATTTTAAACAGCAAACTTTTACCAAAAAAAATACACATGTGCGTACGCATGCGCGCACACACACACATAGCCCTCTGTTGACTTGTATATGCATAAAATATCTCTAGAAGGATCCTCAAGAATTTATTATATTGGTTGTCTATGGGAAGTGAAACTGGGAGGCTATGCTATGAATAGAAGGGAGCTTGGGTTTTTTAAAGAAAATCTTTATGTAGTTTTTGAACTTTGAACACAGTGAATATGTTATCTATTCAAAAAATTAAGTTAGAAAGGAATCTTTTAATCCAAATTATGATACCAGGCAGCCTGAGATTGTACCCCAGCTCCATTAATATTAGCTGTGTGAACTCAGGCAAATTACCTTTAAGCTTAAATTCCCCTTCTGTATAATGGGGATAATGGTTATCTCCCTCGTGGAGATGAAGAGTGTGAAACACTTCGAATAATGCTCAAGACACGGTAAACTCCTAGTACATTTGAGTTCTGTTCATTGTTACCAGTCTTGAGCAAGGGATAGTGGGGAGCCAAGGGCAGGACTGAGCAAGATCACTGGCTTGGGCTGAAAGCTCCAAAAGAAAGACGCTTGTTTGTTTTTGATGTTCAGATGGTCTTGCCTTGATTAATATCAGCTGCGTGAGAGGAGACTATTATTTATCTTAGAGAAGATGACTTTGGTTGGTACTCTGTCTGATTTTCATGTGCCTTTATTTTAAAATTGTGGTTTGAGGCCTGCCTCAGGAATTGGAAACAGCTGGGGCTCTCTGAACCTCTGAGAGGCTCTGCTATGGGCAATTCTTACCTCTCTAGGCCACCGCGTTGTCTTCATCTGTTAAATTAGTGAGTGGGGTCAGATGACTCCAGCTCTAACAGCCCATGATCCGGTTACTTGTTACTTCCCAGAAAATATTCAGAAGTCTATTTCCAATGGTCTCTGAATTCAATGATCAGTGAATTCAGAGGGGACTTCTAATTCATTCATTCATTCATTCACCAAACACATGCCAGGCATGATTCTCAACACTGGAAATTCAGCAGTGAACAAAAAATAGTTAAGTGTCTGCTCTCATGGAGCTTAAACTCCAATAGTGGAAGATAAACAACAAGCAAGTGAACCAACCACCAATCAACAAATTGAAATAATTTCTGATGATTATATGTACTGTCAGGAAAATAAAATAAGGAAGTGGCATAAAGAACAGTAGGGTAGTCAGGAAAGTTCTCTTTCTAGGGGGAATAGGTGAGCCAGAACTTAAAGATAAGATCTCAGTCATGCAAAGATTTGGGATATGTGGTCTAGAAATGGGTGGTTCAAATGCAAAAAAAACAATGATTTTCTGCCATACTTCCCTGGTGTGTCTGCTTTTAAGGGAACTCCCTGTACACTCCCCAGTGTGCCTCACAGCCTACGGAAGGTTTATTAGAGGTTTATTATTTTAGAGGTTTATTATTTTAAAAAATAATGCATCCTAAAGTTCTTCTGGGAACTTCTCTAGGGACTCGATTTTCAAAAAAGTAAATACTGTATTTTAATGATGGATCAATTTGGTAAACACATGCCTTGCTTTATTCTGAAGACTGTCTTAACAACTAATACCAAAAATGGCGAAAGACTCTGGAGAATAGTGTTTAATTCTCAAGAAGAAAAGGAGAATCTCTGGAATTCGCTTGTACTTATCTTATCTTTCCTTATCTTTGTTGTTTCGTTTTGTTTTTTAAATGCCTGTGCCCCCAGAATCTTCAAGGAGGAAAGAATGACACATCTCTGCTCCTGATACCCTGTCTCCTTTAGGTCACTTTACTCCACTCTGGACAGTTGCTGCTTTGCTCCTTCGGGTAGAGTGTGCACAGGACCGAGCTGGGCGGCGCCAACCTGCACCGAGCCTGCGCAGCACTTGTCTTTCTGAATAAACGCCATCTCTCTTCTGTCCCACAAGAGCGGCTTTTGTAAACCTTACGAGATCAGTGAGCACATGATTTCAGCTGATACTTAAGAAAAGACCTTGGGCGCCTGGGTGGCTCAGTTGGTTAAGCGACTGCGTTCGGTTCAGGTCATGATCCTGGAGTCCCGGGATTGAGTCCCACATCAAGCTCCTTGCTCAGCGAGGAGTCTGCTTCTCCCTCTGACCCTCCCCCCTCTCATGCTCTCTCTGTGTCATTCTTTCTCTCAAATAAATAAATAAAATCTTTAAAAAAAAAAAAAAAAGAAAAGACCTTGTGAATGTAGATCAATTGGATTCAACCCCTGGCAGGTACTGAACAACGCAAAAATCACACCCCGGGCTCACACAGCATTGACCCCGCCCCCCAGGAATCAGAACCCAGGAACCAGGTGGTGAGATGGGTGAGCTCTCTCGGTAGTTGACAAAGGATATTATTGTCAGAGGCCAACTTATTCAGCGCGTTGGGGACAGTGCTGATGCCCCATACTACTTACAGGGACCCCTATGTCGTACTTTCTCTTCAAACCAGAAGATAAAAAATGAACTTTTAGACAAAGAAGATGTTCCAATAGATGATATTAACATATTCATCTTTTTACCAACAGTCATAAAATATAATTTTTATTTTATTTTTTCAACGGAGGAAGAGCCTATGAAGACAAAAGAGCCCAGGGCTCGGGGTGTGTTCAGGGTTAGTGACTAATAATACAATAATAAAGTTACACATTTATTATTTATGATCAGCAGAGGATATGTTAGAGGCAGAAAATTTTAATGAGTTTATATTAAAATAAAAGTCATACTGTGAGAAATGATTGGCTGCCTGATGAAGCTCGCTCTTCTGGCTTCTTTACTTAAGGGAAAATTTTTTCCTGATTTTCTCCATTTCCCACCCCTACCCCACCTTTTTAGCATCACGGATGTTACTTTGGTCATCTTCTCAGCCATGTTGCCCTGAGAAGTAAGTGAGAAATTGTAGGTAAAACAGCTGGCCCATTAGCTAAGCACCTGAGAAATATCCTTCCTCTCTCCCTGTGTCCCTCATCCTTTCTTCCTTCCTCCTTCCTTCTCACTTCTCTGCCTCATTTTCTCCCTTCTACTCACTCATCTTCCCCTTCCCCCCTCTGGCTTCCTCGCTTCCCTACTAACAAAGCATGCTTTTCCTTGTGCCGTGCCCAATGGAGCCTGAAGTGACTCCCAAAGAGGAAACTCAGCCCTGGGAATCATAATAAGATACATACAAAAGGATGTTCTTGTAATGTCTGTCCTTTCCCAAAGAAACGATCTCCTGTCCTACTTACGTATAAGGCAGTGTGTTTGTGCGTGTGTACTTGTGTGTGTGAAGCAGAATCCACCTGTTTTAGCGTCTCAGGAAGTCTTGCTATAAATTTTGTCTGATAAGTCCTCACTCTGCTTCCCTTAGAAGTATCCTAAAAATATACTTCTGTGTCTTGACAGCAAGTTGAGGAACATGACAGCCGAGGACACTGAATTAATGTAAGTCATAAAAGTTTTACCTCCGTGAGATTCGCTCTGAAGATCATAAAGCTGTAGTCAATGAAAAATAGCACTTGACTACAAGCATGGGGTAGATAAATTATCCTTTGCATTTTGCTCTGAATCTTGGCTGCAGAGAGGGCATAGTATTGCCTTTGTTGTAAAACTTTGAGTTTGTAAATAAACATAATTTAGGCTTACAAAATGGGGTGGGGCAAGAGTTGCTAGCAGGGCGAAAAGAAGATCCTTGCTAAGTCTTAAAGCCCCCAGATATATGCAGATTCTGGAAGGCTGCTTGGTACAGAGAAAACTTGGATCCACATTCAAACACTAGCTCTGCTGCTTACTACAGTCTTGATTGCTCCCTGGCCATGGCCAGACTCTGACCTCTTCAAGAGTAGTGAAATTTCTAGAATTAAGCTTTCTCTACTCTGAAAGTGTACAACGATCTAAAAGAAATTATTTTTTTTCTGTATTGTACCTAATATGTTAGAAAGGCATGGTACAAAATAAACATTTTATAATAATAGTATTTTTAAAAACCTTTTATTTATTGTAACTATATTATGTACAGTATTAAAGATCACATATATATTTTATTTGGCATTCATCTAAAATATCTGCTCCCTTGAAAATGGAAAAACCCACCTAAGTACACGAGGGGGTACAATAGGCGAAGCACAGGGAATTTTTTTTCCCCTTGCTCACTCCCTTTAATTTTTAACACAAATGGCAGCCTACGGGGTACAATATTCTGTGCCTTATAAAGACATTTTGTTTCAGTTTTATAGAGATGTAATTGACATACTACACTGTGTAAGTTTAGGGTGTGCAGCACAATGCTCTAATATGTATAGTAAAATGATCACCACTGTAAGTTAACATCCATCATCTCATATAGGTACTGTATATATATATATATATTTTCCCCCTTTTGATGAGAACACTTGAGATCTATTCTCTTAACAACTTTCCTGTGTACCACACAGCAGCATTAAGCTAGTCACCATTTGTACATTTCATCCCTAGTGCTGAGTCCCCCGACAGCTGGAAGTTTGTACCCTTTGGCCACCTTCCTCTGATTCCCCTTCCTCCCTCCTTCTGCCCCTCTCTCTTTTGGTAACCACAATGCTGATCTCTTTTTCTATGAGTTTGTTTGTTTTAGATTCTGCATGTTAGTGGGATCATACACTATTTGTCTTTCTCTGTCTGACTTACTTCACTTAGCATGATGCCCTCCCAGGTCCGTCCATGTTGTTGCAAATGGCAGGATTTCCTCATTTTTTAAGGCTGAATAATATTCTGTTGTACAACTTCTTTATTTGTTCATCCATCAGTGGACACTTAGGTTGTTTCCATGTTTTGGCTTTTTAGGATGGTGAAGCTATTCTGTAATGGTGGATACGTTTACCCTATGCATATGGCAAAACTCATAGGACTTCACAGCACAGAGTTAACTTTAATGTAAGCAAATTTAAAAAATCATTTAGGAGGCAGGGGATCCCAGTTTGGAAATGTAGGCATACTGCCAGGGAAGCGGAGGGCGGAAAATGTGTTGATCATGGAACTTTGGACATGAGTGGAGACCATAAGACCAAAGACAAAAGGAACTGCTTGTAATCCTTGAACTCTGGTTGGTAAAGCTGTCTTCCATGGGGATATGGGTTCAGAATTCTGAAACCACTAGATAGTAAATTGGAATTGAGTAGTGAAGTAAATATATGGCAGGTGGAGGGGGCCAGGTTTCTTGCTGTTGGATTGTAAGGTTATAGACAAATAGAGATAGACAATTTAATTCCATGTAGTACTGGATTAGAGGTGGAGACATGAGATGAATTCAGGTTTAGCTTCATTTTGATACAGAAGGCTACATACACACACTTTGCTCCATTTGCTGGGAGGGCCTCCAAGGAAGGACTCCCTAGTAATAGCAAACACACCCAACCAAGATCTAGCCTTGGTTTCTCATACCATTCTCTGATAGAAGGGAACAGGATTTCTTAGAGAAGGAAGAACAGGGATAGGAAATACACAAGATGAGCCTAAAGCATTTTGTGGTGCTAAAAAGCAAGGACAGGCTCAAACAACAAGAACAAGAACACCACCACCACTACCAACAACAAAAATCCACCAAAACAAACAAAAAACCTCACACACACACACACACACAGAGCAGTGGAGGCACATCTAAGAGACACGGGAACCAATGAAAGAGCACCCTAGTGATCAAAGCTAGAATAATTTGAACAACAAAATGAGTAATACAATGTTATTTACACATATTTGTACAAAGTATAATATAAAAATCCATGAGTCTATCCTGAGAAAATTAATGACTGAATACATCACATTTGTTTAGATGGAGGGGGGGAAGAGACACCTCTGCCATGCAGAAAAATTCCCAGTAACTTTCACAGATACTCCCTTCTGGAGGAGGACTATCACTCCCATTCCTTCACTGTGGGTTGCACTTAGTGACCTCCTTGCAAGAGTACAGTGTGGAAGGGGGAGGCAGCAAGAGTAACTCTACAGTGCAGAGATCTGATAAACACTACCTCAGCCAGGTGGTCAACGTCAACAGCAACAGAAATCACGTTGTTAGTATGTGCCCTTGATAGGATGTGAGGAGAATGGCACTTTACCTCTGTGGTCTTCCTCCTAGAACCCACAGCCCTAGTCTAACCATGAAAAAAACAGCAGGCAAACTCAAAAAAAAAAAACACCACACTCTTTAAAATACTTGACCTGTACTCCTCAAAACTGTCAAGATCCTCCAAATCAAGGAACTTCCAAAAAACTATCCCAGTCAGCAGCAGTCGGAGTCAGCATAACTACTAAATGCGATTTGGTATCTTGGATGAGATCCTGGAACAGAAAGAGGACATTAGGTAAAAATTAAGGAAATCTGAATAAAATCTGGACTTTAGTTAATGATGTAACAATACTGTTCACTGATTGTGACAAATGTTAACAATTAGGTAAACTGGATGTGGACATACAGGGCTGTATATTATCTTTGCAAAATTTCTGGAAATCTAAAGACTTTCAAAATCAAAAGCTTTTTTTTGAAAGCAATAATACAGTTTATCAATTTCTCTTTTACAAGATCCAGAAATTCATCTGCCTGCTCCTTTCCTTTAATGTTGAAAACAGGTTCATGGCCCCTAAGAGCCCTAATTGGTTTTAGCCATTCCTTTCTTTCCAGAACTTCTCCTTTTAGCCTGCAAATCTGCAGTAGCCCCTATTCAATTGCAAATGACCTCTGTTCCATGAATTTCAGAGATTTTCACAGCACAAAGTGTCTTCTGACTGAGTCATCTGTGATGTATCCATGGATGCCCCACCCCCACTCTGTCCTCATCTCATGGCCAAGGCCACTGTGACCTCACTGACTAGTCCTTCATGGCCCAACAGGCAGAGCACTCCACTGCCATGCACCACACACCATGGTGGATTGTTCACATTCAATACAATGGCCTGATTTTTTTTTAAATGGATGATCATAAAAATATTCTTTTGGGGAAGTTTAATTATTTGGACACTTGCGATGTTTTAAATGTTTGGACCTTCCTATGGCTGCAAATGATGCCCTCTTTCATCTAAGGAGAGGCATTGACAAGACCCACCTTGCTGAGGGGCTATGGATACTAATCACCGGGCCTGCAGAAGACACACACAGCTCTTAACACACCCAGACTCACGCTAAATACTATCCTTCGCTCTCTTCCCATTCTGCTGAGCACAGGGGGCAGATAGCCCGGTGCGGGGTTTCCTAGGTTGTGTTCTATGTATCACTATAGAATCAAGGTAATGGATGTGCTGTGAACACACATGTTTGGGAAATCCTATACACCATACACTATACCCATCTCTTGAAGATTTAACATATAAATTAGACTGTTAGAGGCTCAGAGAACCCTGTAGTAAAGAAAGGCTTGATTTTGTTGACCTAAAATTCCCCACACCCACTGAACTCTTTTACTGTGTATGAAGCCTCTACCACGGAACCAGCAGGAATCCTTAAATGTAGCAGTGAGGTCAGAGGCCAGATAGAAAGTGGGAGGATGTGGAAGTTTGAAGACTAAATATCTAAAAAGTAGATGAAAAGGTTGGCCACCAGCTGCTCGTTAGGATTTGGAAAACCGGGTTGGACAGAAACCTTTGCATGGCTCCCAGCCATGCCAGCCCTGGCTGGTGGAGTCATTTTTGCTCTGGAAGGATGAGTGCTAGAGGTGGGAAGGGGCTGTGGGAAACCACAGAATCATGTTCTCCAGCTGTGCATGGTGAAATCACTGCTAGCCCCGACTCTTCTGCTGCAAGGGAGAGCAGAAATGGTCCCCAAAGAGCCCTCCCTGCTTGCACAATGGCACTGGGTGGATGCATGTGGCCCGGAACCTCTCAGGATGCTCCAGCTTTGTGCTGTTTACTGGACGGGGGAGGCCTGGAATGACTTCTGTTTCTCCCCTGAGGTTTTCCCAGTCCCTTGGGAGGTGATTAGCTGTCCTAGCATCCCTGTGTTTACTGAGATAAGTTAATCCTTGAATTATCTGCTTAAGAGGAGATAACTCCAAAGTGTGTGCCTGTCCAAATCCCAAACGCCTCTAAGAAGAAAAGCAGACCCTTTCAAAGCAGCCGGCCCTTCCCTGGCAAGAAGGTCAAGCCCTGCTGTGTTTGTTAGGCAGAGTCATAAATAGTTATAATCCCTTTCTTTGGTTGATTTAAAAGCCTTGGGGACAGACAAAACTCAGAGTGAAACACAGAACTGGGCGTTCAAACATGTCTAAGGAAATCCTCCTCCAATGAGACAATGCATATGGATCTGCCCTATCCTCTAGATCTCAAATTCTCCTTTGTATAAACACAAATGTAACACATCCACACACACGCATTGCAGTTATTTCCATGAACTTGTCTGTAGTAATAGAGCTGTTTTTGATCTGGTTATAGTCTAGTTGCTTCACTGAATCTTTTCTCTGATCTTTGTCCGTGTAAAGTGATGTGTATCTTATTGTGGATATTTAGTTTTGAGGGTGGGAAATGGGCACTGGTTCTTTAAGCTGTGGGGCCTTTTCTAAACCCCAGTTTCTCATTAGTAAAATACTTGATTTTGCATTTCTGGCCCCCAGAACTGTGAGAGAAGAGATTTCTGTTGTTGTAAGCCACCACGTTTGCAGTTATTTGTTACAGTGGCCCCAGGAAATAAAACAGCCCTGCGGAGGTGAAGATCTGGGTTTATTCAAAGATCTGAGGGGGGACCCATAAGCAAGGTGATGAGTGGCCTGAGATGATGGGGGAGGGTCAGGAGCCAGGCCTCCCCAGGTCTTAGCGACCTTGGAAGGATGTTTGGGTGGTTCAAAATACGAGAAGCCACTGAGAAGTTGAAAGCAGAACTATAATGACTTACTTTTTAAAAGGAAACCATTCCTGCATGGAGAGAGAATAGGAGCAGGGAAGCCGATGCAGAAGCATGAGTGAGGGCTACTAACAGTGGCCTGGATGGGGGGTGCTGGTGGAGATGAAGGGCTGTAGATCAGGTCAAGACACATTTGGTAGATAAAGTTGACAGGACTCATTGACTGATTGGCTATGGCGGTGGAAGAAAGCGAACAACCAAGGATGATGCTTTGGTTTGAGCCAGAGGAGTAGATTGTGACGAAGCCGAGAGAGAAAACAGGTTTGGAACAGGGGGTGAGACTCAAGAGTTCCATCTCAAACATGGGAAGTTTGAGATGGCTGTGGATTATCCAAACAGAAATGTCAGGTGAGAATCTGAGTGCACATAGCTGCAGCTCAGGAGAGACATCTAGGCTAGCGATGTAATTAAGGAATCATTATCGAGGTTATATAAAACTTGGGTCTCCAAGGGAGAGACAGAGAAGACACTCAGAACTAGACCTTGAAAAATACCAACATTTTGAGAAAGGAAGAGGAAAATGAGCCAACAAAGGAGGGCAGGAAAGGCCAGGAGATGAAGGGAAATCTAGGAAAGTGTGTAATCCCAGAGGCCAAGGGAGGGAAATGTTTGAGAAACAACTCTGCTCAACCCCTATCAGTGCTGCTCAGAAGTAAAATAAAACAAGGCCACAGAGCTGACTTTTTGATTCAGCGATGTAGAAATCCCTAGAGATCTTGCACAAAGCAACATTAGGTGAATGGTGAGGTTGGATGCCAGATTGGGGTGGGTGGAGCTGTGGGTGACGCAAAATAAAATTCCAGGTGGAATAGAAATAAAGCCTTAAGGACAAAATTGTAAAAATATTGTAAGACCAGGGTGCCTGCGTGGCTTAGTCGGTTAAGTGACTGCCTTCGGCTCAGGTCATGATCCTGGAGTCCCGGGATCAAGTCCCGCATCGGGCTCCCTGCTCGGCGGGGAGTCTGCTTCTCCCTCTGACCCTCCTCCCTCTCATGCTCTCTCTCTCTCATTCTCTCTCTCTCAAATAAATAAATAAAGTCTTTGAAAAAAAAAATATTGTAAGACCATACAGGAAATTCTTTTTTTATAATCTTGGGAGTAGGAAGGCTTTAAAAAGAACCCCAAATCAAAACTAATTTTGATTAATCAGACTTAATAAGTAAATAAATTTATTTATTCAATAAAAATTAGTAAAGTTGACTACACATCAGTTATTAAAAACTTCTATATGATAAAAAAATACCATACACAAATTTCAGGGGGAAAATGCACTATGGGTTTGGATACACAAATATCATGTATTTGCAATATATACAATAGAAAAAGGATTGCTATTTGTAATTTATCATGAATTTCTATGAATCAATAAAAAAGAATAATCCAACAGAAAAGTGGGCAAAAGATACAGAGGCATTTCACAGAAGAGGAAAACAAAGTGGTCAATAAATATACAAAAAGATGCTCAACCTCATTAGTAATCTCAGACACGTTCATATCAAGTACTAGTAAAGGGTCCAGGGACTGGGCATTCTCAAACATGGTTGGTCATGGTGGGAGTGTCAATTGGTACAGCCCTGGAGGGTAATTTGGAATAATATTTATTAACAAAATTCACTTTGTGTGATAGGCCCTTCAGAAACACTTGCATGTGTGTAGATGGTGGTTTATTGTGGTTTGTAATAGAGAAGTGTAGTCAAGGCAACAGTCTGCTGTCCTTCTGGAGCTCTGGATCCTCTTCCAAGTTCACACAGAATTTGGTTCCTTGCGGCTGTAGGACTGAAGTCCAGTTTTCTCGTTGGCTGTCAGCTGAGGGCTATTGTCAGTTCTGGAAGCTGCCCACAGTCCACTGCCATATGGCTCCCTCACAACTCGGTAGCTCACTTCTTCGAGGCCAGCAGGAGAATCTCTCTCCAGGAGAATCTGCTAACATGGGAGTCTATATTATATGATGTATTTGAGGGATTCATCCCATCAGGTAAAAGTGGATAATATCAAGGAAATTATTTTAAAAGTCATGGAAGTTATTCAGGCCTGGTGTAAAGTAAACAATTAGCCTGTGATTATTTTTTGCTTATAAATTTAGCTTATTTCACAGGAGATTAGAAAATACTCAGGTGTGTGAAGTATCAGTACACCGTGTCTTTTATCTTCAACTTGTAAAAAAGATTGGTTGCTACACCCAAAACTTTACCTCTTGATCAAACCAAAGGGGTAACCAAAATGAACTAAACTCAACTAAAAAAAAAAAAAAAAATCCCTGAAACTCTAAGCTTCCTGCTAGCTCTCTGCCCTGCTGCTGCTTGTACAAACATTTCCGTAGCTTCCTATCTCCTGGAGGGCACTGGGAAATGCTGTCAAAAGCAAGTTGTGTGCAGGGTTTTGCAACCTGGGTTTTGTTTTTCTTTTTTTCCATTGTGGAGAAGGTCATTAATGATATAAGACTTGATTAAGACTAAAGAGGACCAGCAGTAGAAATATATATATTTCTCTTATTTTATATATATATATAGAGAGAGAAATATATATATTTCTCCTATTTTATATATATATAGAGAGAAATATATATATTTCTTTTATTTTATATATATATGCTGCTGGTCCATATCTATATATGAGACCCAGGATTTCCTGCAGAGCTTGTCATCTTTGGAACATTCACAGTGGAAAATCAAAAGTATCCCTAGTCCCCTTGTTCCCCGTGGCTACGATAACACAAAGCTGTGTTCTTTGGACACTTTTTGCTGCTCCAGCAGTCCATAAGAGATTTCCTCTTTGTCATTAAGCCACCATCATGAGCAAATTGTTTTGTCAGTTGGCCAGGACCTCCAGATACTCAAGGATCACGTTAGCAGGAAACTCCAGCTGCGTGTGTGGAGGTGGGGTGGCCGTGCCTTAAAGAAGGTTTCATTTTTGTTTCAAGTTGTCATAATCTTTTATTGGGCTCAACAACGTTAGATGAAAACACATCCAGGGGTGCTTCTACATCTGGAACTTAGCTGTCCCTCTGAGGATGGTCAGGGTGACTCCAGGGAATAACCAATGAAAAATGATGAGGAAATCATTCTGAGAGCCAGAGAAAGAACTTTTCATTGCACTAAGATGCTCAAAAAATATTAGATCCTGTGTCAACCCCACATGTACCCTGGGAATAATCAGACTCAACCACGGTCCTAGGTCTCTTCACCTCATCCAGCTGTAGTTCATCTACTGTTCATTTCTTTAGACCTGGGCCAGCCTGTGCCCTACCCAGCATTTGCTCTGGCAGGAAGTATGTATGAAGTCTCTAACCAAGACTTGCTGATTCGTTGTACTCAGTTAATTGGTGCCGCTTGTGGTTTAATTTGCTTAACTCACTGGATTCCCCATGTGTTCTTGGCCAATGCTAACCACCTAGTCCTTGATTTTAGTTCAACCATCGTTACTCTGGTTCAGACATACTCAAGTTCACCTATACTCTGGTACTATAGATCTTGGTTCAATCACCTATACTTTAGCCTGTGATTTGATCTTTGATTTCCACACTCTTCCTAACCCTAAACTTTCCCTTTTAGAGCCCAGACTGTGGTCGTCTCCCAGTCCCAGTGCCCACTGACACCCAAAGCCCACCTGCTCCCTGATGTCAGCTCTTCAAATCAAGACACCCTTACCCCATCTTTGACTCTCCTCCACCTTCTCTCAGGGTGAAGCTCAAGTTCGGGGAAGAAGTAGGGTGAACGATAAGGTTAGACTCCAGAACAGGACGAGCAATAGGATGGGGATGGGAGAAGGTGAGTGTCTCTTGTCTACATTTCCAAGTAGCTTACAACACTGGACATTTAGTGGTGTGATTAGGGCTATGCAGTAAGTATGAATGTCAAAATAAACTCGTCAAAATGGCATCATAAAAATATGCACTTGTGCTGCCATCTTCTACATGACAATAAGTGTTACAAGGCAACATTAATAACTCTCACTTTGTAGCATTTCTGAGTTTAAAAATTGCCATTACATCTCATATTTAATAGATTTTAAAATTGTAAGATACATCATATATATAAATATATATATATATATTTTAACATTTCTCACACTATATGCATCTTACAATCAGTGTTTTATGGTCACTGTAGACCAGGTTTCAGTTATTACCTCGCTGTCAGTGCCTACTTTTTTAAATAATTACCTTTTTATTGAAATATAATTAACACACAATGTTATACTAGTTTCTAGTGTGTAGCATATTGATCCAACAATTCTATGCATCATGCAATGTTCACTATGATAAATGTAGTCATGGTAAGATAAGTTATTACCTTATCTTAGATAAGGTAGATAAGTAGATAACTTATTACAATGTTATTACAATATTATTGTAATAATATTATTGTTAAGTAGATAAGTTATTACAATGTTATTACAATATTATTGACTATATTCCTTATGCTGTAATTTTCATCCCTGTGACTTACTTATTTTATAACTAGAAGTTTGTATCTCTTAATTCCTTTTATCTATTTCACCCATCTCCCCAACCACCACCCCTCTTATAACCACCACTTTGTTCTCTATATTTAAGAGTATATTTTCTGTTTGTTTGTTCATTTGTTTTGTTTTTTAAATTCCACATTTAAGTGAAATCATATGGTATGTGTCTTTCTCTATCTGACTTATTTCACTTAGCCTAGCACCTTCTAGATCTATCCATGTTGTTGAAAATGGCAAGATTTCATTTATTTTTATGAATCAGTAATATTCCATTATATTTTATGCCATATCCTCTTTACCCATTCATCTATCAATGGACACCTGGGATGCTTCCATTTCATGGCTATTGTAAATAATGTTGCAGTAAACATAGGAGTGCATATATCTTTTTGAATTTGTGTTTTCGTATTCTTCGGGTTAATACTCAGTAGTCGGATTTCTGGATCATATGGCATTCCTATTTTTAATTTTTTGAGAGACCTCCAAACTGTTTTGCACATGGCATTTGAAATTTGAAATTGATTTCCAAGTTGAAATTGAAATGCAAATCAAAACCACAATGAGATATCATGTTGCACTTGTTGGAATGGCTAGAATGAAAAAGACAAGAAATAACAAGTGTTGGCGAGGATGTGGAGAAAAAGGAACCCTCGTGTACTATTGGTGGGAATGTAGATTGGTGTCATTGCTTAATTTTTAAAAATGCCAGCATCAAAGTCTGCAGCATGGGTGGCAACAGCCTAGAAAAGTCCCAGGGACAATCATCTCATAATCCCTAGAGGCCAGATTCTTTGGTGGGGGAGAAAGGGAGGGAAAGATGGTGAATCATATGGATTTGGCAATTCTTAAAGAGGAAGTTCAAAAGAAGGCAAAATCTAAATAATTGCAGAGCCAGCTTAGGAGATCAGTACGGTTGGCTTCTAGCTCTTTGATGGAATCTTTTAGAATGCACTGAGGCATTAAAACTCTTCATGACACAGAGGATAGTTTATGTAGAAAAACAACAGCTTTTAGCGATGCTGAGTCAAAAAGGAGTTTGGAAGAGTTAAGAGTAGGAACGTGAAGATGTTTCTAATGTACTTCTCTTGTGTTTTCCTCTTTTATATATGCATTTTAGTATAAAACCTGTGTCTAAATAAGACTAAAACCATCCTTTTGATACACGTAAGATAAAAACTCTCCATGATATGAAAAGGTTGTCTCATAGTTTGACAGTGTTTTTTCTTACTTAGAAATGGTGCATCTTATAGACAGTAGTTCTCAGATCATGAAATGTGTGTGCCATTTGGTGATTGAGAAGTAGAAGACACTTTGTACTGCTGTGGCCCACTGGTCCTCCCTTTGACACGACATGGATTTTTAGTTGGTAGGATTCATCCGGGTTGTGTCAGTTTCCTTCTGCTCTGGCAGATTGATTCAACTGTGGCCATGGAACATTTCTTATTTCTCTGTTTCGAGACACTCCCAGTAGCTACCTACATCAAAATCTAAGTAAATAAATGCCTTTAAAATTACTATGCCTTCGGAGAAGCCAAACTCAGAGATGGAAGAGTGAAAGACATGGCAGAGTACAAAATATCTGCCAATATTTACAGTGCAGCCTGGAGAACACAAGGGAGGACTTTTTTTTTTTTTAAGATTTTATTTATTTATTTGACAGAGACAGCTAGAGAGGGAACACAAGCAGGGGGAGTGGGAGAGGGAGAAGCAGACTCCCCACTGAGCAGGGAGCCGATGTGGGGCTCGATCCCAGGACCCTGGCAGACGCTTAACGACTGAGCCACCCAGGCACCCCAGGGGAGGACTTTCAAGCAGTTCCTTGCTCCGCCAGGAGCCTTAAGAAATGTGAGGAAAGTGTGTGATGAGGAAATGTTGCATTCAAAGTGCATGGAAATCAAACTTAATGGGACCAAGGCTACCCTTCAAGAGTTCACAGTGCTCATGCCAGGATTTGATTATAACCACAAT
The DNA here is from genome assembly GCF_011800145.1 of Mirounga leonina. Taxonomy (NCBI): domain Eukaryota; kingdom Metazoa; phylum Chordata; class Mammalia; order Carnivora; family Phocidae; genus Mirounga; species Mirounga leonina. Next base: position 2,036,502 of record NW_023270734.1, on the reverse strand, counting down.
ATTCAATGCTTACATTCCTTTTGGGGGAAAGACGGATATCTTATTGTTATGGGCTATAATATAACCATTTTCCTTCCCAACAGCCACCAGTTTCCTTAATGGAAATTACATTCTCTTGTTGAGCATTTCCTTGGCCAGAAGGCCATCCTGATTGCTGTCTCTCCCTGCCTCTCCCCACAGTAGAGGCCAAGGGGGCCAAATACCTCCCCATTAGCCTTCTGCTATAGCCAGAGTGTCAGCTTGGGTCAGTGACTGACCTAGGCTTGACCAATCAGATGCTTGCTCTTGGGAACTCTGGACTTTGCATGTGACGTAGGAAGGAGAGGAGTTTCAGAAGTTAGATTCATCACAGTGGCGCCAGTTCCTGTCACAGTGATGTCTTGATCACACTGTACCTGTAACAAGGCTGTTGCCTTATTTTATACATTATGACTCTTCTCTCCAGGTCTTTCATGGTTCATTCTGTCCCGAGACTGTTCTTTTAGCTTCCCTCCAATTCTGAGAGCCCCAGATAATATTCCCTTAATCCCTTATTGCTTCAGAGAGCCAGAGACAGTCTCTATTACTTGCTACTAAGAACCCTGACTGATTCAACAGCATCTCATATGGGGTAAGTGATATCACAAAGGAGAGAAGAGCCTGCATGATTTTCCAGGTGTCCTCTTTTGTATCATTAGAAGGAAGAGATGGAGGAATGGAATCTTTTTTCCGGAGATCTTAAAGAATACAATGATGTTGCATCTAACATAGGGTGGTTCTGCCAAAAGGATACTAGATATGGCTTTTTATGGTTTCTTTTCCTCAAGATTAGATGACTTGTGTGTACTACAGATGTTCAATAGGAGAGTGTAGGACACAGTCCCTGTGTCCAATAGCCTCCGTCCTATCTTTTCTTCCATGTGGTACCAAAGGAGAGAAAACCAGATTTGTTTAATATTTTAAAATTAAGCACATATCTTAGCCTTCCCAGACCAAGAACTGCCACCTCCCTCCCCAACAAAATCGTAAAAATCAATGTGGGGGGGGGCAATAATTTTGGTGAAAGGTAGCTATGCATCCTGAAAGAAGGTGGTGGGGTAAATGTATGCATTTATTTGGCATTCAAAAATGGTTCCCTTGTTGATAAAATTATCCTGGACACTTCACTACATATTTAATGACACCATAAGACCAAAGTGACAACCAGTAGCACATCTTAGGAGGACGATTAGTATGTGCTCATCTCTAAAGTTAAGTCTTACTTGGTGCCCTTTGTGAACTATACCAACAGCATCCATCAGTGCAGGAAGATTCAGAATTGCCCATTTCTGAAGGTGGTTTGGAGGTGTTCAGCAGTCCTGCCCTTGCTTCTCTGCAGTGCTGTGGGGTGGAGCAGAGGACTATGGCCATGGTTTCTTGAGTTCCAATCCATGTGGCTCTCTAAGCCAGTGCTGTGTTTCCCATGGGAGTTAGACTTCTCATCCCCAATAGGGGAACCCAAAATGTGAATTATTCTTCCGGTAGAGGTAATGCATTTGACTGGCTGGGCATATTTTTTTTATATAGCCAACCAGGCTTAACAGCTCTACGTCAGATGCTGAATTAGCCTCAGAAACAAGTTGACAACTTGGTCCTGGCCAAGAGAGACCAACAGGCTGGCCACTAAACTCTTCCTCCTGTTAGAAGAAATGAATACAGAGGAATCTTTTCTGTAACTCTTGCTCTAAAATTGGCAGGAGAAATTAAAGCAACAATGCAAGATTCACTTGCCCAGTCAGGAATGTTTCTATTAGTTACTCATAGGCTAAAGAGGGATTAAAGATGAATACTTCTGCAAAGAGGAAAAAAACCATAAAAGAGCTGGAACTTAAAGGTAAGCATCACAGATAAAGAGCAAAGCTAAGGTAGTCAGTCTCTGGGCAGAGACTGAGTTTCAGACTTAGAGGTTTCTTTCCTTAATGAAATGAAACTTGATGCTTTAAACCTTATTTGCTCACATTTCAATTTGGGAAGGGTTGGCAGGGAGATAAAAATGAGGTCCTGTCCTAGTGAAGGAGGAGAGATAGCTGGGAGTTGAAGAGCAGAACTGGGAAAAGGATAAGCTACCCTGAAATGAAGGTGGGAAGTGTCCAAGACAAACCTAACCCCCTTCACTTGGTGGTCTACAGCAGTGGTCCTCAAATTTGATGTGCATCAGAGTTACCTGGGGACTCAGTACAACACAGACTGCTGGAGTCCACTCTCAGGGTTTCTGAATCAGGAAGTCTGGGTTGGGGACCAAGAATTTGTATTCCCCACGAGTTCCCAGGTATGGCAGATGCTGCTGGTCTAGGAACCACACTTAGAGAACCACTGATCAAGAACCCTGTGCTGGTGAAGGCAGGTGTGAGGCAGAATATGGAGCTTCATGATACCTATTGTTGGCTAACACCCATGGCGATCATAGCACCTGGTTTGCAGACCTATTTAATTCTGCACTTGGGCCCAAACCTATGTTATAAGTATTGGTTAAAGTCTCAAGGGGTACATCTTAGAAGGAAGTCACGTATCTTTCTCGACTCCCTAAAATATTCTAGAACTTATTCCCTGTCTCAGACAGTATTTCCACACCCAGGAGATGTTAAAACTTTTCTCCTGGAGACTAAAGAGTAGCAAGCACATCAGGAGAATGGCCAGGCCCAGTTGTCCATGGCATTATGTAAAAATGAGGAAATGCGACTTTAAAAACAGTGATGGTAGAACAGTTCCTATAATTCAGAGCAATCTTGATATTGTCAAGGTGCTGGCAGCATCCATCCTTTGAATCACAAATTCCTGCCCTTGGACATGCTCTTCCAGGCTGCCCCGGCAGACTCCTGGTGACCATTGTGGAGACAAGGATGTCATTCTGACTCTCAATAGTTTAGACAGATTTTTCTTGTTGTGAAGAGTTCAAGGACTTCCACTTCTTAGTGAATCAGGCAAGATTTTTTTGGCCTGCTAAGAACAGAGGAATGTATACATGTGTGCATCTTAGAGCATAAGTTTTCAACTATTCTGTTCTAAGGACCCCATTATACTCTTAGAAATTATTGAATACCCCCAAAAGCTTTAGCTTATATCTATCAATATGTAATTTCTATTAAATTAAAATGGAGGCATTTAAAAAATATTTATTTATTAATTCATTTAAAAATAAGCACAACCTATATTTTCCAAAGTAAAAATAATTAGGAGAAGAGTAGCATTGTTTTACATTTTTGCACACCTCCTTCATGTCAGCCTTAGAGAAGTACTGGATATTTGCTACAGTAGCTTGAAAAGGGAAGAACATTTTACTAGCCTTTTCAGATAATTGTGGATACTCTTTGTTACTACATCAAAATTTAACCAATGGCAGTTTCTTAAAGATCAGTTGCAATGTAGAATCCAAAACCATATCAATGATCTACTAATACTCTTTTATATTAAAGTCCATTGGTCTTTCTTATACCCTGAACAGATCTTTCCTTATGCTTAATGTTTGAAATGTAACAAAATTAGTAATTTTACTGCTTCATCTAAGGTGTCCTTAATTGAGGCTCTTTTTTTCCCCTCTGAGTTTGTGATGATGAAGAATTTAATGACTAATGACTGGTTTGTGCCAAGACATCAATAGTTGTACCCACCATTGCTTCCTTATGAATGTCAAGAGAGTGGAAGATGTAAATAGCATTTTAGTATCATTAGGAAGATAGTTTTGGCTCCGTGGACTCCTGGAAAGGTCTCAGCAACTCCCAGAGGTTCATCGACTGCAGCTTGAGAACCACTATGCTAGGAGATTGAGGTAACAACTATATCCTATATTTTTATCTTGCTGGCTCTTTGATCCTTTCATCTTTCAGTGTGATTAATAAAGAAAACCCCAAGATCACATTAAAACTCTTCTAATTTATTCACGACATCTAATTACAAGGCAAAACAAATCACCAAAAAAAAATTGCAAAGTCTCTTGAATGCAATAAAAATAGTAATTAGTAACCCAATGGGGAGTTATCCTCCTGGCAGTCAGATAATGAAATACAGTATAGTCTAGAATACATGGGAAAATATAAGACTGAACTTGCTGTAAATTTATGGGAACTATCATGAGAAACTTAAAAATGGAATGCAATCATGTCCATTATTTTTTTGGTCCTTCTGTGTGGTAGAAATAATGGGTATGACTGGGACCTCTGAAAATCCCAACCACAGAGCTAGGGGTTTGGGGATGACCTCTAGGGAAGGTGTGGGTATGAGGACTACTTAAATGTAAGAAGCCCTTACACCAAGTCTAGGCACCCCTGACCCTGAGTTGTGTCCAGCCGCCTGCTGAGTCTGGGTCACTCCAGACTCATGAGAGATCAAAGAGCAGAGAGTGTAGCTTCTCAGTCAATTTCAAGGTAGCAGCCACTTTGGCTCCATATCATTCTGGATCCTTGTCTTCACCTGACACAGAGGCTTAGAACTCCTTATCTTGACTCCGTGTCCTATAGACCTCCAACTTGCCCTTGATTCTATGGCTTTGTATAAAGCAGTCCTCAGGTTTGGCTCTTGGGGCTTCTGGCTCTTTTCTTACCCCTTACCCAACATAAGATTGGTCCCTGGTCTCAGACTTGAATTGAGAGTTAGGGTTTCCTTGGGCTTGGCCCTCACCTAACTTCCTGGACTATTGGTATTTCAGTATAGATGTCCGGTCAACAAATTTTGAAGGCCAATGGGATTCCTTGGGAACCTCAAGAAACTCAGAGAGCAATTTGTGGTACAGGTATGGCCATGATGGTTAATGAATTGTAATGAGGAATCACAAAATGTACTTAAAAAAAAATCTCTTCTCAGAGAGTGTGTTGGTACTGTCTGTGCTTTTGATATGTAGAACCAAGGAAACTCAGGCCATCCAGTTGCTCACCAACCCCACTCCAATCAAAACAAAAGTGACCATCGGGATTCTTTCTGAGGATTAAATTCAGAGTTTGACCCTTCACACGAAGACTGAAGTGATCTGAAATGAATGAGTCAATAGCCAAGGGAAGCTTTTGTAGAAACATCAAAAATATTCATGATAGAAGCGTGACTTGTGAAGGAACCCCAGAGATCACTTAATGCAGCTCCAACATAGCAGAAATGTGGTTTGTCCACCACTTTATCTTCAGAGCCCATCCAAATGTCAAGCACATAGTAAATGCTCAATAAAGATCTAATGAGTGAAGGAATGAATTAATGGATCATCTGGACAACAGCAAGGGGATCTTTGGACATAAGGGAGGAGGAACTCCTGTCTTTCTAGATCTTCATCCCATGAGTTTGGGTTTTGAGGTGCCTCAATACAATTGATGATGCTTCAGGCAATGACGATAACCTTAGCCCTTTGGAGACAGGCAGGGAGCAGGAAAAAGAAGCAGGCATCCTAGGAAGAATGAGATGATAGTATTTTGATGCCACATGGTCTGGTTGTATGTTAGTTTCTTTATTTCTCTTTTGTTATCCAAAAACCTTTTAGTTTACTATTCCAGTGCTGTTGCAAATGCATTGTAGGAAATAAATGAGTTTATGTCCTCATTTGGGCCAAAGCAAGGGCCCAGCTGAACCTCCTTGGTGATTCTTCATTAATTCCATTTTTTTTTTTAAGAAAGTCAAATTTTTGTCTTGCCATATTATCTTTGACCTATGGGCCCTGTTACTGTCTACAGCTTGGCATGAACTGAGGACTTGTAGGCGGCAGTGTCTAGAACACATGCACGTGGCATTAACCCAAGACTACTTCTAACCTCTGACTATGGTAGGTCACAGGGCTGTCCCCACTGGATCACCCATCTCAGCATGGGGGTGGAAGATGGCGAACCACCCAAGTGACAGAAGCAAATGACTTCAGCTGCTTTGGAAACATATCAGACAAGTGCGTGCTTTTGACACCCATGTTGTTGGGTGACCACATTAGTAACACAGAGTATCAGTGAAGGGCAAGATGGCGTCATGAGCAGCTTTCTGACTTGAGTGGTTTTAAGTTTTAATGTAGTTGGCCTTTCAAAAAATAGATATTTTTCAGACAAGTGGCCTTCACAAAGGGAGGGTGAGCTCTTTCTAGTTCCTGACTAAAACAGCAGTGAGGAGCTCTGGGGTTAATTCAGTTCTACAGCTGAGTCTCTACATTTAGAGATCTACAAGGGCAGCTTGATGTTAAAACCATCTGAGAAATTGGTGGCTGTGGTTGGCATTTGGAAACATTCTTTGTTTTGCAACTCAGTATATGATAATATATTTAAAAAAATTGTACCAGATTTAATTAGAAACAAAGTTGATACCACATTCATCTGCTTGATCTCACTCCCTAGACTCCACTGGTATGTTTTGTCATAGATCTTTTTCTCAAGGGCTGTCAAAATCTCCCAACACAATAGCAGCATAGTCCCGAGGTAAAGAACTTAGGTGGACAGATATGTTCAAGTCCTGCTTCTACTGCATGTGGTACATCTTAGGCACCCTCTGCCCTCATTTCTCCATCTACACAATAAAGATGGTGGCACCCACTCATCAAGCGATCATAAGGAGTAGTGGAAATCTATGTAATGCACCCAGCAAAATGCCTGAGTGACAATAGGGGGTTCAACAAATAAGAAAAGCTACTCTTGAGAATAAATATTAACCATTTATGTCATTGATACACACTTTCCATCTCCTCGGGTACTTCTACTTTAAAATGTTCTGTTCCCTTCTTAGACCAGGTGAGAGAACATGTGTTCAGGAGGTGTGGTCACTTTCTGCTACCCCTACCCCCCTACTCCCACTTTCCTTTCCATATCCCAGGGGCCTCCTTCAGGCAGCCCCTTCGTGTGACCCATGCCCTGGGCTGCAAGAAGTGGGTTTGTCAGAGCAGGTCGCTGGGGCTGACAGGAGACTGGGAACTCTGTGAAATATGCCCTCCTTTAGGAGTGCATGGTGCCACTCATTGGGCCAGGCCCTACAGGGGACATGCTGAAGGCAGGGGTCTCCCTATCCTTGAGAACCTTCCATATGGAGCACTTTGTTTCTCCAGAGTAGGTGTCGGACTACGTGTATGTGGTGTGGTATGTGTGGGTGTGTGGTGTGTGTGTCTGTGGTGTGGTATACGTGGGGTATGTATGTGGTGTGTGTGGTATATGTGTATCTGTGTATGGCATGTATGTGTGTCTCTGCGGTGTGTAGGAGATCTATGTGTGTGGTGTGCCTGTGAGGGGTGTGTGTGTGTGTGTGTGTGTAAGCACATGTGTATGCATGTGATGTTCTTGGCTTTGTAAAGAAGGGGCATTTCCTGAGTTTCTTAACTCGTGCCTGTAGTCGGCACTCACCCCACATAGGCATCCAGCCAGCCTCGCCTAAGTGCTTCAGCCCCTGGCACTTGCGTCTTTTGGATCTTCGACCAGCCTCTCGGAGAGAAGTAAGACTTTGCCCCAAGGTGGGAGGATGCCAGCTACATTCCTTGCTTCAAAGCGAACCAGCCTTTCCTGAGCTCTACAATGAGAAGCCCCACCTTTTTCCTGGCCTGAATGTTTACTCCTTTTTCTTAAGCATCCAGGGACTTGGGTTGAGCTGTCTCCACTTCGACCTCTTTCCAGCTGCCTGGTTCAAGTGGCATTCCCATCTGTGGCCTCCACAGCCTTCCCCGCTCCCAGAGATCGGGTGGGATCTGCTGTGCAAGCTCAGGTGGGGTCTGCCGACAAACTTGCCCCCATTTCTTGCCCGCTGCCTCAGAGTCTCCAGATTAAACCTCTCTTAATAGAGCTTTCGTAACTGCCGTCTCTACACAGTGTAGTTTGCAATGTGGGAGGGCCCTGCGGGCCAACAGCTGGAATATTTCGAGTCCGATTTCCTCTAGGAGGGTACCCAGAATGACAAGACTGCAGTGAACTGTCAGTGCTGGGACAGGGATCTGGGGGTACACTGGCTGCAGTGAGGTGCCTCTGTTCTCCCTCCTGTGGGGGATTTTGTCCCACGGCGACTTCCAAGGGAGGAAAAAAAAGCAGATTTAGAATGAAGATTCCAGGACTAGATGCATGGTTTTGAGGGATTATTGCCCTCCTCCTTAATTCTAAGCCATATGCCTCCCGCCTCTCCCTGGGAGTGAGCTGCGTGCCGCCCGCTGGGGGCACCTTCTCCAGGCCCTGACTTTGGCCCCAGCCGGGCTCAGTCTTATCCCATTCCTGCTGATAGCAGGAAGGAATGATTTTGCTCACTAGAAGATAGATGAATTTGGTTCCAGCCTGAAATTTTTCATAAGTCCTCCTAGGCTGGGGGGATCGGTGCTGAATTTGCATCTGGAGAACCACAGGTAAAAAATCCTAACTATCCCGAAACTTGGAAAGCGAACATCCTCTACCCACACTGCAGAGTGGGAGGGGTGCCTTGCCTTCTGTCTCTCCACAAGGTCCCCTCCACCTCCCTGCTGTCCTCCATCGTCCTGCCCCCTCGCCTCCCTGTTCGCTTAACCCCGTGGCATGCGATTGTCTTAAATACAAAGAGAGGACAGGAGAAAAGTGGTTCGTTCTGATGGATGCTGCCAAGGAGACATTTCAAAATGGAACACAGTGAGCTGTGCCCCTGGAAAAGGCCTTAGTCACTTGAACTGGAACTCCCTTGGTGCCTGAGGTTTCGTGATGATCCCCTGGGAGCCTAGCAGGCGGCACTGGGGATGTAGTTACCAAAAGGCTGAGAAGAATCTCCTTGCACATTTTCCCTTTTCATTTGCTGTCCTGGCAAAATGCAAAGCGGAGCTGCATTCAGGTTCTCAAGTATTTCGACCGCATCACTGTGTACTTTTCTGGTCATATAGCGGAGTTTCGTGTTGCTAATGCTTCTCAGTGATGTAGAATTGCCCCAAGACCCTAGATTTCCTTACATGCCCCCATCTCAGCCTCGCTGAAGGCCATGTGCCCATTCTTTGCCACTCCTGTCCCCTCACAAAATGGTGTGCAGAGGTTGTGACAGACGGGAGGTCTGCCTTGAGCGTGCGTCTGGTGGCTCCTGTCATGTGCGGGGGCTGCCAATGACAGTGTCTCATGCTCTCAAGCCCGGACCATTTCATGGTTACTGTGTGGGTGCTGGGATTTTGACCGGACCCGATTCTAGCTAGTACATTCTGAGTGCTTGTTCTGCTAAAGCACCTTCTCATTTAACCTTCAAACAATCCGGGGCACCTGGGTGGCTCAGTCAGTTAAGCGTCTGCCTTCAGCTCAGGTCATGATCTCAGGGGTCCTGGGATCGAGCCGCATGTCAGACTCCCTGCTCAGCGGGAAGCCTGCTTCTCCCTCTCCCTCTGCAGCTCCCCCTGCTTGTGCTCTCTCTTTCTCTCTCTCTCTGTCAAATAAATAAATAAAACCTTAAATTAAAAAAAAAAAAAAGCCTTCAAACAATCCCACACTGTAGGCACTACCATTATCCCCATTTTTCAGATGAGAGAACTAAAGCTAGGCTAGGTTAAGTACCTTGGCTAAAGTCATGCATCTTGTTAACTGAGCTGGAACACAAGCCAGGTCTGTCACCAGAACCAGAGTATTCTTTTCCTCCTAGGACTCTAAGACTGAACCATAAGCATTTAGGAAGGAGGGCTGACAGCCCCAAACCTCTGCCTGCCTTCACAGCGACGATGTGTCAGACACTCCGGGCAGGGATTCTTTATTGGGGCTTGTGTTCACATCCATAACTGGGCTTCAGGGTGCCCCTGAAAACCCCCCTGAAACTGTATGCAAGACGCTGTGGGTATGCGTGGTATATTTTTTTTTCTGAAGAAAGAATGCATGATTTCAGTGGTTCTTGAAAGGTTGGTGCCCCCCTAAAGTGTTAAGAACCCCAGACATTGTGACACAGGGTCACATTAGTTTACTCCATTGTCTGCCCCTCTTTTAGGCTTTCTCTTGCCCCACCCCATCCGTGCTGCCCACTCTGTTTTGTTCCATCATGGGGGAATCCAACCCAGGGCCCGTTTGATGGTAACGTGAGGTGAATGGCCACAAAGGCAATTGACCTTGACTCTCGCGCTGCTAGCAGACCTGCCCATTCCTTCTGACCTGCTGCCCAAACTCCATGGATTCGGCACCATCTCTGGGTGGACACACTGGACACAGAGGCTCCTGGCCAGCCTACTCTGAGGTGTTATGATAGGACGTGAGGGTCTGGTCTTACTGGTGTGAGGGGCTATGGGCCAGCATACCAACCAAGCCAGGGTCCTAGCTTTCCTCTGCTGGACTCTCATTGGCAGCTTTGTTTGGAATCACAGGTGGCCTCACCCATCCATTAGGCAGGATTTTGACCTTAGCAGAGGGAAGTTCTGAGAGTCAGGAGTCAGACCCTGGCCTTTTTGACTCATTTTCCTGAAGTAGAAGCTGAAAGATGAATTTTACATGGAGCGAACTTGAGGGACGCAAGGGGTACAGACAGGAAAACTCCAAACGTTCCTAAATGATAAATAGTTCTCTTTTGAATAGAGGTTATGATAGAAATAAAACCCTCCGAATTATGGACAATCATAAGCACACTGGACCCCGATTATTGTGGAGCCATGATGAAAAATCTGGCCTTCACTTGTCACGATCTCTTTTTCTGAAATTGGCCAGAAAGCCATGACACCTCCCATCAGTTTTTGCATTTGTCTTTTATTGAGGACAACTGGCCTTAATAATCGGGGAACAAAGTTCTTTTTAATCATTCTTCCTTCATTTGCACCCCATTCCCCAACCTGAAAACAGCCTGCCTTTGATGGATTAAGACCACGTCTCATTCCTCAAAAATGACCACAATAAGAGAACTTTGTGCTTTTCCTTAACTTGTCTGATTGTACCTGAAACTGGATGCGAGCTGAGTCTTCCATAGAATCTGCTTAACAACAGGTAAATACATCTGAAAGTCCTTCAGGAATTGGTTTGCTTGAAACTAAGAATTGATTTTAGCCGTGAGCTGCCTTACATCATTTTTGGAAGAAGGCATGCGGAGATAAATTAATACAGGATTTGGACCCTGGTTCACAGCCAGCAGGGGATCTGAAGCTGGACCAGGAGGTGAGCCACGCGTCCTGGGTCACACCATTGTTGCCTGTTTACTGTTTGGATGGAAGAGAAAGGTCCCGGGGAAAGGCCTGGTCTTGAAAGAATTTCTTCCCTCAACCACAAGTTTTATAATTTATAGAGAATAGAATACAGTGCATATAAAGCACTTCTTATTCCGGGCTTTTGGCAGAACGGAGTCAGATATGGGAAAGGCGACCGCTTGTTTGGAGCCAGGGGAGATACAGGTTTCCAGGATGGGTTAGCCAGTCATTCAGAAACTGACTGCTGGGCCCCTGACCCGGTTCTGCCCCTCCCGACCTGTGACCTTGAACAAGCAGCTTAACTTCCGTGTGTCCAGTTCCTTATCTGTACTATGCGGATAGTAACTTGCCTCGTGGGGTTGTCTTGAGGATTACAGGAGTTATGGTATATACTGCTAGAGTTGAAACTGGCTCGTGCAAAGCACTAGATAAAAATGACCCATGATCACTGCCACTGCTGCAATTATTGTAAAAATCACCTTCATTCTCGAGGACGCTGGAGCCTGAACTGCCATGCTTTTAAGGGCGAGGTCCCCACCAGCTCTTCTTTCCCCAGCCAGAGTCCCCCCACTCCAGATAAAAGTCTCCTCATTTTAAAGGTCTCTTGGAAAGGACAGTCCACCAATGCCTCAGTTGTCTGATCTGTAACCATCCTTCGAGTCAGACAGTTTTCCTTAGAAGTGAATTCACCTCTCTCCCTGAAATTAAAGCCATTTCCTCTCATTTAAACCACTTTAAGGTGGGGAAGTGTTCTCGCCTTAAAATAACTCTCCTATATTTAAATGCTTGATTAAATCCCTTTTCTTTCCTGAAAAGAATCGAAGTCATTTAACTTTTTCCCTGGGGTTCATTTCTATTACCTACTTGAATTGTTCTTGTTCTTGCCTTCCTGTTTTCCGTACCTCCCTCTTAAAAACCAAAGCTGGAAGGAGTCAGTTATGACAATAGTTGCTGATGCGGTGAGTGAGGGAGAGATTTCTTCATAACTCTTACCTATTTTATTCCTGTTGTCTCGGTATCAGCCTTGCTTTCATGGCCACAGTCAAACATACCAGTGAGTGAATGATGCCCACACTTCAGCTGAGGGGACCCTTCTTGACTGTCTTCAGTGTCTCATCCCTTGCTTCTACTTGTCGTTCACCATCGTCAGCTCTTAGGATCTTTCTGAGCCTGTCAAGGTGCTAGACTCACATCTAAATATAGACTTAAATCTACTGAGCAAGAAGGTGAGCTCCTGGAGGTAGAATGTTTGACTCTCTATCCCAGGACTCATCATGATGCCTGGCTCACAGTAGAGCGTCAGCAAACTTTGCTAGATGCATTTCCTAAGCCATCACTAGCAATGTGAGGTCTTGTTAGGACCTAGGTAGGCCCTGAGGACTAATGCGACATTCCCAGATAGATGTCCTCTCCCCCATATTCCCGTGTGGACATGGCTGGGAAGTGGATATATAGATGGGACTTCTCTCAAGCAGTGTGTACCCACATGGAAATGTGGTTCATAGACTTTTTCACCCAAGTGCTATTTCATCTTAGAGCTGGACATTCTCAAGAAGCATTTGCAAAGCCTCACAAAGGGAAAACTTGATATACTTAGGGCCCAGATTCCATTCTGGTGAGCTCTTTGGAGAGATATGGAGGGAAAAAGTAGGACATTGTGAAATCAAACCAACAATTACAATGTCTTATAACTCCAACTTGGTTGGGAATTATTGGTTCAAGTCACACTTTCCACAGGGTCAGTGTCTCAGAATAGTGTTCTTCAAAGATTACATAGCCACTTGTTAAATATACATAAACCAGATTTATTTCTATCTACTCCAGTATGTGTCCCTTCCACTCCAGTCAGCTGGCCCTACTCCCTGCTCCTGGCTTAGTCTCTTTCCATGGCTCTGTTAACTCTGTTTTGTTTTTGTTTTTGCCAGGGATGCCCTGCCCCTTCTCTAGTCTAGGGATGTCCCGAGTAGCATTTAAATCCACCCTGAGGCCCCCATTCTCACTGTCAGTATTCTTTCCTTGTTCATATGTGCAAGTTTTGCCTTCCCAATTACTCATCACTGAAGGTGGGCCAGGGGCAACACTTCTTTCCCAATTTTTAGACCCCAGCAGAGGGTAGAACAGAGGACAGAGCTCTAGATCAGTGGACTGCAAACCCAGTCAATTTCCAGAATCACCTGAGCAGTTCTTAAAAATATCTACTAACTCAAAATCTCTTGAGGGGAGGTCCAAGAATCAGCTTTTCACATTTTTTAAATGTTTAAAAATTTTTTTGATGTTGCAGGTGTTAAGTCCGATGATAGGTCAGGTTTGAGAACGACCAATGATGTGGGAGGAATCTGTGTCAAGTTTTTGGTACTTCGGTGATAGAGCTGCTGAGGCTTTGACTTGGTCTAACAAAACCAAAAAGGCTTCCTTCCCAAGAGGGGCTGCGTGAGTCCTTACCACTGGAGTCCACGAAAACATTTGGCTGCTGTGACACTGTACACATCAATATATTGGCTTTTTCTTTCCCAGAGATATTTATGTCTTTACTTATTTTGTGTTACATCTACCTCCAAACTAAACACCACCGGTCTTACTAGCCAATCGATTTTGCATCCAGATGAACAGGCTTTGCTTGGCAACTACCATTTTCCATCCCTCCTACTATAAAAGATGACTTTTCCTTGGCCAACATACAGGATAAATTCTCTTCAGCTAGTGCTTAGTAATGGTTTTGTTCATGATGTGCTTGTCCATTCTCAGAAGGGACAATCCCAACCACTGTCATTACCACATTCATCATGCTTTTCTAGACAGTGCCCACTTAAATGTGGTGCTGAGCCATTCATTTGTTCAAGTATAGTCTAGGCTGCAGGCTCCAACCTTTAGACACACACAGCCAGCTTTGCTCAGATGTTTGCCTGCAGTCTTTTTAATCTGTGGTTTGGACTCTCCTATAAGCCTCAAATCTTGGGCCTAGGATATGCTTTAATATGTTGACATGAAAAATTTTCTGAATCTGGAGGCATTTCACTTCTCATGTGCTATCCATTTATTTTATTTTAGATTACCATAGGACATAATATCAATATTAATAAAACAATTAATAAGAATCTAATATGTGTAGGACAAAGTACTGGGTAGGTGCTGGGACCTCAAAGATTCATAAGATAAGGTCCTTGCTCTAGAGAGGACCACACTCTGATGAGAAATACAGGATTCCATTCATAAAAAAGCAATTTACAAAGCCACACAGCAGATACCAAGCATAAGATAAATGGCTCAGGCACTAACCACCCTTAGGATTTGAAGGAGGACTTGACCATGGAGTACTTGAAAGCCTCATGGGGAACTTACTGTATCATGGAGGCTGGCGTACAGCAGGTACTCAGTAAATACCTGCCAAATGAACAAATGAATGACTGGCTGGATGGTGGTAAGATAGGAACTGTGCCTTGGAATATAGGCAGGGCATATTCAGGAGAAGTGCATGCCCACGCATGCGCGTGCACGTGCACACACACACACACACACACACACAGCTCCTTTATCAATGAAGCAACCTGTTTCATCAGGGAGTAACATGAGTGAGAAATTTAGGAAAATATAGCTCTGTTAAGGTTAATAGTTTTATTGGTGAGAATCATTTATTGAGCAATAACTAAATTAATAGCACTTACTAAATATTGTTTATTTAGTAAGTAAATTATTAGTAAGCAAATTACTAGTAATTTAGGAAGTAACTTATTTTCAGTATATGAACACTCACTGTGTGAATTCATTGACTCACCATTAACAGGGAGACAAAGGACATGCCTTTGTATAGATGCCTTTGCTGAGCTATGTATAGTCACTATCTGATTTATTTTGTAAGCAATTAATTTCTATTCCACCTTTTCCCAAAACAAATTTAATATCAAACAATTTATAAGACCTAAGATAGGAAGCAAGGTATAAAGAGGCTGAGAGATGGAGCAGAAAAAACTGAAAAGGAGCTGGACTAATTGAGTCTTCTTGCAGCTTGGGCTGAAAAGAAAGCATATGAGTGACTTAGAACGAAGAATCAAATACGTTTCTGGGAGAAGAAAGGAATAAAACCTTTCTCCTTGCTCCTAATTTCTGAAGAAAACATTTTCATGGGGCTATTTTTAACCCTAATCCCTAGTTAATTGCTGCTATTCCCATTTTTACTACCAGTGAGACTCTTACTACCAGCTAGCTAGCCAACTTTCTGTGTGCCTGGCACTGTGCTAAATTCGATACATGCATTAAAAAAGAAATTTAATCCTACAACTGCCCTGTGAGTAGGTGCTGTAACTCACCCCTCCTGCCCAAAGCTCTTTGATATGTGCAGCCCTTCCTAAGAGCAGCTGGATGATCTCCGTGAGCAGGTCCTCTCTAGCCTGGGAATCCACTTGCAGAGAGTGAGTAGACAGCAGCCAACAGGAAGCCCGCCCAATGGGAGATAAGAACATCCCATTGCAGAGACAACTTTGATTGAGACAGTGGAGCAGGCACACAAGCTATGTCCCATCCAAGCAGCTCAGTGAGACTCAGGAGGAGGTCTTGAGGCTGCACAAGAGAAGAAGCATCTCTGGTTGTTGGAGACACTAGGTCGCTCAACCACCATCTTAGTTGTTTGGAAGAAACCATGTGTTTCAGCCAGTGCCCTGAACTCAGAGTCAAAGAAGATGTTTCCAGCTGTGTACACCGGAGCAGGTCCCTCCACATCTCTTAGCTCCAGTTTCTCCTGTGAACAGTGGCAGGGAAGGAGGTCCGCCCCCCTCTGATGATGATTCCTGGGAACTGGATGCAGAAGTGTGTGTAAAGCATTGAATGTGAAAGCTACAACATATGATTCGGCCCCAATTTAAAATCCTGCATGTTCTTGTGTCTACATAGGACCTGAGAGCCACTAAAAGTTCCTATTATCTGGTGCCTCAGTATTTCTTCTTTTATTCTCTTTCCTACCTTCATGGCCTCTTCAGTCTGCCCCAAGTCCTGGTGGTTGGCTGCCTCTCTGCCCTGCTTGTCCTCTTCCTGTCATCACTTTGGGTGACAGGACTGACTGTAAATAGGAAAGGAATGAAAAAGGGAGAAAAGGAAAAGGGAAGAGAAGAATATTTATTGTTGTACAAATATCCTTATTTTTTTAAAAAAGGGCAATTATGGAACAAATAATCCACCTCTCTGGTGTCACCCTAACCTATGAACTCACCCTTCCCCACACCACTTCTAGTTTGTTTATACACAGTCATGATTTTCAAATGTCTGTAATCACAGAGAAGCTACATGATGTGGCTCTGTGAGTTCTTATTGAATACTGCCTTGAACAGTTCCCAAGTTGCTGTGTCACCTTCATAATTATTTTTGCTACTGGTTGTAAACTAGCACATGGAGTAAAGCATCTCATGATGAAAATCTTAATTTTATTACTGTTGGACATTTAGGTTTATTTTAATAAATAATAACATCACAAATACCTTGTGTATGTAGTCTTCTTTCCCCTTGTAAATTAAAGGAAAAAGTGTTTATAATTTTTTTTTTCTAAAAGCCAGGCAGAGTTTTCTAAATTCCCCACACACTGAGTATTTATCAGCCTTTGCTGACCCATTCTGCTTTATCTTGCTTTATCCTCATGGGATCTTCTGGTCAGTGAGTCAAGGAATTAGCTGCTGTTTCTAATCATGACTTTTTCTATCAACAAGTCTGTTTGAATGTTGTTTCTTGTTCTCTGAAAAGGCCAGAAGAATTCTGTAGATAGCCTGATAGCACTTGCCTCGTGACTCAACTTTGGAGACATGATCCTCCAAAGCGCTAAGAGGAGGTCCATCTGACAGAATGAACGTGCTGCATGGCAGCGTCCCACTCAAGCCCCGGGCAGGTGTTGGTTCTTTGACCTCAAGCAGAGATGGTATAGATAGCTGTATCAATTGGGGTCCAACCAGGAAAATGAGAACTACTCTAAGCATTTAAAACAGAGGACATTTAATATAGCGAGGTAGTGACACAGATAATGGAAAAGCCAAGAAGCCAAATGGGAGTGGTGAGGCAATTGAGAGATCAGTGGAGGCAGGAATCCACTTCTATCCCTAGGCTGAAGGACAGAGCCAGAGTCATCTGGTAGAAGTTGGGCCCAGGGGGCCTGGTCCAATAGTGCCAAAGTCATGGAGGAGGATACGCAGCCCTGCTGGAGATGCTATCCAAGGCACAGAGAGACGGGGAGAAATACCCTGGCTTCTCCTCCCTCCAGCCTTCCAATCTCCCCACAATGCTCCTCCTTGGCTGAACCCAGCTGGAAACCAAGTGTCTCGAGAGTCTGGGACACACAGCTTGCAGGGGTGAGCACCCCCACTCCCACCACTGTGATACCAAGTGAAGTTGGGAAAAGATGAGGAATGAGCCCCAGGGCAAACAAGCAAAGAATAAGTACAAAATCACATTGCCAAATATTCACTATCCTGTGGAAGTGCTGGACGAGAAAGCAAAAGGGAACTAAATGGTTTGGTTTTAAGCACCCAGGTCAGCCATACACAAGTGCGTTGTTAGTTGCAAATGGTACCTCTAGCTACTGTGAGCCAAAAAATGACGTATTGAAGACTATTAGGAGGTCACAGAATCTCTAGGAGCCCAGTGTCAGGCGTGGAAGCTGCGGGAGCAGGAGGGAGCACAGTACAAGTTTCGCCGCGGGGAGGAGGAGCTGTTGTTGTGGACGCAGGGCCGGGTCCCTGGGTTCACCCAACAGTCTGTACCAGACCCCATGACTGGCCCTCCTCGGGGCTGCCTCTAAGAGCTGATGACTCCAGCCAACTGGCACCGACCTCCTGTAGAGTGGATTCAACCCTTTTCCTGCCTCCTCCTGGTCTTTACTAAGTTGAAGGCAGCTAAATGCCCAGCCTGTGACATACACGTGCACCCCAGCTGCAAAGGAGGCTGGAAGAGAAAGTCTGGCTTCTACTTTGAGGAAAGGGGACTACCATGGAATGAATTTTGTTCCCCTCCCCCCTGCAAAAAATTCCTTTGGTGAAGCCCTAACCCCCAACCTGTTTTTGAAGACTGGGCTTTTAGGGGGTACTTAAGTTTAAATGAAGCCATGAGAGTGGGGTCCCAATCTGATAGGATCCGTGGCCTTACAGGAAGAGGAAAGGAGAGAGAAAGAGATGTCCCCATACATACACCAAGGAAAGGCCACTGGAGAAGGTGGCCAGGCAGTCTGCCAGCCAGAAATTGAGCTCTCGCCACACCTGATTGTGCTGGCACTCTGATCTCAGAATTTTAGCCTCCAGAACCATGAGAGAATGCGTTTCTGTTGTGGAAGCCACCTGGTCCATGGTCTTTTGTTATGGCAGCCCGAGCAGACTGAGACAAGGACTCAATGCGGGAAATCCAAGTTCACCAAAGGAAGAGTGTTCACAAGACGTTGAGTGGCCACGCATGGGATAAATGTCCACTACATCCACATCACCAACTTGTGTTTCCTACAGAATGTTATCAGCTCTTGCCACCCTTTTGACCATGAAAAAGGATACAAGAGGGTTGGTGGCACAGCTGCTGAGATAGTACCATGTCAGGGCTCCTGCCACACAAGAAGGCTGGTTCCTTTTGTGCCCCAGACCGGCTGGGGGCAAATCTGCATCCTTGGCCATGTGCTAGCTCTGTCTTCTGATGGGGTCACACCAGGGAAACTAGGCTTTACCAAATCTTATCACGAGAAAGGAGCTTAGAGAATACACTGCCTCTTTTCTACCCAGTGCCAGATCCTTCCAGGTCTTCTAACAGCTCTAGTTGTTACAAAGGCTGTCTTTTTCTAACTGCTGTTGATATTTCTGCAAGGAGACTCTTCTTCCATAATTTCAAAATTAAAGGAACAACTAACAAAGAAGGTGTAAGAGTCAGCCCCACTGAGGGGCAAGTGTTAGAAGGACAGAGCCAGGGTCATCCCTGGGAAAGCTATCTCAGGAACATCTCATTTTCAGGGAGTATCAGACAACTTTTCATTCATTTCCTTTGAGATTAGGTTCCAGTGGAGTAAGACTGCCTGAGTTATTTTTGTAGTAACCACTAATGGAGTGTCCACTGATGTGTCTTTTACGGCATTAGGTTCTGGGAATAAAAAGTTGAATAAGATATCATTCTTACTCTCCAAAAATGCACAATGTGGTAAGAAAGGCAAGCATCGAGATCACTGGCATGTAAGTATAAGAAATACAAGAGAAAAATGAACAAAACATGATGAGAGCCTGTAGGAGGGAGCAGCTAACTCTGGAGAGGCTCATAGAGGGTTTCAAAGACAACGGGCATTTGGGGATGACATGGAGAGGGCCTGAGGGTGCGTCCAAAGCTTCTATTTGAGAGAAGAGTTGGACACAGCCACTGTGGTTTCTCAGGGATGAAGCTAAGTAAGCTGGGGCAGTGTGCCAAGGTGATGCTTGAGTAAAAGAGTTTCTCCAATAAAGGAAAAATTAAAATGGAGACTCAGGGCCTGAATCTGGGCTTGGTGGTATGAGTAGGTATATCTTCCCTAGGCTGATCTTTAGAGGTTATTGAAAGAGACTCCTTGTTCCTTTCTTCCACCTCAAAAACAAACATGCTACCTACAATCTCTGCCACATCCACTCCACTCTGCTGTTGTAGTACCCAAACAGCCACAGATGGTCCATAGATGAGTGAGTCCGGCTGTGTACCCATAAAACTTTATTTATAAAGCATTGTAGTACCCAAACAGCAACAGACGGTCCATAGATGAGTGAATGTGGCTGTGTACCCATAAAACTTTATTGATAAAGCATTGTAGTACCCAAACAGCCACAGACAGTCCATGGATGAGTGAGTGTGGCTGTGTACCAATAAAACTTTATTTATAAAGCATCTGGACTTGGCCCAAGGGTTATGCTTTGCCAGCCCCAGCTCTACAGGATCAGATCTGAAAATGCAGTCATCATTTACTCCTGGTTTGTGATTTTAAGGTCTGTTTTGAGGTTGTGTCTGCAGGTCCTGGGGAAGGGCACTGGCGGGGGTGGTGGGGGCTCAGGAAGGAAAGCGAGGTGCAGATCGGAGAGGTCTTAGCTCTAGGGAGGAGAGGGCCAAGGTGGGAGGCAGGCCCCACTCATTCTTCCTCGTGGAGCGCCTCCTGGCCGCCAGCCTGCCATCTCACTGAGGCTCCAAACTGACTGCCTGTGTCCAGGCCAGCTGCTGCTAGGCAGGAGCTCATCCCTGAGGTGACTGTGCACAGGATAATTTAGATTTGGGGGTAAACCCACCTCAAGCTCCTTTGAGATGAAAGAGTCTACATAAAACTGAGTTATGACCCTGCTTAATGGGAGCACTGCTTAGTTTTTCCAAAAGTGGAGTTAAACCCCTCTGGCATCTGTGAAGGGCTGGCGGTAAAGGACTCTGGCCATTTCGGCAGCTCTAGTTTTTGCAGTTGATCTGTGTGCGATAAATCATTCTCCTCCTCTGAGTGCAAGGCGGCATTTGTATTTGCCAAGACACTAAGGAGGAAGATCTCCAACTGGTCTAAGCTGAGGCTGGATCTTTGCTTTTTAAGTTGTTTGGGAAGTGAGAACACATACACACGTTTGCACTCACACTCTCTCTCTCACACACACACACACTCATACATGTTAAGCTCTCATAATAACATATTCCAGAATAGCTCTCCCCTTACCCTATAACTTCACATGGATTGTCACGGTTTTGTTTCTACACAAAAGACGTGACTCGGTTATGCTCCTTTGACATCCTGTACATTTTAACCCCCAGAACACTCCTTTTTGGGGGATCAAAGCTGTCTCCAGGTGTCCCCGTCTCCAGTGGATGCCCAGGACTCCTCGGGCCAGCTCTGTGCTGGGCTGCCCCTCAGACAGTATCAGACAGGGCATACCAACATGTCTTTTTTTAGAAAAGACCGTAAGTGTCTTATCTTACTCCTTTGGAATTTTCCACAGTTATTTAACCTCTAGTTTAGGAAAAGTGGGTTTGAGGGTTCTTCAAATTGTCGCTGAGCGCTTACATCAGATCTGCGAGCTCATTTCACTTGAGGTGGATGGCACTCCTGCTTGCCATCCTACCTCATTTCCATCTCTCCTCCCTACTGACTAGAAACCTTGTGGTTAAAATAACACACAGCCTCTATTCACAGCTCCAACTTAGAGCTGCTACCGGAGACAGCTTTGGGATTTAAGCAAGTCTCAAGAAGATGCTCTCGAGTTGTCTTCTCAATATTCAATGTTAGACTCTCGGGAAGAAAGCAGGGATCTGGTCAGGTAAAGAGCTTCTTTTCTTTTTCATTGTTTGGTTCGGGGGAAAAAAATTGATGAAGAACCTTGCGTCCGTCAGCATTGGAAGGAGCCCGCTGCTTTCTAACTTTTGACTCTTGAACAGGGCTTGTGTCTGTTTCTCTGCAAGGGGAGTAAAGTGTGACCCGGGAATCGCGCAGAGAAAACTGTAGTGGTGATTCTCTGTTGGCGGAGAGAGAGGGCTGGGGGTCTGGGGATAGATGTGCTTCCTCGGTGGAGCAACAAACCACCTTTGGGCATGTGCAGATCATGAAAATAGGTAACAGTAGTTGGGTTGGTCTTATTCACTTGGTGTAGCGTCTGGAGGTAGGTTGCATGAGCGGCGTGCCCCGCAGCGGTGCCCAGCCCTACCTGGGCATCACATCTTTTTACCAAATAGAACTAAACCGATTCACCTTCCCTTGCTGCTTTCTCTTTGAGTAGTTGGGTGTCACCATGCCCTGTCTGTCTATCTCCCACTTCTAAATTGTTGTGAAGTGTAGCTCTGCTATCTCATTTTTAAATATGTTTACACTCATGCCTTTCTCCAGTGGTAGAACATTAAAGATTTGTCTTACATCTTTTGTAAAATGTATTAACATTTTCCTTGAACATTTCCTGTAACTATGGCATCTTGAAATAAAATAACTCATTTGTAGAGTGAGCCATTTTTTCGGAAGAATTTGCCACCACCCCTCTGGGTCTTTCTTCAACTATGCATTTTTTTTCCAAACATTTATGCCTATGAAATATTTCAATATATCCCACCCTGGCTGGACCAGGTGTTTACTTACTGATCTTCTCTCTTTCTCCCTCTCTCCCTCTCCCTCCCTTCCTAATTTCCCCTCCGTCCTAGATCATGTTTCCCTTTATGTTTTAATTTGAAGAAAATTCTATTCCTATTTGGTGATAGAGCCAAATCAATCAATCAATCAATCAATCAATCCCCGGTCAGTCAAACATTTATTCAAGTGTGATAGAGATGCTCTGTATTGCAATAGTTACCAGGGTTGGGGGAAGGTAAATACCATTACCATGTTTATCGTATATTTTGACTCCTCCGTACAGTAAATAATTAGCAGATACAGTGCTAAATTTCAAACTTCAGATTATGGGAAACATCGAAGTAATGACACGGCTGCCATTCCCGAGAACTCACGACGCACCAGGTACTAAGCTCAGCACTTTGCACTCATCTTGCTTCACCAGTCTCTCGACAGCCTCATGTTACAGGGCAGGAAACTGAAGCCTAGAGAGGTGCTGATGCCCCGCCTCATGCGGCTGATAAGCAGTAGACTAGATGCACAAAGGCTCAGTCCCGCGGGTGCTCAGGCTCTGGCAGGTGTCAGAAAATGTATGCAAGGAGAAGTGGTCCGTGGCTGGGCCGCAAAAGGTTGTCCAGCCTCCAAGTGCCTGGAAGGAGCAGTTCCGTGGGCGAGGGGTTCGGGGGCAGGAGGGAGGGTCGGTGTGGCTGGGGGCCCACGCAGCAGTGCTGGTGGGGATGGGAAGCTCAGGGCCATGCTAGGTCGGGAGAGGCAGAGGTGCTGGGCACAGAAGGAGCCTTGTGCTGTTGGCTTGAGGAATGAAATGAGGAAGGGGGTTGGATCACGAGGAATACTGCTCAGAGCCGACCGCAGGCTTTGCAGCTCCCTGCCTTTCTCGGTAACTTGCAAGGCTCAAACCCTCCTGCCTCGGCTCTCAGAGAGGCTTCTCCCTCATCTGAGAGGTCTCCTTGACTCTCCTGTTCAAGGAGCAGCCTGTGACCACCGCTATTTGCTTCTTGTTGTGGCAAAAGAGACATAACATGAAATCTACCTTTTTAACCATTTTCAAAGTGTACAATTAGTGATATTTAGTACCTTCATGATGCCGGGCAACCATCACCACCATCTAATTCCAGATAATGTGGCTGTCATCACAAAGGGATATCCTATATGCTTTAAATCCTGTATGCAGTCCCAATTCCCCCAGACCGCAGGTCCTGACCACCAAACCACTGATCTGCTTTCTGTCTCTGGATCTGCCTATTCTGGACATTTCATATAGACAGAATCGTACAATATGGCCTTTTGGATCTGGCTTCTTCCTCTTAGCATAATGTTTTCAAGGTTCATCCATAACGTAGCATGAATCAGCACTTCATGCCTTTTTATGGCGGAGTGGTATTCCATTGTCTGCACATGTCACATTTTGCTCACCATTCAACATTTGATGGACATTTTGAATTTCAACTACTGTGAACAGTGCTGCTGTGACATGCATGGGCAAGGTTTTGTTTGAACACATGTTTTCAATTTTTTTGGGTGAGTATGTAGGAGTATGTAGGAGTATGTTGGGTAAGTATGTAGGAGTGGAATTGCTAGGTCACATGGTAACTCTATGTTACTTTGTGAGGAGCTGCCAAACCATGTTCCACAGCAGCTGCACCATTTCATCTTCCCACCACTATGGATGAAGGCTGCAGTGTCCTCACATCCTCGCCAACATTGTTTATTTTATTATAGCCGCTTTGGTGGGTGTGAAGTGCTATGTCGTTGGTTGTGGTTTTGATTTGCATTTCCCTGATGACACTGAGTATTTTTTCATGTGTTTGTTGGCGCTTTATCCCGTTCAATTTTTATTCCCTTTATTTGGCTCTATTCTTCTTTTTTTAAAAGATTTTATTTATTTATTTGAGAGAGAGAGCATGAGTTGGGGGAGGTACAGAGGGAGAGGGAGAAACAGGCTCCCCACTTAGCAAGGAGCTCGATGTGGGGCTCAATCCCAGGACCCTGAAATCATGACCTGAGCCGAAGGCAGACACTTAACCGACTGAGCCAGCCAGATGCCCCTCCTTGGCTCTATTCTTGATACATAAGTCCTACAATTTACCTCTTCTTGTCACATTCCATGTTTATTTACTTTCTATCTCTCCTGTGACTGAATAATCTCCATGAGGCAGGGACACTGTGTTTTGTTCATTATTGTATCTCAGTTCCCAAGACAGGCTTGGGTATTGCAGGGACTCAGTATATATTTGCAGAATAACTGAAGATCAAATTATGGCTATTACCCCCAGCCCTGGGTCTGGGGTCTCTTCTCCCTGCTGGTGGGTCAACAGAGGGGCAGCATGGTGAGGGGAGATCACAGCTGGTCTGTACATCAGCCCTGACCGTGCTCACACCCTCCCTACCCCCAGCCCAGGTTGCCAGAGCAATAATGCCCTTCTGCTGTCAATCCAGCCCTTGGGCTGTGGGGAGAGAAGTGGGAGCAGCAAAGTAGTTACAGAGATAATCAAGGTTGAGGTCATGAGAGCCAGAGCTAAGGCAGCAGCAAGGAGAACAGAGTGGGAGGAATACATAGGAGGGGGATATTTAAAGAAAAATCAGTAAAACTCGATGACTGGCTGAAGTGTCAATCAAGGTAACTTCAAATTTTGAACTTGGAAGGTTGGGAGATCAGTGGCACCATTAACGGTGAAAGGAAGTTGGGAGAAAGAGTGTCTGGGAGCAGGGAAAAGGAGGCTTACTCTCCACTGAGTTTAAGAAGATGAGATCTTGCATGCCCGGGCGGTGGTGGCAGACACAGCCCTGGTGCTGGAAGGGGAGAGCCAGACTTAAGGACACCAGAATGGAGATCCTGGCTTGATAGGTGATTGTGAAGCATCCAGGACATCAGTGAAACTCAGAGAATGGACAGAGCTTCAGAGGGAGGGGAGAGAGACACAGAAAAAGAGGGCAACACTGAAGTGTCCCTATATGGTGAGGATGGGTAGAAGGAAGGGGGTGAGCAAAGGAAAGAGGGGCAGAGGAAAGGGCAAGGGAGAAAGCCAGAGTCTGGAGATGTTGGAGTGGAAGAGAGGAAAAGAGGGGAGGTTGGACACAGTTGAAGGAGCACAACAAAGGAAATGGGGGGGTTGGGGAGGGAGGTGGGCAGGAAGTAGTGAGGGGTTGGTATTCCAGAATACTTTCCACCTGTTCAGAAGCAAGAAAGAGGGAGGGGTGGAGAACAGGGAGATTTGGCAATTGACTTGTGTCTACCTTCTTTCCCTGCCCCTGCTGCCCCCACACCAGTCTCCCCAAACATGCTAAAACTAGCCTCATCTAATGACCTGCAGCCCAAGACCTTCCAGGTGAAAGGTTGTTCATGAGTTAAGTCCAGACTTTCATTCAGAGAGTTTGTAAGGATATCCTGAGACAGGAAGACTTTGAAGCCTAACATGGCGTCTTTGTTTCTTGGAGCGAAGTTCTACTGTGCCTATGGGTGTTCTCTGCACTCTGCGGAGCCATGGTAGAGCCTGACCTCAGTGCACATGACAAAGTATCTAAAGATCCCTGAGAGCGGGGCATGTGAGAGAGGCAGCCTGGGGAAGAATGATGGTGCTCGGCCTCTGGAGGATGGTGGGAGAGCAGCTCCGAGGTCCTCTGTCTACAGCTCTGGCTCAGGCATTTCAGCTGGCCAAGTTGGGCCAAGGACTCCAAGCTCAGCTGCATCCAGATTCACTCCTAAAGTGTTCAGTGGGGAGCAGGTTACAGGAACTTGCCAGAAGCATGTGCAAACTGATTTCCTTTTTTAATGTTGAGAACATGGGAGTTTTCTCTTCCATCAAAATGTAGGCTGACATGTATTTATGAAGAAGGCACTTAATACCCGGGATGGAAAACTCTGACTTGGGGAAGAGCATTTAGTGGCAGAAATCTCCTCTCACAGACTCCGTGGAAACTCCAGTGAGGGGAGGTTCCCTGCCATCCTTCCCTGCTGGTGAAGGGACTGAATTGTTGGCCATTGTGAGGAACTGAATGCTGGGGACAACGGTGTACCTTGGTGTCTTTGTGAGCCTCTCACTTTGAATGTATAATACTGTTCCATGCCTGGGGTCTTGCTGATAAAATTTTCATGTCTCCATTGCAAAGCAGAGTTCACTAATCATAAGGTTGGATGCCTACACTTCTCTGGCTCCAATCCCAAATAAAGAGGAATCTTCTGAAAGCCAAGTCCATTGTACTGACACTCCAAGGTAGCCACCCCCTATGTGACCACTCTTATCACAAAATAGGGCTCTTGATGTTTTTCTGGAACATAACCTACTGACTAAGGTATCCTAGGTGGTAGAAGACCTAGCAGGATAGGGTGCATATTTTATTAGACGGTATTGCCTAACATTTTTTAAACTTTCCAGGAAGTTGTCCTTTATGCAATTAAAAAGCAAATAAGAGTTTCGTCTTCATTCTGAAATGTTGGGGCTTCAGGACTAATGTCCTTGGAATGACGTGTTTTCTGATGTCATTCAATCATTCATTCACTTATGTACTTATTCATCTAACAAATATTTGTGTAAGCTCACCAAAAGCCCATCAATAGTCCCACTGGGAGAAAGATGCAAGACCCTGTCCCTGTTCTCAAGTCTTCATAAAGAGTCAGGGCTGCCATGGGGACAAAAAGGGGTCATAGAAGAGAAGTGTACAGAAATCAGGTTCTGGGGGGCCAGCGAGTAGGGCTCCCCTCCATACAGTTCTGGCTTCCCTACATTTGAGCTCGGGGCCACCTCCCTAGCATGTACAGCCAGGGGGATAATAACTGAGAAATTAAATGGGAGAATGGGGACCTTGCACGTCATCTAAGCTCAAAGATCTATGGCCCAATGGATTCATTCCAATTAACCCTTTGTGCTGCTGCAGACCTCACAGTGACCAAATTCCACAGAATGCCCTGCTTTTATCTGATGCACCCTTCCCTGGTGGAAAACATCTGTTTAAAATCATAGATGGTGTTTAAAGCATCATCTGGAATAACGGTTTTAATGTTCTGGAATTGTGTTGGAACAGAAATACTGGCTGGGGTCTTAGTGCCCTAGGATGTTGTGTCCTAAAGGGAATGATGTGTCCCTTCCTGGATGTTGTCACGAAGACATAAGTGAGGAGAAGGGTTAGCACAGTTGGGTTGATGCTGGGTCTGAGCCATTTCGGGAGATACGATGGAAAACCACCATGGTGGACTTTGGCACATAAATTGTAAAAATCAGCCTTTGATCTTTTATATTTATCAAAAGCAGTAAGGTCAATTAATGCCAATACTCATGTATAGTGGCAGATGATTAACATAAAACAGTCACCCCACGGGTTTCAAAAAGTATTATATGAATTATTTTATAATAGTCTTAACTTCCTGATTCTTAATTTTCTTAAATATAAAATTATATTTATGATTTCAGCACATACAAGCTGAAGGTGAGGAATTGGGCCAGAAAACTGGCAGAAGGAGCCCCTTAGGGGTTAGATGTCATCCACAATACGGGGCTGGTGATAAGCGTTAGTGAAGCTCAGCTCTTGTCTTCTTGTCATGCTTTTTTGATACCAGTCATAAAAGGTGTCTAAAAATTATTTTCACCTCTCCCCTGGGTACTCCTCAACAAAATCATTGCCAACTAAAGTTAGCAAGCCAGGGCAATATAGCCCCGCCATTAAGAGGGTGGATTTAGAAAAAGAACCCGCTTGGTTGGTTCTCCAATCTGCCTCTTTCTAGCACATTAACTTCCCTAAGCTTCAGTTTCCTGATCTGTAAAATCAAAATAATAAAAGCTCCTAGCCCTCGGGAATGTTATGACAATTAAGTAAGCTAATGTATGCAAAGCTCTTAGCACCTTCAATCAACGTTAACTATTATTATCGCAGGTAACACGTGAATAACCGAATGAGCTGCCATCTTTCAACCAACCGCCAGCCTGCCGCTCTTCCCTCCTGTGAGTTTAGTCAGAAAACACAGCTCTGATGAAGTTACTCCTTTGCTCAAAACCGGGGAAGGAATCAAGTCCCAAGCCCTACAGTGTGCCCTGGGCGGGCTGGGGGGGGGGGGGTGCCCTCATGAAGGTGCTTCATTCTCTCTTCCCACCAGCAGCCCTCTCCAGCCTTGTGAGCCTTACACTCCAGCACCCCTAAAGTCACAGCCCTTTCCTGAAGGAGCCCTATGCTCCAAGGCCTCTGTGGGTTAGCTCCCGATTCCCGCATTCCTGGTGCCCTTTCCTCCCATCTCTGCCTGCGCACTAGTTCCAATCAGGACCAGTCAAGCGGGAGGTCATTTCTTTTGGGGCGTTCCCATGAGACTTTGTGCCTTTATTGTAGCACCAGCCATGCTCACTTTGAATTTATATTTCCTGTGTTACACAGCAAGCTCCTTGAAACCTGGAACAAGGTCTTGTTCATTTTTATGCTTCCTGTGATACTTTGCATGCTATTTTGCACATAACCGAACAGCACAAAACGTTGGTTGAATTGAATTGAAACGTTGATTCTCTAATTATAGGTCATTCCAGTCACAATAGAAAAGAAGAAGAAGCTTGTTTGGTATTAAAAGAACTGGATATTTAAGTATGTGTGTGTGCACATGTGTATATGTGTGTGGATATACACTCCTCATCTGTGAAATAGACCTGTGACGTGTGACGTTCCTTCCAGCTCTGAATCTCTGGATCTGAGTTATTGGCTTTCCTAGCCTTACTATACACCTCTAAATATTATGGCAAAAGCATACCCGGGGCTCTGCCGTCGAGTGCCACAGGAAGTTGACTAGGCAGCAGGTGAGTCACCAAGAGTGGACTGGAGGGTGGTGGGCCAGCTCACCCTCCGGCCCAGTTGGCCTTCCCCTGACAGGGGCCACAGTAGAGTTGGCTCACTATTTCAGTCCTACTTTTGAAGTCAGAATGGGGCCGATTTTCTCTTCTCCACTGTACCACTTCACAAACATATGAGTACTTTGCCCACAAGTAGACACCCCATAAATGTCTCTTGAGTGAATGAGCGGATAATCTTTCCTTTCATCCAATAACAATAACAACAACAACAACAATTTTAAATACATTTACGACAGGAGTCTGTGCTGAAAAACACAGCCACAATTGCCACGGAGTAATGAATCCTCCTCTATACATTATACATGTATTAGCTCACTTAACTGTCACAACATTCCTGTGGGTTGGGAGCTACAACTTTAGACTTTTCGTCATTGTATGTATCCATGATCATGTAATGTTATTTGTTGAGCTTATCACTATGTAAAAGTATTTTATGCTCATGTTTATTATACTTCTCCTTGTAAAATGTAATCTCCATGAAGATAGGGATCTTTTCCTCCATTTTATTCATTGCTGTTTCCTTAGCACAGTGCCAGGCACATAGGAGATGCTCAGTAAATACTTGCTAAAGACAACTGTAATTTATATTAAGAATTTGGTACTAAATAAGCTTTATGAAAAAGAGAAAATCAGTTAACCAGTGAAGGTAGCTCATTCTGAAAAAGAGAATGAAGGCTAAAGTTGATTGGGTTTAGGGAGGAGGCGGTTAGGACTAATGGAAGTTTTTTTGTTTATTTATTTTTGCCCCTGATTTCTTTGGCGGGGGGGGGCGGGGAACTGGAATGAGACAAAAAATGGGAAGATGGGAATCCCCCTGAAGGCTTTGGAAATGATTATCTGAGACCTTTCTTTTGTAATGTTGTTTTACATTTCGAAGGGAGGGAGTAAGAAGAATTGGGGATAATTGTAAGTTTCATTTTCCCCACTTTTTAAAACTTTGAAGGACAAGAATAAAAACTAGGCAGATTGGAAATTCAGAGGAAGTCTATGGAAGAGATCACAGAAAAAGTCCGGGTGGAGAATAAACTAAAAATCGCAAAAGACAACACACCTCTCCTGGCAGACAGCAAATGAGGAGTTCAGAGGCTACCAGTGAAATCAAGTGAAGGAAACAGTGGGAGGAAAAATCCAGAAAATGCATCGTTAAGGAAAGCAGCACAGATGCTGTTCAGCTTGCCAGCACGAGAGCCAACTGTTTAAAGGAAACAGGAAGCTTTGGGGGCGAAGGTAGTAAGTAGAGCAAATAAGGGAGCCGTGGATGGAATTTTTAGGCTGGAGATTTCATGGTGAAAAGTTATGGACGGTAAGAACTTTGGCATGGTGGTTAAAGGGATGAGTCATTCCAGAGACTAAAGAGGCTTTATAAAAAAAGATGTGAACATGTTAGGAGTTGGAGGACACTTGTCACACTAAACATCTTAGAAACAAACCGGAATTCACTCATTCTTTCATTTAGCATTTATTAAGCATCAACCCGCTACTGGGGATGCAAAGGTGGATGAAGCAGGCCAAACACAATCCCTGCTTCTTGGAGTTTACAAATGGATAAATCAGATAGTCTCACTGATGAATATATATGTTCAAGCAGGTGTTCTGGGCAAAGGAGTTCAGATGGAAGCGTGGACACCAAAGGAGCCAGGTCTGCATGGGCTGGGGCGGGGGTGGCGGTGTAAGCAGGCTTTCCAAGGAGTGGCATTTGAACTGGGATCTGGAGTGGGAGAGGAAGAAGGTTGGGTGGAAGAATCCTTCTAGATAGAGGGAACAGCGTGTGCAAAGCCCTATGGAGGAAGGCTCATGGCACCTTCAGGAAATAGAAGGTGCTGGAGAACAAAGAGTCAGGAGGGTGTGATGAAGTGAGGTGGGAGGGGCTGACAAAGCCACATCCGGTGGCCTAGGAAGTCATGGTCACTCTCTGGGGTTTCATCCCAAGAGCAGGAGGACATCATAGGGAGCTAT
The DNA here is from genome assembly GCF_011800145.1 of Mirounga leonina. Classification (NCBI taxonomy): domain Eukaryota; kingdom Metazoa; phylum Chordata; class Mammalia; order Carnivora; family Phocidae; genus Mirounga; species Mirounga leonina. The sequence goes on along the minus strand of NW_023270734.1, from coordinate 2,005,649 downwards.
GATTTCTTCCTTATGGGAGGAATGAGATGACCCCAGTAGCTGGACTTCTCAGATAACCAAAACTCACCCATTGGTGAGTTTATTTGTTGCAATTGCCAAAACTGCTTGTATTTTTCCCACCTTTGATGGACAAAGGTCTTGGATGAGGCTTGCTCATTTTCTATCCTTCCCAAGGCTTATGTCCCTGAACGCTTAGCATTTTCTCAATGGTGCAACGCATCAAAGACTGTACTTTTGAGGTATAAAAGCTGCTTGTCCTTATGCTTAGTAAGCCTAGACTGTTTTTTCTTTGAATCCTGGTCTGGCCGTGACCTTTATCAATTCCAGGGGCTGCCATTGTGTCTGCCTCACTCTCTAATGCCCCAGTCTGTTGTGGAAAGAAGAATCTGAGAACCAAATCAGGAGGCTTCAGTTCAGCCTGAGTACATGGGCTTCGTGGCTCCCTGGGTGCATTTTGGGTATCCTCCCGTGCGCACTGATGCTCCAAACGGCAGGGCGGCTGGAGTGGGCTTCAGCTCGTGGCTTAGGGCTGTGCTGTACAATACGGTGGCAACTGCCACACGCGGATTTAAATGTAATTAGTTAACACTGAATAAAGTTGAGAATTCAGGCCTTCATCTCATTAACCACATTTCAAGTGCTTGATGGCCACCATATGAGACAGCACAAATCCAAATGCTTCTATTATCACAGAAAGTTGAATGGGGCAGTACTGTCTCAAGATGTTGGCAGAGAGCAGGGACCAGACCATCTACACTATTGTCATTAATATTTTTAAACATCTATCTGACGGTGACTCTAGACACGGACAAAATGCAGAACTGGATGTGGCCCTTCTTCTGCCTCCAAGCTGACGAAAATACAACCCGCAAATTATTCCTTTCAGAATTGTTATAATTACTGTAATGCTATTGAAGAAATGCTTGGAGATCTGCTATTTCCAGCAGAGCAATGGACTCAAAGCTCATTAAAATTCTACAGTTGCTCCCTGGAAAGTCTGAGCTCTTGCTCGGTTCACCTTCCCACAGTGCCTCCAAATAGACACACGTTGCATGCATGCCATGCAGCCTTAATGATCTGTTCGAGAAATTCCATGACACCACCTGAGCCTCTGTCAGTTTATACCTCAACCTCAGGAAACCAGGTACATTCAGGACCCTGAGTCCTTGGCACAAGCAGATGCTCATTAAAAAAAAAAAAAATCATCAGCTTGTTGAACTGATGAGCTAGTTATCCTATGTTCTGAGCTCAGAATAGCAAATGAAGAAGAAATAGATCGAAGATATTCTGGCTGAATGTTATATAAAAGTCATATCAAGGTGTGATGAATAATGCATTAGAGATTCCTTGATTTTCATTATGTGCCAGCTTGAGAATGTGGTCTGTGCCCAGAGGTTTCCATAACCATCACAATCATAATGACATGTATACAGGATCCCTAATCCCTGTGACAACTCTGTAGGATAGGTAGCATTCTCATGGAACAGATGAGGAAACGGGTTCAGGGAGATGGGTTTGGTGGCAAAGCGGGAGTCTGGCTCTAAGCGGATGTGACTTGTATGCCCTCAGGGCCAGCCAGCACCCCCCCAACCCCGCGCTGCTCTGCTCCCAGATGCACGCTCCCCTGTCTCCTGGGAGATGGGTTAGGAATATGCACGCACCAAGGCAGCCTGACAGGAAAAGGAGGCCTTTCTGGTCCAGGCGGCTCGAATCTTTCTGGAAGCTTCTCCTCCTTGTAGTTCCTCAGGTGATGGTGTGACTTGTGTACACTGAACCTTAGCTTTTACTGACAGTGAAAGAGAAAAGCAGAACACAGCATTCTTTTTCTGACTGTTGTTGTCAGCTGACCCAACATGACATGAGTTTCAGAGAGAAGTTCCACTTTATTTAAAAGTGAACAAATGAGCAAACAGAAACAAACAAACCTGAAAAAAAAATTCTCCAGGATGAATGCGAACAGCCTATCTCTTGCTAATTTGGCCATTTGTCATTACCACTGCTTCCGGCGGAATGTATTGCCCACGGCAAGGCTGGGGTTTTTGGGTTTTATAAGGTCTCTCCCCTAGAGAACCTCAGCTACTAACCTGAGTGGCTCATAAATATTTTCTGAGCACCTGTCCTGTGTCGGGCACTCAGGATCCAGGGATGAGTGAGATGCAGTCCTTGCCCAAGAGGGGTCTGTGGTCTGGCCTGGGAGAGCCACAGGTCAACAAATAATTAAAACACAGCAGGATAAACGTTATGATACCAGTACATAAGAAGTGCAGAAGATTTGAGTACTAAATGCATACTTTCAACCTCAAAACCCAAGTTAGGGTAGGTTGGATGGGGATGCAAGCTTAGAGACGGGACAAGCTAGGAGCAGGCTATGGCTGCTAGGAGCAGGCTATGGTAAGTGCTGAGCAATCCAGACAAGGCGCCTAGGACACAGGCACCCATTACGGAGGCCACAGGGGAGGGTGGCCCAGGACCTAATTTAGAATGATGATCTTATAAACCACGGTTTACTCAGGGATAGAATCAACCTTAATAATTGACAAGTAAATAATCTGTCAGCGATACCGAATGAGGGCTGGGATCAGATAATAACTTCAAGAGATGAGAGTCATGGGCTCATCCATCGGGCAACATTGGGAACTGCAAGTTCGAGGCAGGAGAGAAGAAATGGGGGCTTGGACCAGGGAAGGACCCAGAGTTCTAGGGCACAAAGAAAGGACATAAAAGTTTGCCCCAAGGCCACAGGGAAAAGGATGAAATGATCAGAGGGACTCAGCATCACAGCACAGTCTACGATGCACCAGCCCGAGCCCATCCGGCCTGAAGTCTGAAGCGCTGGGTCCAACATCCTCCTTAGACAATCTGAATGGACCTTACCTCTGCTGAGCACTAGATGCTCTCCTTTGCACTCCTGAACGAGGGACTCTGTAGGCTTGTTTTCAGAGAGAGTGTGGGAGGCGGAAAAGATGGGAAACTACCCCACACCTCAGTGAGATCCGGGAGAGAGAAATTCGTGATGAAAAGGAGAGAACGGGCAGGCTGCATCTGTGACGTGTGGGCCAGAAGGAAAGGGGGTAGGAGTGGGTGGCTGGCCTTTACGAAGGCCAGGATGGCGTCTAGCTTACAGCAGGCAGAAACCCAATTTCTTTTCATAAGACCGCCCTCCATCTCCCCCAGGACTGCACGAGGGAGGGTGCAGGTGACAGCAAATCTCCTGTGCCTTCAACAAGAAGGTGAATATTCTATATAGCCGCTGGGGCAGCGACAGAACCCCACAGCACCGGGGGTCTGACTTGTCCCAGTATGTCCCATATTTCTCAGCATTCCCTCCCCCCTCCACACTTCATGAGTTTTCCTCTTGGCTTCAATACGAGTGGTGATGATGCAGGAAGGCCAGTTCCTGATGAATTCCTATAGCGACCCTACAAGCAGCATCACGTTCTTCCCTTTCGCATGGCAGATGCCACCTCACTCTCACCGAGTCCCTGGGGCCCAGCAAAGTGCTCCGCAAGACAGACAGCGCCAGGGAAGTCCCCTCCCTCTATAACAAGATGCCCACGCTCTCAGGCGGGGGCCTAATTATGGCAAGCAATAGCCAATAAACCGATATCCTACACAACCAACGAGTTTAGAGTTTACTTCCGAGATGCTTATGGAAGAACCTTGAGCTCCAAGTAGTTGCAGCATCTCGAAGCCATCCTCTGTCCCTGGGGCTCCCTCAGGTCTAGGGCTGCCACCAGACTTAAAGCCCGATCACCCAAGAGGGGCTCATACCAGGGGCTGGAGTTCAGGAGGAACTCAGGGATGCAAGGCCCTGAGCCATCCTACCCGCCAGTATTCCTTATTGACTCAGCATCCTGTCCAGCCCCTTTGTCCGTTCGTCCTGCTGCCTGAAGGGACCAGCTGCGGGCCTTATGTCTGTCTCACACATCTCCACACGCAGCTTGTATGCACCGATTTCACTGAGTTGCCAATTCCAAATGACCCAAAGTGACGTGGGTGTCCAGATGTGGCGAACAGTGGGCTGGTGAGCAGCGCTAATACGTGGGCACCAAAAAGTCGGTCTAGAATGAGCATGCCATTGGGATCTACACGGAGAAATTAGGAGACCACCTGTGGGCTTCGTCAACATTTAAAGGATGCCCAGCGTGAGTGACACCTTAGTTTCGGCTGAAGGCACATTCTTTTTATTATTCAGTCTCAGGATGTATATCAGAGCACAGGCCTTTCACATCTCAAAATCGGAAAGTGCAGTAGACTTAACATCCGGGACCTTAGCATATCTGCACATATGATGTTGAATTCCTTCTACAGTATATCCTTTCCATTATTTTTTAATTTCTCATGAATGTCTATTTCCTGGCTAAAACCCACAGCTTACTTAGGGCATTTTGAATTCTTTCACTTTCAAAATCAGCATATGTAGTTGGCTTTCTTTATAGACCCTTTTCCATAACAGAATACTTTCTAGAACCCCTCACAAGAGTTACTGAGCTAGGGGCACCTGGGTGGTGCAGTCTGTTGAGTCCAACTCTTGGTTTCAGCTTAGGTCATGATCTCGGGGTCGTGAGTACAGAGTCTGCTTGAGATGCTCTCTCCCTCTGCCCCTCCAGCTCGTTTCCCTATCTCCCTAAAATACATAAATAAATCATAAAAAAAAAAAAGTTAGTAGAAACATGGTGAAACCTGAGTTGAAATGTAGATGCTAAGCAGTAGACTACGCTCATCACCAGCTAAATGGCTTGCCCTCACCCCACACAATTGCTCTCAGACCATTCTAGTGCCTCAGCAGCAGAACAAATTATTACAGGTCACAGGCTTTTGGGGTCGTTCACAGAGAGTCAAAACCGGGAACAGTCCAGCTGCAAAGGCCCAGCAGCCAAGGAGCTGGCTCTGGCCCTGCTATTAATCCTGCCCTCAGGAAGGGAAAGGCTTCCTTCTTAAAGCCTTGGACCATTCCTTGTGGGGGCTGTGTGACACACAGCACCGGGCTCTGTGCTCAGAGGTGAGGCTTTCCCTCAGGATGTTGGCCATGGTGCAGGTGTCCATGAGGAGAGCCCTGAGGTGTCTCTTCCCTCAGGTTGGCCTGTTGGCTCCTGGGGGGAAGGATGGGGGAGGGCGGGGGGTTGGTGATGGTTTTGGCAACTGTGGAGGCTCCCAGCTTCTCTGCCCCGCCTGCCACCATAAGCCAGGAGCTGCGGTTTGGCCCTGCCAGGCAAATATGTGTCTTTGGCCCTTCCTGCTGTCATGGCCCTGCTCGGACCCCCACATTTCCATTCCCTAATCTCTGTCCCTGCCCTTATTTCCACTCTCTAATCACCTTTCTCCTTCCAGAGGATCTCTCTGTGTCACAGAAAAGGGACTGTGATTTTGGACCGAAAGGACGGTGTTCTCCTGAACTTGAATAGAGTTTAGAATATGGTTATTGCCATCATAAGGAAATTCAAATAGCTTTCTATGCCTTTCCACCTTCTAAACTCCCACACCCGTCCCAGACAATTTGACGTCAGTTCCCATGTGTTAGCACCCCCTCCTTCTGACAGGAACTTCCTTGAAAGATAAATTTAAACAGAAATTCCATTATGCCATTAGAATCTCATCCAGAATCGCATTTATTTTTGAAAATTTTTTTCTTAGTGCTGTTTAGTGATCTTTTAATTATGCCAAACAACTGTCAGAAATCATATTGCAGGGCTTCTCGCAAATGTCCCAGTCGTCTTAAGTCACCATATTGTTACTCCTCCAGAGTTTCCAGTGCTTTTGTTCAGCCAGAAGATGAAGACAAGCCTCTGCCCCTGAGGCCCCGAAGGAGAGGAATGAGCGTGACTGGGGGGGCCCAGGCCTGCGCTCCCTGTCCTCCAGGGCTGTGTCCGCGCCAGGCTGCCATTTCTAATCTTGCCTGGGGCCTGGTGCCGATTCCCTCTCGTGCCCCCGATCTTATTTATCAATAGCATGTGAATTAGAGCAGAAGCAAACAGACACCGAGCTAATCATGGCCCACCCTCGGGCTGGTGAGGACAGCTGTGTCCCAGAGGCCCGGACGTACCCCATTCCTTGCGGCGACTTGATTTTCAGTTTCGAGGGTCCTGCATCTCAGGAGCGGATGGGACCTTTGATTGAGGATGGAAAGGGATTTAGGAGTAGACAAGGATAAGATCTAGAATGTTCACATTTTCTTCCCTTAACTCTCCCTTGTATCCACCCATCCTTCTGTGGCTGCCTATCACCTATGCAAATATTTCTCCTAAAAGTCCCTCAAGCCATCAGCAAGTAAGCAGGTGGTGTCCACGATGAGTTTTGGACCTTGGTGTATTCTTAGAGTATTTTTAGTGTCCTTGGCTTTGGAAACAAAAGGAATTTACAGAACACCATTTATCACACTGCCAGACTAGCAGCTTTTGGCTGATAACCCCTAAATTAAAGATGACAATATTTAGTTAAATAGGTGCCCATTAGGTTGAGAAGGAAAATACCAACATATTCTCTAGTTGTTGGTAAAAGTTAACCAGATTATGATCACTGATGTTAACTACTGGGACCCAGACATTCTTTGGACCATTTTCATAAACATAACGGGGAATGAAACAAACCAGTCATTTTGAATTTATTTTGAAACAATTGTGTTTTCATATATTGCAAATAACTTTTATACAGCAGAGTTGATGTGTGTGTGTATGTGTGTGTACTTTAGGAGTCCCCCAATACAGAAAAGTCTTGCTGTTTGCTAGAGAGCAGGCACCTGCTGTTCTAGTCCAAGTGATTAACTCATCTACAGTGACTTCTCTTTTGGGTAAATCAGACGGCGTCACTGGCTACAAACATGGTGGTGGCTAGCCTATATTCTATGGAACTATTACCCAGTGAACTCTAGATATTTTGATGTATTTCGGAAGGGACTTCCACAAAGGTCTTCCAACATTTCTGTCCCTAGATAGCCATTAGCAGCAACGACAACAACAAAAATATGGAAGGAGCATCCACATTTCACACCCCTTCTCCCTGATGTTCCACTGAGATTCGACAGATGGAAACACAGCAGTAGTTTTGCAAGCGGCTGCCAAATAGGGCAGCCAAACGAAGCAGGGAGAGAAGAGGTGCTATTCAAGATGAGGAGAGACGGATGCTCCTCCTGCTTTCTCGCAGGTAGCCGCTCACCAAGACTGCTGCGGTTCCGCTCACCGAGACCACTGCGGTTCCACTCAGCTCACCAGATTGAAGCAGCTGGAGGCAGGAGGCCCACCCTCACCTACCCCAGGAAGCAAGCCACCCAGCCTTTCGTTTTCACAGATGGGGAGACCTTGATATAGACAGGGAAAGTGACTTATCAAGGACATAGATGATTTAGGAAAATTCCAGTCTCTCAACTCCCGTTCCAGTGGTCAGTCTCTCACACCCCAGTGCGCTGTATCCATCACAGAAGCTGACCAGGGATTGAGGAACCAGAGCCCTTCTGTCATCTGTGGCTTCTAAAAATTGCCCTAACCGGGGGAAAAAAAACCCTTCTTGATTTTGGTTAGTGAGCCTAAGTTACTTTTTATACATCATGTCCCTCCTTGGGATAGAGATCAAGGCCTTGGAACCAAATGGACTTCATCTAGTTCCTGCTTTTGAATCACTGTGTTTTTAAACCTTATTGGGTTTTTATTTTGTTTTGTTTTTAAAGAGAAAGAAACTGAATCAGGGACTTTATCTTACTGTCTTCCAAACTATTTGATTTTAAGCCCGAGCTGGCAGATCTGTCCACTTGCTCTGAATAAACCAAGGAACGAGGAGGCCTGCAGCGAGATTCCTCCAGCTTTGGCTGAGACCAACAGACTGAGAACAGAGTTGTGTTCTAGCACATCTAAGGGAGACCATTCTATCTGAACTTCCCATGGGGAGAAATACTGCCCTTTTCTATGCTAATACCAATGATCTATCTTCGGGTGTCTGAAGCTGGATCAACCGCTTCAAACTGTTTATTTGTAATGTTCACACTCAGACAACTTTGCTTTTTCCCACCAGCTCCACTCTATCGACCTTCGTTAATTTTAAGCAAAAATTTACTCATGTTCAAGGAGGTTCTTGATACCATGCTAGGTCTTTTTGAAGAGGGATGAAGACAAACACCGCTGACTTCTCCCCTGCCACGTTTGGAACCAGTTGAGTCAGGCAATTGTGTTACTGATAAAATGGTAGCGGAGAACGTGGTTTCAGTCTACTGGCCAAGCGGGCTGAATACCAGGCCCCTGAATTAGATCTGCTTTCAGCTGCCGACAGTGTTGCTGTTGAACAACCGTGACCACGTGGCTTGAGGACCGACGGATGGTGTGTGTGCTGACTGGAAGGTTCAGGGGCAGGAAGAAAGAAGGTGCTGAGCTGTGTTCAGTTCCTCCCAGACTTGACAGTGAGATACCACTTGGCCTCGTGCCTGGGGTACAGTGTGCTCAGGGGGTGGAGAGCCTGGAGGATGACTGTGTCACCAACGGGGAATAGGGCTTCCTCTGTCGTATAGGTGTTCCTACTTCAGAAGAGCCAGGATTCCCACCCAAGTCTCCAGAGCCCAAGTCTGGGGTTCGGTCCATTATTCCTACCCTGCTCCCCTAACAGGTAACAGTGGAGTTCTTTAGCGAGACATAAAAATCTACCAAAACTAAGAAATTCACTCTGTCCTTAAAAAGAAGAGATACAGCAATATGCCTTTTAGAAAGCTTGTTCTGACTTTCTCGGGTCGATTGAATTTCTTTGTTTATAAGAAGTATATGAACATTTTTAAATCATGTGTCTCAGATTGGAAAGAGTTCAGATTTACTGGTTGGAAAAAGCTAGGTGGATATCCCCCATCTCTTCATCCAACGAGTGAGCTATGGGAAGGACCATGGTCAAAAGTGAGGATGCCTTTTGTCAGTTGGAAAAAAAGCATTGAACAGCTCTTTTCAATAGTGGGACTGGATTTATACCCAGGCGAGGTAGTGATGAACGATGTGGCTTTGTGATGTGACTCTGAGCTCGCAAAAGTCACTGTTGAAAATCCGAAGCTAAGATAACTGAGCTTCCCACCTTGGGCCTACTGACGTCATCCTGCAGGCAATACAAAAGAAGCGAGCTCTAGATTGATGTATCTAACGCAGCTAATTTCGAACTCAGTAGTAGACTCTATTTTCCGCCCTGTCAGTAAAACGCACCCTTTGGGTTAAAGCCCTGCACAGCTGACACATCATTTACACGGATTTGTCTGCCAAAGGACAACTCAGTCCTTTGTGGAGGGGAGAGCTTCAATGTCCCAAAAGAGGCAGATAATAAGTAGACTTTGTTTCTAATTGTTTTGCTGGGCAGTTCTTCTTTTGTGTACTTTATACAAGTTAATTTTTCCTCGAGGAAAAGATCTTTTATAAAAAAAAATTTAAATGTACTGGTTTATTTTTCTGGTGACAGTTTGATGCTAAAAAAAGTCTGAGTTTTCCATTTTTCAAGAGTTGGCAGAGATACAGAGTTTTATACATTTTGTCTCTACAATCCCACCCAATTTGCCATGTCATTTCAATTTTTAACCTTTCAAAGGAGTTCATTTAAACAAACAAACTGTCTAGAGGGAAGACTAGATTGGTGTTAGAATTTAACTAACTCTCCCTGCTGCCATAGATTCCTCCTGTGTGGGTGAACAGAGAAGGCACTTAGAAGCCCATGGATTGGGCGCCATCACCTTAGACCCATGGGCACCCTTAGATAGAATAGGTAAACTGAGTCATCAGTGATGCAAGAGAGTAGGGCTCTTGGCCTACTTGCAGTGACTAGAGGGAATCTTCAATGTCAGCCCATCATTTCCAACTTACACATACAGTTTCCAACATATGACTTTGGTTCTTGAAACTCATTCTCATTTCTTTGGCTCATAACTCATATTGTCCCTCACTCGGAAGCCCTTCCTTCTTCCCATTTCATTCCCTTCAAGTAGTCTCACTGGCCTCTATCTTCTCCGAGTTTCTGCAGAACCTGTGTTGCATATTACAATCAGCACATCTTCTCTCTAACTTGATGGTAAATTTATTGAAATCAATGACTTTTATTCATTACAGACTTTTTGAGCTAGAAGGAATCTTACAGTAAAGACAAAGGGACATACGTAGTCATACTACTGAAGAGTAAAGAGCAATACAAAGTCACATAAAAATAGTGGCAGATAAGCAGATGGTCCACACAGAACTGGGCCACACTGTGCTCGTTGTATAGTGGATCATTTTATTTAAGCCTTGCCTGACTTCACAGTTTGAGGCACTGACTTTAACACCAAGTGTCTAGGTCAAACCAAAAGACAATCAAATTACTCCTCTTGAAAGAGTGAAAATGTAAAAAACTGACCTTGAGTTCACAAAGAAACCAAAGGATTAATTAACAAAAAAACGGTTTGTATAACTGGACGAAAAGACAGCCGTGAAGAGCAGAATACCTGCTTTTTGCATTTCTAGTGTCAGGATTCAAGTGTATTGCTAGGTCTAGGATCAGGATTGTGACTTTACTTTTGTGGGGGAAGTGATGAGGGCAAGCCAATCTGAAGGCCATACGAAGGCAGAAAACGGAACGAACATGGACTGGGTGACTGTGATGATTTCCAGAGTGTAATTTTATTGATTTTATATATATAAAATATAATGATTTTATTTCAAGTTAATTTACTCTGCCACCTCATGAATAAGAGACATTCTCAGATTCTTTAAAACTGTTTTGTCTGATTGTCTGTTTTTTCTTTTGGTCTAAATGCCTGTATTTCTGTTCTGACTCAGGACTGACTTGCGTTAGGGCCGATAGAAGTTTCATTTGATGCCCATGTAAAATTATGGATCGAGTTGTTTAAACACAGATTTGATGACTTAGCAGATAGGCATTTGAGGTTTAACTATTAAATTAAAACTCTCCCGGCTGTCTGTAGCTCTATATTCTGGTACACAAAGAACTCTGCTGTTTCTATTGAGTAGAGCCAGACACCCATAAATAAAAATATTTGAAATCTTAGAAACTCTTTGTGGTCATGTAAAATGTTGTTTAAGAATCTTTTATCAAATCATTCAGTAGATCCACATAAATCCACATGGGCAGAAAATCTAATATGAGTGGCTATTTGTAGAAATGGTCCTTTAGAAAATGCCCACTTAGGGGGCGCCTGGGTGGCTCAGTCAGTTAAGCATCTGCCTTTGGCTCAGGTCATAATCCCAGGGTCCTGGGGTCGAGCCCCACATCGGGCTCCCTGCTCGGTGGGAAGTCTGCTTCTTCTGCCTCTCCTTCTGCTGCTCCCCCTGCTTGTACACTCTCGCTCGCATTCTCTGTCTCTCAAATGAATAAATAAAATTTAAAAAAAAAAAGAAAGAAAAAGAAAATGCTAAGCGCATTGGGTGGAGGTGGTGGGAAGGCACCAGAGAGGATGCTTGGTTTCTAGCACCTGCTCTGGTTCTAAACCACGGTCTGGCCCTAGATAAGTAATTTGCTTCATCTGTAACGACTTCTGAAGGTTTCTCCAGTTCTAGAAAACTCTAACTTCCGTAAAATAGGAGATTTTTTCCCCTCCTTCTTATGTTTAATATTAAAAGATAAAACATTTCTACAAATGAGGACAGGAATATTATGCATTCTGGAAAACCCTGGAGATGTGCACCTGGAATTGGTCTGGAATCAACTGGCATCACCTTTTAAAATACCTTTTGAATTAAGTTTCAAACCATTTGATCAGAAGTCTTTTTTTTTTTTTTTTTGCATTCTGTGACATTCCTTAATAGCGAGTTGTCATAGCCTTCCCATAGCAGAATTTTTACAAAAGAATCCATATCCTAAGGGATTAGAATAAGTGAGAGCTTTTCTTAGCACTACCTGGGAACTGACTCTATTTTTCATCCTTCAGGAAGCTGCATTTGACAGCTAATGGATCTGTTTTGTTCTAAAACTACCATCTGCTCCACCGCACTTTTAAAGGTTTCTCTCATCACCCTTATGTGTGAGATGTATAAATATATATTCATAATTATTCATTTCTAAGAAAAAGGCAAAAACACAGTTACACTTAGGCTTCGAAGAGGTAATATTTAAACAAATATACCCGCGACGCCTAGTTATGCACACATTTGCTATTGCTGAAAACTCCAAGAGCACTTTAAGATTACTCCAGATTCGCAGGCAATGCTGGAGGTGAGAGTCCGAGTCACAGCCTCCAAACACGAGTCTGCCAATTCCAGAAGCTGCCATGCAGCAGCCGTGTGCTGTCTTCTCAGGGGCCTGTCTCCACCACACTGGTCTCTCTTCTAGTCCGAGACACGCTGGTGCCACCGTGGTGCCTGCTGGCGTTTGAATTCCAGGTTCTGATTTGTGTGTTCGACACTTTCTTCAATCCCGTGAGCCAAATGAATCTCTGATATGGCCATATGCTGGTTCACACTGGGTTTTTGTCATTTTCAGCAAAAAAATTCCTGACTGATGCATAAAATATCAAGATGTAGTGGCCCTCTATTCGAGTTCATTCCTTACTCTCTAGTTAACTTGGTAAACTAGGCCGTGGTGTGAGTTCATGTCTTATTCCTCCCAGGCAACATCGATGCTTCTTAAACTCGACTTCAGGAAGCATTTGCCTTCACCTGGGGAACTCTGGGTGGTCAGCAGTAAGGAGATTTTGGCCACGGGGAGGAGATGTTCTATTGTTCCTCAGTGAATCTGAAATATGAACAGTACCTGGTATAGCCTTAAACCAGGACCACCCTGGTGAAAAGAGAGTTTGCTTTCCTTTTTCTTTAAGCTGAGAACAGGTCTTGGTAGACTCCTGGTCTCAGGTTGGAGAGGAGCTCCGGAAGCCAGCTGGGCAGGAGGGGCCACAGATGAAGAGACATGGGCTGAGCCGGAGGAGAGCAGTTCAAGGAAGGCCTCCGTAGGTGCAGGCCTGTGCTATAATCCTGGGATAGCTGCTGGAATTGGACTCAAAGGGGACCTGGAGGGGGATGACGACAGGGAGCATTCCAGAGGAGGCAACGGCCTGTCGAAAGGCCGAGAGAGGGAGCAGATCTCGCACAGTGGACCCTGGAGGGAGGGCTGATAATCCATGAAGCACACGAATAGGAATTTAATGTAGGAAGCATGCGATGTAGGATTTGAACTCAACGGAGGCTCTACCATAGGTTTGCAAACAGAGGAGTAGGGTGATCTGCATGAGGTTTATGTCAGATTGTTCTCCTGACTTTGTGTGGGAAATCTGTGGGAGTAGAGGAAGGCCAGGGGTGGAGCCCCAGACAGGACACTGTTGCCAAAGCTGCAGGAATATATTGGAAGGGACGGGCTAAAAGGACACAGAGTGATGACTTTCTGTTAGGGAAAGAGACATGAGGGGAGGGAGGGGCTGCAGGTGATTCTAAGCCGTGAGCCACAGGAACTGAGAGGAGGGTGTCATTCATGACGTTCTTTGAAGACGGGAATAGGGAAGGGAGAGAAAGGAAACACTGACTCTTTAAGAAGAAAGGCGCAAGTGATACTTCGAAACCTGGCGGTTCTTCGAAGATGAGAATTCCGAAAAGAACAGTTTTTTTTTTTCCCCACTCAGTGACAATTAGATCAAACCACTGGACAGTAAGAGGATCAATTCCATCTGGATTCACCGTGGGAAACATCTCAACTACTCAACTCAGGTAACTCATTAAGGAAACACTTAGAGATTTTTTTTGTGCCAAGAGATTTATATGAATATTATTTTCATTCTGGTTATTTCTTCAGGAGGGGGTGTTGTTTGAAAAACTAAACAAATGTTGAATAATAATTGGGAATAACTGCCAGTAAGACCTGAGCTGAATTCTTTTTATAACATATTCTCATACTCTGCAGAAATCCTTCTAAGCTTTAAGCAGGGGAGACAAATGTGAAGTCCTAGTGTCTGGTTTTTGTGAGTGCAGTGTCAGCTGTGAGTGTATGAGGCCCATCAACCACAGGTGTGATAGTGCAGAAGCCCTCTTGCCCGCTGCCCTCTAGTATCCGAATGGGAGCAGCCATGTTGTGCATCATATGACCCAGCCCCTCAGCCACCGCCCATGGGAACCTGGTCAGTGAGCTGACACAAGGTCAGCCAATCCCTGGCCAGAAATCTAGGAAGAGGTTTGGCAAAACAAACAAACAAACAAACAAACAAACAAACTCTGCCCAGAGATGATAGTAAACTAATCAGATTCTTTCTCTTAGAAATTTCCTTCCTTGGCAACTCAAAGAGCCCCATCTAGAACAGTAATCTCTCCATCACTCTAAAGTTCACTTGTACCTTTCTGTACGCCGCTGCCGATCAGCCAGAAGCTCCTATAAGGACCTGACCTCCTAACGAAGTAAGGCAGATCCCTAGACCAGGATCACCAGCAATTTCACCAGTGTTGACCAGAAGAGCCTCACCAGAGTCTCACAACTAGAGACTGGAGCCAGATTTGGGGAGCTCCTACCACCATCTCCACAACCTCAAATACAGTTGCCTGCTTCAGGGGCACACGAAAAAGATGACCATGCCATCTCACCATCCATTACCACGGTGTATCTAAGACACCTTCTGTGCTGAGTATGTCCAGCCTCAGTCCCTGCATCAGGGTCACCATCCTCCTAAGTGTCACCAGGGAGAAAAGCTCTGATAGATCTAGTTCAAAAGAGGAACGCACGGTTGTCCTGCAGCCTTTTTATGTAGGAGTATAAAGGGGTCTGCTGCCATCGGCCGATCACCCGAGAAGCAACTTCTCTTGATGGATCGTTCCACAGACAGCTCTTTCCAATTATCACAGGTATAATTTACCGGCCTTGCTGTCGGGTCAGAGCAATCAGCTTTTCCCTCAAAAGCAGAAAGCCCTGCGACACTCACCTTCTGTCTAGCTTTTCAGCCATGAAAGAATCTATTTCAAATATCTTCCCGGGCCTGATGGGTGATTTGCCTGGGTTTGCACTAAGCGGCAGGTCTCAGATACTGCCACATTAAAAAAAGAAACCCTTCATCCGGCCCACTGGGAGTGCAAAGTGTCTTTCTTGATTCAGACGTTTGCCTTTCTACAATTGCAATCAGTCCCCATGCGCTATGTGGTTGTGACAGTTACAAGATGGAATCCCTGCAGAGCGGCTCCGAGATTTGTCAGGAAATAGGCTTCACACACACCCTGTTTTGGCTGACCAGGGCCAGCTACTGAAATTTCAATGGACAAACCATCCCTATCTTTATTTTTTTTTTAAGATTTTTTATTTTTATTTTAATTTGACAGAGAGAGACACAGCGAGAGAGGGAACACAAGCAGGAGGAGTGGGAGAGGGAGAAACAGGCTTCCCGCTGAGCAGGGAGCCGTATGTGGGGCTGGATCCCAGGACCCTGGGACCATGACCTGAGTTGAAGGCAGACAATGACTGAGCCACCCAGGTGCCCCCATCCCTATCTTTAGTGACTAAATTATTAAGAGCGCAGAATGCAAATCAAAACCACAATGAGATACCACTTCACACCCATCCGGGTGGCTATTTTAAAAAAGAGAATAAAAAAAATAATAATAACAGGTGTTGGCAAGGATGTGGGGAAATTAAGACCCCCGTTTATTTCCGGTGGGAATGAGAAATGGATCAGCCAATGTGGAAGACAGTGAGTTCCTCAGAAAGTTAAACATAGAGTTACCGTATCATCTGCAGCCCCGCTCGCAGGTAGGCACCTACTGAAAAACCCTGGAAGTGGAGACTCAGACAGCTATTCCTACACCACTGTTCACAGCAGCCTTATTCCCAATTGCTAAAAGTGGAACAACACATGTCCATCGATAGACAAGCGGATAAACGAGATGTGGTCTCTACACACAATGGACTATTTTTCAGCCTTAAAAAAAGGAAGGAAACTCTGGCACATGCTCCAACGTGGAAGCTTGAAAACCTTATGTTAAGTGAAATGAGCCAGTGACAGATGAAAAGTATTAATAGGATCCCATCTCTATGTGGTACCTGGAATAGGGAAATTTATTTTTTTAAAGATTTTATTATTTATTCGAGAGAGAGGCAGAGAGAGAAAGCATGAGCATGAGCGGTGGGGGGCAGGGAGCAGAGGCAGAGGGAGGAGCAGGCTCTCCACCAAGCAGGGAGCCCAATGCGGGACTCGATCCCAGGACTCCAGGATCATGACCTGAGCCGAAGGCAGACGCTTAACCGACTGAGCCACTCAGGAGGCCCTAGAATAGGGAAGTTTAAAGAGAAAATAGAATAGAGGGTGCCAGAGGCTGAAAGGACGGATGAGTGGGAAATCATTGTTTAACGGCTACAGGGTTTCTGTGAGGGGTGATGAGAAAGCTCTGACCATGGACAGTGCTAGTGAATGTACAAAATGCTACTGAACTGTACGCTTACAAATGGTTAAAATGGTAAGAAGAAATAAATGGAAAAGTACGTTTCTTCTGTTCAATTCCTTGCCGAGGGCAGAGGCAGCTCAGTTCCGGGTACCATCTTCTGCTCAGGTTTTGGGAAAGAAGCCACACCCCGTGTGTCGCCTTGTCACACAGAAGACTAGAAGCTCTGACTCTGGGAGGCAGGTTTCACTGGACCATTCCGGCTGGCTTGCAGCAGCCTTGTTAATATTCTCTGCAATTCCAAATGTCTTCTTAGATTTTCCCAAGTTCAATCACATACGTGTCCATTTATTTGCCTGCCATTCTGGGCAAGTGAGTTCTGCTGGGGAATGTGCCTTCTCCTCTCCCTGAGAAACCCTTTTAAAATGAATAAAACATGGGCCTGAGCAATTCAGCCTTCCCAGCTGGTTCTCACCAGCTTATAGGATGTCTTTTGTTTCCTTCCACCCTTGACAAGCGTGATGGCTTTGCTCTCATGCTGACTTTTATCCCGGTGAAGTTGAGGGTAACAGGCCTTCTGTCAGTCCCACCTAATAGACTCTAGTGATTCGCAATGCCATTCTACCCAGGACCACACATGTGTCCTTGTATTGCCCTAACTGCACGCAGATAGCCCTTCACAACTGCGCTGCAAAATTCGAGCAGGGATAACCAGCCAGCACTGGGGTGAAACGTGAAGTCCTGTTTCTACATCTGGCTGAGTGAGACCCACCCTCTCGGAGGACCACGCTTGGTGACTCAGCTGGAGCTGTGGTTTCTGCAATCAACAAACACCTGGACAGTGTAGCTATTTTGACAAAAGAAAATCATCGGCATTCTACCTCTAGAAAGAAGTAACTCTGTCAGATTTCTGGGTAGGCACCAAATGCTCAAAAAGTCCTGTTTGAACCATACTTGTAAATTAGAAGTGAAAACACGGACGCCCCAGGAAGCATCAGGCTAACGCCATTTGTCATCTCAGTCGAGAAGATTCGAAACAAGTGACAATGCTTGGGAATAAGTGTTGTAATATAATGAGGATACACACAGCCGTGGCAGGCTGTGGGGAACAGAGCAGACGTGGAAGCAGGACAGCTCTGTTGCTTTTTACCCTGAGTCTTCCAGGGGACTTCTTCCCCCTTCGGCAGATGTTAGTAAAGCAAAAACAAACTGCCCTAATTTCGAGTGCATTTCCCCTCCCTTGCTACTCACTTCAGATTTTTCCACTGTACTGCTCCATAATCTGATGGCATGATTCTGACAGGTTGGCACCTGCCAGTGTTTGGTGTTTGGCATTTCTGACGGGGCACTGGCTTCCATTTATGGAGGCATTTTTATCCAGAATGAATATAAGTTCCTGGAGTGGTCTTGGGGTACAGCTTCGCTTCAAAGTCCAACAAAGGGGGCGCCTGGGTGGCTCAGTTGGTTAAGCGACTGCTTTTGGCTCAGGTCATGATCCTGGAGTCCTGGGATCGAGTCCCACATCGGGCTCCCTGCTCGGCGGGGAGTCTGCTTCTCCCTCTGACCCTTCTCCCTCTTAATGCTCTCTGTCTCTCATTCTCTCTGTCTCAAATAAATAAATAAAATCTTAAAAAAAAAAAAAAAGTCCAACAAAGTCGTAGCAAACTTGGGCACTCGATCTCCTTAGCTGGTCGTCAGTTCAATTATTATATAACAATTACCCAGTGTCATCGGTCCTGACAGGAATGTGAAATCAATTAAGCCATTCCATGGAGTTGGGATAAAGCTGTGTGACATGACACCAGACTAACAGGTCTAATGAGAAGAGCATCTTGTTCCTTAAGAATCCTACTAAA
Organism: Mirounga leonina; assembly: GCF_011800145.1. Classification (NCBI taxonomy): domain Eukaryota; kingdom Metazoa; phylum Chordata; class Mammalia; order Carnivora; family Phocidae; genus Mirounga; species Mirounga leonina. The sequence continues at coordinate 1,987,516 of NW_023270734.1, read as the reverse complement.
AACATATTGAAAGCAACCTGTGACAGATTCTATTGCCTGGGCTTTTTCCTGAGAGCGGAGGGGAACTGTGCTTGCGTTATATCCTTCATTTCCAAAGCACACTTCTTTCCTTCAAAGGTAAGGACAACCCTGACCCATTCCATTCTGGATTCCAAGGCCTTTTTCCCCACAGAAGAATAAGATGCTTCCTAGAAGTCTATATAGATTTCTGTTTGTGTGACCAGAATTTAAATAATTAAATCCTCTAAAAGCTAGTCTGAGGTGAGAAATGCAAAGGAGGGGGTCTGCCTCCCAAGAATAAGCAGGTTTTGCTCCACATATGAGAAGCATCCTGTGTTGGGATGTGATGGTGGGCTTGCCATGGGTAATATATGCTCCGTGACCTTCCTCTCCCACAACCCTGCTCAGAGGAATCCACAGCCTTTTTGGATTCCTCCTCCATGTGGGGATCCCTGGCAGCTGGAGGTGAGCACGGAGCTGCAGATCTTGCCTTTCCCTTGAAACCATTGCTGTGGTGTGTTTGGGTGATGCAGAACCATACGCATCAGCACTCTCCCTGCCGTGACCTGCTCAGACATCAAGTGAGATGCTGTGTACCTGGGCATGTTTGAAAGCCAGGCTCAGGTAGCCAGGCTGACTCTTCTGGATGTTTAGGCCAGAGAATTTGGCCCAAGATACCTTTGAGTACTTAACCTTGAAATCACTGAAACTTTCAGTGGGTTTATAATCCAGTTGCATTCCTTCCACCTTGGCCGGTTGCCTACCTGGCACCCTTCCATTACATTTGGAAGGAAGGGGTGAAAAGCAGTGCAGTAATGTGCTAGCCACAGGTACAGTAGGTGTTAATATCCAAAAGAGGAGTCATGTAAATTTATCCTGCTCATGTATGCTTCAAAGGATATACTTGGCTTAGTATCAGATGGCTATTTAGTCCACAGTATTTTTGTCAAGATTTCTAACACATTTATTCATCCTCTCGTCACTGGGCCAAAACTGGTCTTCTGAATCCTGAAAGCTAGTTCTTTTACTGCCCTACACATGTACACACACACAGAGCCATATGCTCAGATTAAGCTCGGAGACTTCACATTTCACATTAAATAAGAGTCCTTTTATTTTTTTATTTATTTTTTAAGTAGGCTCCACACCTAGCATGGAGCCCAACACAGGGCTTGAACTCAAGACCTGAGCTGAGGTCAAGAGTTGGACACTCAACTAACCGAACCACCCAGGCGTCCCAACAAGAGTCCTCCTATTAAAGTGTTCTCTTGGAATCTTGTGATACCTGGGCTCCCTGGAAAAGTGAAGGTATCTCTAAATATCCTGCTTTACACAGTATCTGAACTGAACTCTTTATTTCAATAGCTTTAAGGAGGTCTAACACTTCATTTTAACCTGAAAATGCACATGCTCTCTGCAATACTATTCTCTTGTCTGGAAAGAAGGAAGGCAGGAAGGACAGAAGGAAGGAAGGAAGGAAGGAAGGAAGGCAGGAAGGACAGAAGGAAGGAAGGAAGGAAGGAAATGCCAATCTTGCTTTCCAATCTAAAAGACTAAGTGGAACAGTCTTAAAATTTGTTAATCATCTAGTATCTCTGTAACATTTTTTCCTATAAAAAGCAAATGAATATAGAAATAGTTTCCTCCCTTGGTTCTCAACAAACGAAGGCACTGTGCTCATAAGTTATATTTAGTTGCCCAAAACTGAAGATACTAATAGCTCGTGTTTGCAGAGGGCTATGATGTGCCAGGTGCTCTGTATTTCCCTTATTCATTCTCACATGAACCCGATGAAGAGGGCAGCAAAAGAAGAGCTCACATTTATGGAATGCTGACTCTGTACTGAAGACGTTCACAAAATATCTCATTTAATCCTCACAGATGAATTGTGGTTTGTTATCGTATAAACTGAGGCTCAGAGAACTGAAGACGCCCAATTCATAAACGCAACATGTAACTCCAAGCCAAATCTGCCTGACTCTGGAGCCTAAGTATTTCTTCCTTCAGGTTATGTTAGCTCCTGCCAAGCAGGGTAATTGGGAGGCACGTTACTGTCAATGCATTCAGCTTCCCCCAATGGGGCAACCACTCGCTTGGCAGGTAATGAGACCTACGGAGCCAGTGAAGAGGTGGGACCAGAAGAACCTTTCCGTAGGAGCAGGTTAATATTAGGATAGGTCATGAGCTGCTCTCAAACTTCAGGGCTCATTAGAATCTGGGAACTTATTTAAAAGGTGGGCTCCTTTATTTATTTATTTATGTATTTATGTATGTATGTATGTAGTATGTATGTATTTAGAGAGCGTGAGTGGAGGAGGGGTGGGGGGGTAAGAGAGTGGGTCTCAAGCAGACTCTGTGCAAGCCCAGTTCGGGGCTGGATTTCACCACCTCCAGATCATGACCTGAGCCGAAATCAAGAGTCAGTCGCTTAACTGACTGAGCCACCCAGGCGCCCCTGTCTTTTAACTTTTAATATATTCCTTTAAACATAGTTATTAAGACCTTAAAATTTAACATCAAATGGCTGAAAATCAGATTTGCTATCCTGCAATCACTTCAACATTAGAGTAATTTGTCCCCACATTCCTCACTCTGTCAGTATTTCCCTTCCCTATGTGCTCGTGCCCTACAGTTCGTTAGGAAAGCTGGGAAAAGTTAAAAAAAAATAATTGAACAATTTATTGTGAGGTAGCAGCAAAGAATTAGTAAGTAGGAAATGTACTTTAAAAAAAAAAAAGATTTTATTTGAGAGACAGAGCACGCAAGTATGAGCAGGGGCAGGGGCAGAGGGAGAGAGAGAGAGAAGCAGACTCCCTGCTGAGCAGAGAGCCCGGTGCAGGTGGGACTCAATCCCAGGACCCTGAGATCATGACCTCAGCCGAAGGCAGATGCTCAACTGACTGAGCCACCCAGGTGCCCTAGGAAATGTTCTTCTACATTTTAAGTTAATCCTTCAACATATAAAATCCATCATAACCTCATGTATAGGTTTGCCTACTGATAAACAGGTGGCCCCTGATAAAATAAACAGGTGGCCCTTGACCACGAATAAGAAAGGCAGTGTTCTCTGGAAAGGATATTAGTTTTGTTTATGAGTATCATCTGTTCCAAGAATGTATAATATTATAGCTCCATTGTATGCTGTATAGAGAAGGGGGGAAAAATAGGGGTGGGTTTAATACTACATCTGTGACTAGTTAGTTATGGTAACCTTCAGGTATTTGGTGGTTTCAGCAAAAGGTCTGATGCACATTCCAGGCATCCAGAACTATAGGGAAGACTGTAAAAATGTTTAGACAAAGAACGAATACATTCACTAGTTGACAAAACTAGAAAGTACATGCAGTTCCAGCTGACTTCAGAACTGTACTCCGTTTAGCCTCTGACGGCAGAAATGTGCTCTAGATTCGCAGGCGGGACAGAGGTTCTAGTGATGGCACTTGCAGGAATGGGGAGTCTTGCTGGGCCTTATCGGCAAAGCCTGGGAAAAAATGAACCAAGTTATCAGGGGAGGGTGGGTGACAAAAGAAACATTGCAGCCGCTGTCCTGGAGCTTACTCACCAGCGTTCTAGCCAAAGGAGACACTGGGTTCGGACTTTTATTGTTACTTTTTAACCACTGCTGATGAAAAGCTGACTTTCGCTAATGATTTATTTTCTTTTCTCTGAATTATGTTTCATGTCTATTGGTCGCCTTCCTACAAAATACTAATTATTCCCTTTGTCCTCTCTTATTTGCTTTTAGAAAATTTAATTTCTGGTGGGTTAAACCAAAGAGACAAATAGCATGCCATCTGCTTGAGATATACATCACCCAGGTTTTTAAGAGGCAAATAAGCAGAGTTTGAGGACAATAAGCTGTTTTTAAGGCAGAACACGGAAAAAGCAAAAGTAAAACTCAAAAAACAGACTTACACCAAGCAGATAAATAATTCAAGGAAACCTCGTCATTTTCTAAAAGTGTTGGCCGGTTTTCCTTTGGTAACCTTTGACCCTCAGCTGAGTGTTTTGACCCCACTCATCTGGTGAGGATTTATAACTCGGTATTTGTACGGTGTGAGTTTAAGTGATCATTTTCCGCTTCAGAGATACTCACCAATTCAGTTCAATAGACAATTGTTTCATCCAGCTGCCAAAGATAAGGTGCTAGGTTGTGGTAGACAGAGGGACTGATTTGTACTTGGGTCTCAATTTATAAAGGTGACTGAGTGACAACATGGAGAGGTCAGTGCCCCTGAAAGCCAAGAGTAAAGTTACTCACAGTTCCTCTAGAAACATGAGGCGTGGCATGCCATGCAGAGCCACGGCGGGGGGGGGGGAGCACCAGTGTCCATCAGGAGACAGGAAGGAGCACAGGGAAAGCATAGACCATGGCCTTTATTGTGGTCTCTGTGTAAAAGGCAAGGCATGGCTAGGGAAACAGCTGAGGATCGGCTGATCTGAATAACTCTAGTGGGCTTCAGGGCTGTAGGGGCGGTCCCAAGCCGGGGGACATCCTGGCTTGGGGTGTGACAGGTAGGTACGGAGGTGGTTTAGAGGATGGGCTCTCCATCACAGGGGGTTGGAAACAGCTGTGGCCAGTAGGTTGGCCCCCTACTATAATTGATGGATGCCAAACAGACAAACACAGAACTGAGGAAAACACGGTTGGGACAGGGGTGAACAATCCGTTCCACTGGGAACTCAGAATCTAGGAGCTGAACTAAACACATATGCCAAGAGAGCAAATGCTGGGTAGACCATGATACAGCATAGCAGCTTAAGCAGAATGCTGTAGGAACCTCACAGAGGCAAACACACAAAGTCATAGAAAGCTTTCTTAAATGGGAGATTGCCATTCTCTTCAACGCTCAACTAGAATCACTTCGAAATCATTCCACCCCAGTAATAGATGTTGCCCTTACATACATGGAAGGACACAAGTCAAGGCCTAGCCAAGCTCCTGGCATAGAAGAAACATTAAATGAAAGGTAGTTCCCACTTGTCTCTCACAACGTGCTGTCATTTCTGTGTTGCTAGCCATCACCGACTTATTAAAAGGCCAATAAGTCATTCTTGCCCCAAAAGGAAGCTTTTTTTTTTCTTTCTTTCTTGCAATTAATGTTGGTAACCAACTTGTTTCATTGTTGTTCACATAGTTCCCATTTCTTAAATAAAAAGTCACACGGGGTCAAAGAAAATGCTGGAGTTCTTTTTGGTTGATTCCTGATTAGCTGGTGTGTGATGGCAAGAGAAGCAGCTCAGGATTGCCCATGCCGGGACCACTCTGGTGCTGACCACACCTCTGTCTTCTCGAGGTCACATGTGCATCTCCCTTGTACCAGTGGGATCCCAGCCAGCCACTGTCATTCCTGGGAGGACAGGAAAACAGGATTTTCCTAATGAATCTGGCAAAGAATCGCAGACTGCAGGCAGGGGGATGCTTGGAATGTTCTGTCAACCACTAGTAAACAGCAACCCCCTACGCTAGGGTGGTGACAGGGCTTGGGAGAGAGGCAGAGAGGCTGTTTCCCATTAATGCGTAGCCTTATGGAGGAAAAAGCTGACGAAGAGGTAGCAAATAATTAAAAATGATTTTTCTCATGCAAAAACCATGCAGATTCACTGTCCTTAGAGTGAAGGTATAGGATTAAAAAACATTTGTGATTTCTCTCTTAATCCCCAGGATTATAAATTTTCTGTCTGGGCTGGTGCCAAATCGCGTAAATCAACAGTTAACAGATACCTCTTGCATTTTATTCCCGAGAGACTTTGCTCTGCTGCTCCTCACCATCACACAATGATGTTGATGACTTCTGTTTTTCGAATGTTTATCATGTTCCAATCATTCTGTTAGGCTTTTGACACACGATTTCTATTTCTTGTGCTCTATCCCTGCTTCTCAAACTTTCCTGTAAGAATCATCTGGACACTTACTGGACATTTCCCTAAAGTATAGATTTCTGGGTCTCAACTGTAGTAATTAGAAATTCTGATTGTGTCAGACGCGGATCAGGCTCAGGCACTTTCGGTCAAACCCCCAGTTAATCTTAAATGAAGTGGTCCATGGAATGCACTTTGAGAAACGGAGCTCAAGTTCCTGGTTAAAAATTACGCAGACTAGCCTCTGAATTAACATATAGCATGTCACTATCTAAAAAATAAGGTTTTTGGTACCTGTGGACATCAACATATGCATATGTTTACATAGTTATTATTGTCTGACTTTCAGAACGAGTTAACAAGAAGGACTTCAAGGTTTTATCAAGGACATTAATCTTTAAAAAAAATTAGAACTGGTAGTGTTTTTCAGACTAAGAAAAACATCAAAGAATATCTAAGTCAGCTAAAGGAAACCTTATAGTAGGTCATCACAAAAGAGCCCCAAAGCAAGGAGGGAGGAGGGTTATTTTAGGTCCTTGAAAAGGCAGGGAATTAAAGAAACAACGGTTTTGTCTTTTTTTTTTTCCTTTTTTCTTAAGAGGCCATTGAGCATTCTTTCTCTGGTCATCGCACATCTGCCCTGATGACTCAATAATCTGAGTTCCTTCCTGAGTCTGTGAAATCCCTTCTCTTGGACTCAGAGAAAGGCGGGGACAATCGGGCACCCAGGGCTGGATCTTGGCGCACGTTCCCTGGCCAGTGCTGGATTTCTAACGGCATCATGCTCCAAGTTGGTTTAAATCATATTTTATATCACATATCACAGAAGCAGCAGATAGATATTTTCCTCTGTGTTTAAACCTCCCCAAATCAAGCAGGTAGGAGGAAGGGACTGAAGTTGCATGAAAGCGGGGTGGGTGGTGATGAGAAGGAATGTGATTCTTCCTACAGTCAAAATAAAACTGATGCAGGTGGTTTCTGAGTTACAAAGCCCTGTTAGGAAAAAAATTCCTTTTTTTCTAAAAACACAACAACCAACATATGCATACATGCATATATAGAAGACATGAGACTACACGCGGATGTAGAGCTGGTTTCTCACGTGCCACGTCCACGGTCTCATGGCTGTGTACGGCTCACCAGTGTGGCACATTGGCCCAGTGGACCGACCTTACCAACTTTTATCCTCGTTTGGGGAAGCACCGCCCTCCCCTTTGCCTCTTGTCTTCCTACATTATAATTCAGACAGCCACCCCCTCATACTTATGTATCTTTTCAACCTTACCTCCTTCATCATTATTCTATTCTCAAATCTTCAGAAAAATCTCCCAGCTCCTCCACCGCCTTCTATCCTGTTTTCATTCTGCTTGTTCATTTCAAATGGCCTTAGTCATGGCTGGAAAGCAATAGAGTAGGGCTAGTGATGTATCAGTGCTGGAGAAAGAGGGAAGCCAAACAGTTTGAAATGAGGTTGTCATGATAAAGAGACAGGGCTCCGAAACCACAAAAGTCTTCAGAATTGCAAAGTCATCTTCAGAATCCACAGTAGCTCAATCTCATCAGCTTCCTCTAATTAAATCTGCCTTTATCAACCTTTCTGCTGAAACGCAATCTCTCATTAAACTTTATTTGGGTGGGTTTAGCTTAGTTCCTAGCATTGCTTCAATGTTTTGTTTTGTTTTTTTCCTACTACAACCATACGGCATTTCAGTTACATTATAAAACTTCTGTGGGTTTGACCCAGAAACCCAACAATATAACATTGTTCTAATCAGTTTGCTGGCTGATAAATGATCTTGCAGGAACATTTGGCTCCACATGTGTCTGCAGAGTACTGGGCATATATAGGTGTTCCACAAGAAAAAAAGTTATTTCATTGAGTTGACAAATTGAGGACAAATGGGAATTGCATGTCATTGAAACACTCTGTCCCTGAGAGACGAGTTTATGGCAAGAAGTAATGTCACCACTGCATAGGACTACGATTTTCCACAAAAGCCTCTGTGATTCATTTTCTTTTTTTCTCATCTTACTCCCTCAGCCTGGAGGTGATGTCCTTTGCCTCTGCCTAGACACAATGCAGCTGTCCTTCCGGGTGCCCCCCACAAAGCCTTCCCTGGCGGCTCCAGCCCACAGAACACTGTTAGTACAAATACCAGTGGTGGGAGCTGCCAGTTCCTGCACGTTCCCTCTGTGCCAGTACTATGGCTTTCCTAGGACAGGAGCACTATCCTTATCCCCATTTTGTCCGAGAGGAAATTGAGGTGGACAGAAGTCAAGTAAAACAACTAGAAAGTGGCAGAAGCACCCCAAATTGGGATCTGTGCCTTCCTCGAGCACCTGATCATGCTGTCCTGTCTGCCCCATCTCCCCGATGTGGTTTCCTTGGATGCATTATAGATAATGCAACACACAGCATTGGATTATATTGTTTTTCTTCTCCAGCACTAGTGTGTTTGGCTTTTTTTGCTTTCTTAGCCTATATGCTCCTTGTGGTTAGCGTTCAGAGCAGGGGTCTTTGGCCAGATTCTGCAACTTCTATCTGCATGCCTCCCGGAGCCCCAGCATCCAGGGCACCCCCTCATAGGACTGTGGTGAGGATTACGAGAAAATAATGCATATGAAGGGTTCAGACTGGGGTAGTCCATGGTGACAGTGCAAATAACTTTATGTATTACTGGTGTTGTGGCAGTGAGCACAACCCTAAATCCATGGTGTGACTAAGAGGTTTTCTAAAAATTCATTCTGCAGGGACTCCAGTCTGCTCTGCCATCCACGTTTGGCTCCGTGGACTTGACTTAGCCAACACCCTCTCCCTCTCCCCAACTCATCAGCAAAATTGAACACTTTATGTCTTTCTTCCACCCTCCAGAGTACAAGGACTTTTGCCCTTGAACAGACCTGGCAGCCGTCTAATTACTGCTGCCAGGGAAACATGCAGTGGGCGAGGAGTATCTGTTCATTCCAGTCTGGACTCTCCCACTGACCTCCTCCTACTCTCGCTTTTAGGCAAATCCCACTCCCAGCCTTAGTTTCCCCATCTGTCACAAGAGAGGATAGACTAACTGACCTCTAAAGTCTCCTTGAGCCTATAGCTAAGACTCTTAGAGGTCTTTTTTTAAACAAGGAAATCCCAAGCACTAAGCTGTTGTCACGGGCACCGTTTTCTGCTCTTCACGCCTTCCCTGATTGTGTTTTTGTGAAAGAGTATGGATGTATGGGTGTTTGTGTGTTTTATGTGAATGTCTTCGTGCATGTGTGTGTATATGTGTGTGAGTTTGTATGTGACTGTATATGCGTGTGTTGGTGTGCGTCTGTGTGTGATTATACATGAATGTGTGTGCATCTGTATATGAATATTTGTTTTGTGTATGTGTGTGTGTGCACATTAGCACAGGGTCAAAGCCGTCCAAACCCAAGTGACAGGAAAAGAGAGAAGGGTGTCCAGCTCACCTGTGCCTTTAGGGCGACCCACCCAGGCAGGGCCCGCACGAGGCGGGTGAGCTAGGCTCCCCACCCAGGTGCCGCCCCCCGGCGGAGAGAGCCAGAGCCTGGAGGCCGCCTAGCAGGAGGGGCGGGGCGGAGGGCGGGGCGAGGCGGGCGGTGGGCGGGGATCCGGGCGGGGCGAGGCCGAGCGGTGGGTGGGGCGGGCGGCGGCGGCTCCGGGCATGCTCGGCCGTGGTGGCAGCGAGCCGGGCGGGTCGCGCTGGTCCCCGGCCGGCCGGAGCGGCGGCGGCGGCGGCGCGGGGCAGCATGAGGGAGCCGCTCGGTAAGTCCCGGCGTCTCTCGCCCCTCCTGACTCCCGCCGTCCGTTTAGCCCGCTTCCATGGCGCTATGCGGGCCTCGCCCCCAGCCTCCCGCGCTCGCCCCCAACTTCTCCAGCCCGGACGTAGCTCCGGTGCGAGCCTCCCCCAGCTTTAGGGGATGTCCGCACCCCGCCCCGGGCGTCCCGCACGGTGCCCAGGCCGGCCGCCGCGGGCCCCACGCCCGCAGCCTCGGGGTGAGGGAGCGCCCGCTTTGCGGGGAGGGGGCGTCCCCGCCCCTCAGGCGTCCAGCCCGGGTGCGGGACTCCGCCGAGGGCCGCGGCTGGCGTTAGCGCTCGCGTGGCCCCTTGCGCGGGGAGGGCGCGGGACGGCGGGGGTCGCTGTCTCCCCTCTCGGCGTCCTCCCCGCCAGCCCGGCTCCAGCCAACCCCCCTTTCGCCTGCGCGCCCCGACTTCGCGGACATCACCCCAGGAACTGACAGCCGCTGCTCAGAGTCCCCGAGGTCCCCGGTTCCCACGGTGGCCGCCTCCCCCCTTCCCCCCTCCGCCGCCCCCGGCAGTCCGGACCAGCCCGCGGGACGTTGAGAGCTCGCCGCCGCCCCCCGCGCTCCCTGCTCGGGTCTCCGCCGGGCCTTGCGCGCCCTGCTCTGCGGAGTCAGGACCGCGGATTCGGGCGCTAACCGCCCTGCTTCCCAGCAAGTGCCTGGGGCGGCCCGCCCCGGCCGTTGGTGGTTAAGCAAAAAAAAAAAAAAAGGGAAAAGAAAAGGAGAGAGAAAAGGGTGGGAGAAAGGAAAGAGCCCCGCCTGAGAGTGCTGTAAATCTCGTTAATCAGCTCGTTTGTGGGATCTGGAGCCTGCCTGCCTGCCCGCCTGCCCAGGTCTCCGCACTCCGATCTCTTGAGCACCCTCGTTCCCCCCACCCTCCAGTCGCCATCAGATCACCCTAGAATGCTAGGGTTTGCGTAGATGCCCTGGCCACAGTGGGGTTCAGCACCTACAGCTGAAAACTCCCTTCTTGCTCCTTGTCATTGAGGTAGCGCCCAGCGCCTCAGATATTTCTGGGGGTTTGCAAAAGAAGCTGTGATTTCACTACTGGAGAAGAAATTAAAAAAACCTAGAACTCTACGCCAGTGCAACCTGGTCATGCCCTGTTCTTTGCTCATCCACACTCTCTAGGAGCAGAGGACTTTGGGGAATTAGCTTAGGCAGATCACCCTCCCCTCCACCCCCACACCCTGCCACCCTCATTCCCATCCCCTGCATCTCCTCCCTCTACCCCCATGCTCGCCTGTCCCTCCCTTAATCTAGTTGCCTGGCCTGTCTTGGGGAGAGGGATGAAGTAGTGTGGACCATACAATTGGGAGGTTTTCCCTATATCTTCTTGTCTTCCTTCTCTGACTTTTTGTCTTTTTAGGTTTGCAAAGAAATTTGAGATGAGGGTTGGAAGATGGTGTGTGTGTGTGCGTGTGTGTGTGTGTGTGTGTGTGTGTGTGTGGTGGGGACTTGGGTTGGGGGGGAGGGAGAGGATTCCTGGGAGAAGAGGGACATAGGATTCAGGCAGCCAGAAATACTTAGACAAAAATGGCAGACTCAGTATTCACGTGAGTGGTTGCAGGCTAAACTTCAGGAAAACAGTGCCTGATGTCAGGCAGTTTTAGAATTTAAGGTGACTGGATTAAGACCATGCAGCAAGGCAAGTGTGTATAGTTGTTTTAGAAATCACATGCAAATTCTATTTCAGGGGACTTGTGATGGTTTGCATGTGAAATTGGGAATTCGGTAAATTCATTTGGTTTCTCATAATGTTGTGTGGGTTTGAATTTTTACCTTGATATTAGGTGTCTCAATCTTGGCCACCAGCTGAAGAGCAGTCCTGAAGGTCCCTAACTATTACTCTGGGCAGACAGCATGTAGCAAACAGTTTCACTCCCCCAAGAGTGGGTGAGCAAATATTTGTTGAAGGAGGCCTTAATCTGCTGGGCCTTCCTCCTGGCAAACTTCACCCCTGTGCTGAAGAGAATGGAAGGTCAGGCCCTTGGCAGGCCCAAGAGATTTAAGGGGGTTGGGTGGGTGGAGAAAGTCTGTGCCAAAAAAAAAAAAAAAGAGAGAGCGAGAGAGAGAATTTTGTCTTTCTACCTCCTTGGACTAAAACTTCAAGTATTCACATGCTCTGGAGTGCTTGACAAGCTTATCAGAGTTATCTAATGACCTATCTGAGTAGTCACAGACTCCAGAGGTATAGGGCTTATCGTTCAATAGCTAGAAAATGTAACTAGAGATTGGAAGTACATAAGGAGAATAAATAAGGACCAGTTTTTCAGTTAAAACACACACACACACACACACAAATCTGAAAAGATCCTTAGAGTATAATTTTTTTTAAGTGCAGTTTAAAAATAAACTAGAAATGCTATCAGTAAAGAAAGCCCAGAAGTCTTTGGTTCCGCCAAGTTCTCATTGTCCTTGCTAGAGAGTCCTCTAGTTTGGGAGGACAGTAAACACCAACCCTGCTGTAGGAGTCCAGAGTTTCTCTTTTAATGAGCTTGGCGGGACTTCACGCTAATTAATCTAGGGAGAGTTTAGAACACAGAGCGTTGGATTTGAAACAATTGTTCTGTTGTAGTTTTTACTTTGATAAGCAAAGACTGTCTCTCTGAAATCCTATTTCAGGCCTATTGCTGAACCCATTACTGCAGTTTATTTGGTTTTTTAACAGATGTTGTTTTTCACCTCTTGGATGGCAAGGGTTATCTCACTCATTAAACCTTGTTATTGTGCTTTGTTTCAAGAGTCTATTGAGTTAAGGAATGCTGAGGGACACTCACTTGCTGGGGCTCGCAGCCCAGGGGAGGCGAGGTCAGTCTCCAATACTTTGATAGAGCCTTTAAACGCTAAAAGTCATTGAAAAACTATAGGAACTGCCCTGATACTAAAACCTCAGTTATCTCGATTTAAATTGATGGTATCTTGTTTAAAATTGGGATTATTACCTTTACTGTCTTTAAGTATATTTTCCAAAAACTTTCTGTAGACAATATAGTTGGGAACAGCCAGGCCAAACTGGTAAAGATTAATTATTAGACCACAAAATATCCTTGTAATTTGCTGCTTTTTGGTGATCTCTCTATAGCTTACCTCTAAGCTTGTTTCTTCTGTATGTACATGAAATAATTTGTTATAAAGGGACACCAAGATATATTTCAAAGAAGAAAAAAAAGGGGAGAGACAGAAAGCAACTGTAGGTGTATACAAAGAATAGTAGGAGAAATGGAAACCAAACTCTTGGTGGTGGTTATCTCTTGGCACAGTGGGGTTACTGGAACTTTTACTTTTTACCGAAACACTGAATTTTGCAGTGTTTACTGCTAGAATAACTTCACGTGACTTTTGCAGTTAGAAAATAATGTACAACTTATATGAAATAATTTAAACTTTAACATTATTATAAGACCTCGGCTCTTTTATCCTAAAGATATTTTAAAAGAAAACTATGTGTGTTCTAAGTTTAATAGACTACATCAGGAATCTTTACACATGGAGTTTGATTTACATGATGGTAGTGGGATTACATTCTAATCTGTTGTAAGTTTTACAGTTATTTTTGCAAATAGCCAAAAATTCCAGAAGATTTAAAAAATCTTATCCAATTTCACTCCTTTTCTTAATGACTGCTAATCTTTCAGAAATGTTAATGAGGTATTTAGGGTCTCATAAAAAGAGGTTGAGGTCGCCAAAGCAATAATTGTGTGGCAGAATTTAGAGGTGAAAGAGGTGACAGGAGTGTGTGTGTGTGTGTGTGTGTTCACACAAGTCTTGGGGGGAAAAGACAGAAAGTTAGAAGAGATAGTATTTATGAAAATAATAAAGTACATAACATTTGGTACTTTCCTTCTCTTTCTCTGTGTTTTGGAATCAGTGCCTTAACACTGACCCAACCCAGCAAGATTAGCATTCCAGGATCCTTTTGATCTCAGACCCAAGTTTTTCACCTCCTTTTTTTTTTTTTTGGTCACCTTAAAGAAACTGAACTCAGTGATGTTTGCTCTACTAAAATTAATGCTTCACAGATTAAATACGCTTTTTATGTTTAGGAGATTTTAACAACTTGAGGGCTCTGGCAAGAGCCGGCCATCACACTGTTGTGCAATGGTAACAACAGTGTGTGAGCGCTTACTGTCCCAGAACTTCACCTGGGACTGTGGAGGTCTTGATTGAATTATTAAGACTGAAAAGAGAAATGGAATCCTACTGCTCATAATAAAACACATAGTTCTGTGATTTAAAAAAAACCCCTAGAAAGCATTAGATGTCCATATATCAGTTAGCAACGTGCCCCACTGCTTCGTTTTAGGTCTTAGCCATTTACCTCTTGTTTAAAGCAAGTACTTATATATTAATCATAGCATTAGACTGAAAAGTTGTCAGTTGAAGAAATATTTACAGTGAACTGCCAACAATTTGAGGGACTAATTACATCTTAAGTATGGAATGTCAGTGAATATAACTGCGAAGTTTTAGGTTTTCTAGAAGAGTAACAATGTCTCATCAAGACCTTTATGATGCTGTTTGTAATCTTGTATTAGATTTTATCAGCAGAACATGTAACTTTTGGCTTACTGGAAACAGGTTATACGACACATGTACCATATACTAGACCCTTATAACCTTATATAATTCACTGTTCGTTTATTCTTTTCTTCAGTGTTTCTTTTATTTTCATTAAGTCTTCCAAATTCTCAAAGATACATTTTCCTAATCCTACTTAAGAAACTGTTCTTAATTTTTTTTCTTTTTTTAAAATATTTGTTTTTAAGGTAAACTCAACCCCCAACATGGGGCTCGAACTCACAACCCCGAGATCAAGAGTTGCCTGTTCTACTGACTGAACCAGCCAGGTGCCCCTAAATTTTTTTCTGATGGTGAAATCATATCAAGTTAAAGTACATGAAAGTGCCGGTATTTGACCATTTTTTTTTCCTGCAACATGGCAACTTCCTATGGTTCTACCAAATATATTTCATGACAGGACCTCATAAAATATAGTAAAGTATAAATAAAGACATTAAAAAAACCAGAATCCCCTATCACCTTTGATATTTTGATATGTTTCCTTTTGGTGTCTTTTCTCCTGTGTGTGTGTGTGTGTGTGTGTGTTTGTGTATGAAATTGCTATTGTACAGAACATAGGGTTTTGTATCCTGTCTTTACTATTTAATGTGGTGCCATGAACATTTCCCTGTGCCCTTGTATATCTGAAAACATGATTTTATACATGCATATACATATACTAGTCTACCATGTGGATGCATCAGGATTTTTTAAACCATATCTTAAAAGGACATTTAAAAAATTAGACAAATTTGTTTGATCTAAATTTTTATTTATTATAATTAAAACTTGGGTAAGTATCTTTATAGATGACGTTGTGGGTATCTCTGATTATTTCAATAGGATGGATTCCAAGATAAGATTATTAGCCCATAGGGTTTCCGATTTTTGAAGATTTTATAGCATGTCAATCACTTTTAAGAAAGGAAATACCCATTTACACACAGATGCCCCCCACATAGTCATACACCCACAAATAGGAAAACCCTTCATCATGCCCTCGCCTACAACAAATACTGCCTTCTGAAAGCTTCAGTAATTTGATCAGTGAATAATAGCATTTTGGTTTAATTTGCATATCTTTGATTACTGGTGAGAGTAAACATCTGTTTTACATTTTTAATTGGGTATTGTCTCATTCCTTTATTAATTTTCAGTTCATGTTCGAGGCAAATTTTAAAAAGGAAGAAAAGTTTTGGTTGATCTAATGTGTTTTTTAATAGTTTTATTTCACTGTCTTGGGGAGCCTTGTAACTGTAAATATGAGAATAAAAACTTTTTATTTTTATAAATGTAAAGGGAGAAGGAAATGGTACCTGTTACAAAGTAACATTCATGTGCCAATCTCAGCCTCTGGTGATGAGCATGCCTGTAATAGACACACCACAACCTAGACCATAGCATCTGCAAGGGAGGGTGTTGAAAGGGCTTGTGTCTTTTTGTTCTTCAGCACAGAGCCCCGTGCCTGGCACGTTCACTGTGACCCAAGTGTCCTGAGCGATATAAGTTGGAAGAAGTGTTCAATACCTGTGCTCCAGGACTTCTGGATGGAGAGTTACTAGCTGGTGTGCTCTGTGGCCTCAGCACCCAGCCCCGCCGCCTCCTCTTCTCTGTATGTGGCCATTCAGCTCTGCTCTCTTGGTTGGCCTTTCTGGGTGCTAATGGGGCCAAGGTCAGAGGTTCTATCTTTACATGACCTATTCAGCTTTGCTCTGTGTCATGGCCACAAGCTGTATCTTTTTTACTGTGGCCAGCTGACTTAGAAATGCATGCTGTTCATCACAAGGGTGAACAGGCTTGAGAGAGGGACAGATTTCTAGAGCTAGAAGGACCCCGAAGAACTTCTAGTTCAACTTTATTTTACTTCTTCTGGAGAAGACTGAAGCCCAGGGAAGTTCCCTTCTTTGGTGCAGTGTCTCAGGCCCAATTCAACATAACAGATACGTACTGAGCAACGTGGAGAAACAGAATCTCATCCCTACAGTGAAGGAGTGGACAACTCTGTGCTTAAGTACTCATGGCTAATATTTAAAGAACTTAGAAATCTACCACAAAATAAAATTACTTGAAGTGGTCTCATTCAGGTTTTTCGGATGGGACAAATAATCTGATAAAAATCCATTTGGAAGTGATTTGGGGAAAGATAATCTTGTGGGGCTAGGTTGGTTAAATTAAAATCAAAGTACCTGTCATCTTCTCCAACCAATAGTTATTTATGATTTCTGTATTTCTCCTAAATGAAGTGACCATTATCTTAGTTACCCAAGACTAAAATCCATTGCACTTCTTTTCTTGAAAATTACCACCCTTGCATGTTTCAGTAAAAGAGACTCATAACTGCTTGTCCCCACGTCTGTCCTTGTTCTAACCACTTTCATCCTCCACCTTCCTGCCAGACTGTCAGACAGTCTTTCCCGTTTGTCCAAACACTTCTGTGGTTTACCAGTGCCTGCTCACACGAAGTCCAAATCCTATCCATGTTGTAGATAAGAGTGACTATTTCTGTATCGATCATTTTTCTTTTAGAATTTAGGGGTTTTTTTTCCTCAAAGTTTCCCCTTCCTTTCCCATTTATCATGGATGTAGTTTGTCTGCTTCTCAGAGTCATGCAACAGGTTTTATGATAGCTCTGTAGGAGCCTGAAACCAAAAATGATCTGAGGTCTGCTCAAGGTCACGAAGCAATGACAGTCTATTTGTGAATGAATCCTATTCCTGAGCACTTAAAATTAATACTAGCCCTGCCATCAAACCATCACAGTCAAGCGAGGCATTAGGCCTTGTGCGTGGGTACACGTATGCATGTACGGGTGGACACGTATGTACATACGAGTGTGCGCATGGCCTGTGTGTGCCCGGTGTGCTTAAGGAAAGAATCCTGTAGAAGAGCCATCCTAATCCAAGGGAACAAAGGAAATTTTTTTCCTTTTAAATACAGTTTTTCATTTTAATGCCACCATGCCTTCCATCTTTTCTTGTTTATTTTTATGCATTATTGGATAAATTAGGAAACTTCTGTTGTTTAATAGGAAGGAACTTTAGATGGGCAAGCCTAAAATAGAGGCAAGTAGCAAGGGCTTTGAAGCTAAACAGACCTTGGTTTGAACCTCAGATCTTCACTTACAAGCTCAGGCTCTCAGCCTCAGTTTTCTTGTCTGTAAAATGGAGACATTCATGGTTACCTTAGAAGCTTGCTGGGAGCATAGAATGAAATAAAGTGTGCTTTCTCTTTTAACCTGTTTGTTCTTTTTTTTTTTTTAAGATTTTATTTATTTGTGAGAGAGAGAATGAGAGACAGAGAGCATGAGAGGGGGGGAGGGTCAGAGGGAGAAGCAGACCCCCTGCCGAGCAGGGAGCCCGATGCGGGACTCGATCCCGGGACTCCAGGATCATGACCTGAGCCGAAGGCAGTCGCTTAACCAACTGAGCCACCCAGGCTCCCAAACCTGTTTGTTCTTATGTTAAATGTTTCCTCTGTATGAATGGTATTTAGATATTCATGCGATGAAAAAGATATTTAAAGTGGCTTCATTTGTCTCTTGTGTTCTGGTCCAGCCCATGCTGGATGTCACCCCCATAGCTGAGATTGTATCTGGACACCTGCACTGTTGTGAACACTCTTCCTAGATGTTCCACTATGAGTATTCAATACAAGGAAACAAACAAAAGTAGTGAAGGAAAAAATTTCTTAAGTGAACTGTCTGGAAAATCATACTTACAGTGTAGGTCTACCTTGAGGTGGAGGATTCGTTTGGCTTAGAAGCAATCTTCCAGAAGCTTCCTTGACCCCTTGAGATCAGGTTAGGGTCCCTTCTGCCTATTTTCCTGCAGTCTATACAGCAAGACAGTAAGATTCTCAGGGGCAAAGAATGTGTCTTATTCATTATTATAGTTTCAGGGCCTGGTGCATTATAGGCCCTCAGGACTTGTATCTTAATGTTTTGGACTATATAAAATAATACTGTTCTTAGTGACTTAGATGGAGATTGAAGTATCCATCCAAGATATATGGGTGATATAAAGCAGGCATGACCTTGGAAATCAAAAGTTACATCCTAAGTGACACAAGAGGAATTGGGAAATGGTCTGAATTTCATAGTGAAAATTAATAACTGATGTGAAGTCTTTCCATAAGGCAAGTAACTCTACAAACTAGGGCCACTGTAGCATGCTAAATCCACCATCTTGTGTTTACGTGCTGATTTACACTTTTACACATTCTTACTTGGTCCTCAAAACAGTCTGGTGGGAGGGGAAGAGAGGAGCATTGCCATTTAGCAGCCCAGAAGACTGTGGTTTGGTGCAGTTAGTCACTTAGTCCAGGGGTCACGGCTGGGACGGTGTCAGCATCACACTTGATACGGCATTATTTTAACTGTACACATACCTTTCCAAGTTGTTAAATCTAGTGTTCTACTAACTTACGTTTATGTCCGATTTCTCTGTGTTTGTCTTTACAGCAAGAGTTTGAGCTGGTGGGTGGGCGATCCAATTAATTACTGTTGATTTAGAACGCTGGTATCTCAGGATCAGAAAGAAGCTTTAAAAGGGACAGTTTTTTGTCCAGCAGTTCACCGGAGGCCTGTCTCCTCAGCCACATCAGCGTCTTCTGGTGGCCGCTGGGATCGATGTGTCCGTGATGGGGCGCTTGCTACCTCTTGAGGCAGCCCATTAAGTCTTAAATAGATAAGGATGCTAAAGAAAGTAAGCTGAATCTGATAGGGATCGGAAAAAACTATGTCGGTTTCAGGGGAGCAGTGATGTTCAGCAGGGCTGTGGAAATGAGGAGAAACCCCGGCTCTGAGTTGGGATCCGAGGGTGCAGAATGTCAGCCGAAGGGAGAGAAGCCCTCGTGGATGGGGTGGCGGCTGGGAACACTCGTTTGGGTTGTGGGGCCTGCGGGTCACCCCTCTCGTCTTGGCTTACCTGCACGGCTCCGGGCATGCTGGAGTGGCTATGCTTCGTGCTCCCGCTCCCCACGGGAACCTGGCCTCCGTGAGACAGAACAAGTTAGACGTTTCCAGTAATCAGTACACCTTTGACCTCAGACCTGTAAGGTCAAGTTATGGCTCTTAGACTTTGAATCTTTTTTGGAAGACGGCTTGGCCTGGGTCGTCATGCCACTCGAGGGTTTGCGAGATAGGATTACCCTGCTGACGTGGCCATGCAAGACCAACTGTACCAACTCCTCCCCCAGGAGGAGAATGCCCCACATGCATGCTTCTCCCACCCTGGCAGTGGACTGCAGCCCTGCTGGCTCTGTGGTGGACATGGCCCTCTCCTCTGAGTGCTGCATGGCCGCTTGGAGGATAGCACGCTCGGCTTTTCAAGAGCCTGACCTAGTACGAGAGAGAAACTGAGTGTAGTAAAACCTAACTTCCAGTGTTAACTGTGGTGCCCGCTGGATGTGGGACATTGAGCCAGCCTGTGTGGGGACCCTCCCTGGTCTAGGCTACCAGGATTGTGTTGCCATGTCATTTCTTTTTTTTTTTTAAGATTTTATTTATATGACAGAGAGAGACAGCGAGAACAGGAACACAAGCAGGGGGAGCGGGAGAGGGAGAAGCAGGCTTCCCACGGAGCAGGGAGTGCGATGCGGGGCTCGATCACAGGACCCCGGGATCATGACCTGAGCCGAAGGCAGACGCTTAACGACCGAGCCACCCAGGCGCCCGCCATGTCATTTCTTTACTTCTGAGATAACTGTACCCCAAATCTATATCCCCTCTCTCATATACACATGCATGCAGTTGAGCTAGTGAACTCCTAATCATTCTTCCAAACCTAGCTCAGATGTCCCTTTCTCTTACTTGTGCATTCATTCAACAGTTATCTATAAGAGCCTACTGTGTGCTACGTGCTGGGGGGGCGGGTAGCCCTGAACAAAATGAGGACCCTGGCCTGGTGGCCTGGCCTCTGGGTTCCCATAGTCCTGTGTTTGTAGTGGGATCACTTTCCCCTGCAGACTCTAGTCCAGTGACTTGCTCTGTTGAATCAAAGAACAAGTGCTCGCCGCTCTGGTCCTTCCATTTCTACGTGAATGACCCAAGTGTTACAACCCCCTGCAAGACCCGTAGCAGGGGCGTCAGGAGGGGCAGAATTGCTCTGGAGAGTTTTCCACCAGTACAGTAACTGCCAGAGCTCGTCAGCCTTCCATGAATTGTGGGGACCTAATGGGAAATTACCACTTCCAAAGTCTGATGCTCTCTCTCTGCTGACGGCCGGGACTTTTGGGGGCCCCCTCCCCCATCATCTAGCACGTGATGAAGAGCAGGGAGGCGCCCAGTCAGCAGAATGGCACGGCGGGCCCCAGTCGGGATTGGCACGGGCAGGAAGCACATGTGTCTCCCTTTCACCTGTGCGCGGCCCGCAGGCATTTCCCGGCCATTGTTCGCGGGGGCTGCCAGCGCGCTTTCCGCCCTGGCCGAGCGGGGCTGCCGCTGGCCTCCTCCTGCAGCTCTTCCAGGCGCGGCCCATCCCCGAACCCCCGGAAGACACAGGAAAGAAGATTCCCTTGTGTAAAAATAAACATGGCAGCCCCACCTGTTTTTACACATGGGCTCTCAAGTCCCTTCCTTTTGTTCTCGGCAGGTGCTGGGGCCTTAGGACGGCGGCCCCCCGGGAAGGAGGCGCTGTTGAAGTCATATACCCTGCTGGCGTCTGGGATGTGGCCACCCCAGGCTCAGAGAGGGAAAAGCTGCCCCAAGATTTCTTGGGGGAGAAATCTGATTCTTACAGATTTCCTGGGGGAGGGGAGAAGTGTGGGGTCCCCGCTGTGGTGCCGTCCAGGGGCTTCCCCCGCGGCCCCTCCTGGGTCAGGGCTCGGCTGCTGACAGGGCCCGCTCGGCCCTCGGAGAGCCAAAGTAGGGCTACAGGATGGAAGCGCGAAGGGTAATAAGGTAAAGCCGGGCACTAGTCGTTGCTCTTTTTAGAGACTCCCAGGCGTAATTGTGGCTTCCCCCACAATTACACAAAAATAAATCTGTGTTTATTTTGTCCTCTCTGCTTACACCCCTTGTTTTCAGAGGACGGGGGGGGAGGGAACGGTGGACACTGTTAATCATCTCGTTGCTTAAACATGGTCCCAGACTCTGCTACAAGAGGCTGCCGGCAGAGGGTGGGGCCCCCGGGTTTCCCGCCACGTCCCTCGGGGCCCGTGCCGCGTCCACGGCCACCCTCTCGGGTTGAATGTGATGGAGAATAACTTCAGGCAGAGCGATCCTTGCTTCTTCCTGGCCGATGCGGGCACCGTGCTGTGCGCATAACCGGGCCCTGGTTTTGGTTGGAGTAAGGGCAGCGGGAGGTGTCGGGCGCGGTTCCGGGAGCATCAGTGACTCCTCACAAACCCGCTCTCTGTTGTCCCTTCAGTGTGGGTCCTGCCAGTGCCACGGTCCCAGGGGCTGAGCTTTGATGAAGCCGGGGCATTATGTACAGCGTAGAAGACCTCCTGATTTCTCATGGATACAAGGTGTCGCGAAGTATCCCAGCGCCCGGCGAGGATGAGCGCGAGGGCCACCGGCAAGCGAGGAGCCGCACCAGAGCTGGCCAGGGCCTGCTGAATGGGTGTGACCATGGCCCGGCAGCCCTCCCCCCCAGCAAGCCGTCCCAGGGGAAGGGACACGCGAGCACCTCAGAGAACAGCCACCGTGCTCCCAGAGCCCATGGAGAGCCCCAGAGCACTTCTTCTCGAGCTTCTGAGCTGGGGTAAGCGTCCATGTGAACCCACCATTGTCTTTTGTCTTGGGGATTTGGCAGTGGGTACGGAAGTCAGATCCCTCAGTGCCTGTGTTTGGCTGGAGCCGGGGAGGGAGAGGGTGAGAGACAAGGACACTTCTTTCCACTGGGGTATCTGGGGTGTTCAGGCAGCACGGAGCCCAGGGCCTGGCCATAGGAGGCCTTCAGTAAATAGTGGTGAGTAAATGAATCCTATCACGTGAAACACACGGCATTCTAATACCCGCCCTCTCTTTTCCCTTACAAGCTGCTCATATTGCCTCAGCTAGGAATCATTTCAAAACTCTGTAAAAGCTAGTTTCTGTCAGGCACACATTCCTAGTCCATTAGGCTTTCTTATTAATAGGTTTCAATCTTGTGTACATTACAGAGTTGAAAGAGGTATATATCGCCCTCCATGTGTGATGAAGAAAACCTTTCTTCTTGTATATGCGTATAATTCCACTGGCTCCTGACCCATCTTTCCCTTGCACACACTGGCCCCCATATAGGTGTCCCGTCTGAATACAGCTGTATCTGTGGGTGTTTTCTTACAACCAACCAGAGGGCAGGTTGGCTGGGGGAGGGAGGGCTAAAAAAGAGGGAATTCGGGCAGCTTGCCACAGAGCCAGCATGGGAGAGGAGCCCTGCGACCCCCATGCACACAGTTTGAGGCGAGAGGAAACCCATGTCATCACTTCATAAAAGTGTGTTTGTCCTCAGCACTGCGTTGGGACTAGGCTCAGCCTGGGGGAGGAGGGCTCTGCCGGTTGAGAGCATGTTATGTAATTGTGCGTAACTGACAAGAAATGGACCCACGCACAAATGGAAGCAGAAGCCTGTCTTCAAAGGAAACAAACAAGCAGAAAACCAAGCAAACAAAAAGGGGAGTAAATTCAGTCTCAGGGAAATGAACCCACCTCCCATGGTTCAAAGTCACCTTTTCGCGGAGAGGATCTTCCTTGTTGGTTGGCAGCTTTCAGATGAAAACGGGAGGGATTTTATTCTTAAAATGTACAGCATTCAGCACCTTGGTTATCGAGTGAAAGCGAAGGCGATCAATTGCCCTGCTGGTGCCCGGGGAGGTATGAGCGGGTTGATGCTGCCCCGGGAGCTCTGTTTCTCCGACCACGGATGTGGCAGGGTCAGGAGGAACCCCGGAATGGAAAGAGACTTAAAGCTGCTTTTTTTAACCTTGCCCTTCAGACTCACACTTGTGTCCACTACTGTCTTGGGCGTCAGTCTCTTTTCAGCCATGTGCCCTGAAATACCTGCCCACGCTGGATTTGGGGAGAGGCCGCTTACGCATGAGTCGGCAGAGTTAGGACAGCCCTAATCACACTACGCAGACTTGCGCACGATTCTGTCCTGCCTTCTGTTGCTTCTAGCTTTTGTGCTGAGTGTGTCTGTACCTTCTGTCTCGGATTTCAGGGCACTGAGGCTCTCCACTGTGTCTGTTCCTTCCTATGTATTTGCTTGTTACAGTGCTGGATACATAGTGTGTCTAACGTGTGCTCATGGATTCAGTTCTTTCTTCCACCGTTGTAACAACTGTTGAGGAGCAGGAGACTCCATTTGTGGCAGTGGAATCCCTGCAGATGGGCGTTGTAGGCTGTGTGGGGTCTCCCTCAGTCTCACAGATCAGAGGAAGGGGCAGTAAAATCCCCTCTAGAATTCGGGGCAGGCCGCGTGGCTCCCAGCCTCATCTACAACCTGCTCAGATGTTCTAGTCCCTTAGTGCTAACAGGCTGTTGAGACCACAAGCACTCACAGCCCAGCCTCTAGGTAGGTAGGCATAATCGGATCTATAGGCAGTCTTTCTTTCTGTCATGAGTAAAGTGCTCATGTAAGTAGCTTTGGGTAGCACTGGGATGTCTTCATACAGATGACAGAGTTCTCGACAGATCCGGCCATTTCCCCCCACCCCCACCCCATTTCTGAGGTTGGCTGATTAACTTATGAGATGTAGGGTAGCTTTTGGATGGAAGGTTGCCTTGGGGAGTAAAAAGAATATGCATACATGTTTGCAAAACTCCATGCCAGTGCCCAGAGCCTCAGAGACCAGCTGCAAGGCTTCCTGGGTTGAATTGAAAAGATGTTTTCTTCCTTTAGTAGCTTATAGAGAACTGGAAACAGGAGGCAAACAGAAAAGCGAACAGAAAGGTAGGCAGGAGAATTTCTTTTCAGGAAAAAAAATGTCTCGAGAGGAAATAAATAGGTGCTAGGAGTTAAAGCCTGGAAATTGAAGAAAAAGAAAACCCAACAGTACTTTGGCTTATGTGAATTCTGAATCGGGATGAATCAGTGGTTCTCTGCCAAGTCCCAGCCTTCCGTCTGCTAGGTCTTGCTTCCTGCCTCTCCCACACAGTAACACTTGGGGCTGGTCTCTGGGTCTGGAGGGGCAGATGGGGCCCCCAACTCCAAGCCAGCAGCCCAGGCCGGCTCAGGAGGGCCTCCTCTTCTGGCAGTGTCTTGGGTGGGGTGAGGTTTGCCCTGGGGCGTGTCCCCACACCACAGGCCTGGCCTCAGTGCCCACGGCCTCCCCAAAGAAGATGGTCAGAGTGGTTGGGAAGGCCACAGGGGCCCAAAGAAGGTGGTTTTGTCTTATTCTGGTAGGATGGCAGGTTAGCAGTGTCCTTACAGCCAAAGGACATGAAGCCCAGAGCATGTCGTAAGGGCCACTCACTCAGGACCACAGCGGAGGGACGCCCGGCTTGGGCCTCAGGCCGGGGCTGCCAGGCAGGCTGGTGGCCAGCTCTCCCCACGTGAGGCCTGTCCCCGTTTGAAAGGGGCATGGGATTCTCTGCTGCCGTGTGGGGGACTGTCGTCTCTCACTTCCTTGTCCTCTGCCCTCCCCCTGGCATGCGCGGATGTGCAGTGTCTCTCAGAGCACAGCTGCGTCCCTTTCCTGTCTGGGGCGCTGCATGAGGGATGCATCCTGCCGTACCTAGATGAGACGCGCGTGCGCAATGCTGCCACTCCGTGTGTGTCGTAAGGGCCACGTTGTCCCGCGTCGGGGGCCACGCCTCGAACGTCAAGGTGGTCTGGTGAGAATGATGCACTTTGGTCTTTTCTTCAGTAATTAACCTCGGCTTCCAGCAGCGTTTCTTATGTAAGGGCTGGTTAGATCCAGTTAAATTGAGAAAGAAAACCTCAAATATGGAGCCTTGACTCGACTTTGCCTGCGATGTCAACCCCCAGCTCGGGATGGGCCCCACGGGCTTCCGCCTCCGCCTCCAAGCCCGAGTCCTGTGCCCTCTCCTGGGCACACCGCTGTGTGCTCTCTGTGCACCAAGCCCTGCCTGGGACGACCCAGAGCCCTCCTCCCTAGCCCCTCCTCCTAGCTCCCACCAGCAGCCCCTCCTATCAGCTTGCCTCTGGGGGAATGATTCGCTCCCGGGTGTTCTACCAGCACCGTCTCCTGGTCCCCAGGATTGTCCGCTTCCCGAAAGCTGACACCATTGCGAATTCATCTCTGGTTTTGCTAACTCCTATTAAGGAATTTTGCGTTTATTAAACACTCAACACATTTTTTTAAAATAAATTGGATGAAACCTAGTACTTCTATGCCCAGGCAGTTGTGGAAATGCTGAGTATTTCAGAACACTGGGAGAAGACGGGATGGGAAGTAGAGAAGGTTTTTCCAGTGAGAGGACCCGAGCGAGGCTGGTTTGGGAAGGTTCCATTGTGGAAAAGAGGGGCACCGACTTCCCAGGCTGGGCAGCCGAAGAGGCAGTTTTGATGGCTTTGTCCACACCACTACCTCCTGGGGGACGAACAGGGTGGAAGGGAAAGGAAGGAACAGACACGGGACTCAGCAAAAGTCCCAGGAGGCCGAATAGCCTCGGCAGGGAAGTGTCCCTCCTTTGTAGATTCTGTGGGTGCAAGACCCCAGCCCGCTCGAATGACAGGAGCAAGTTGTCCTGAGGCTGTAATGGGGAGTCTTGCGGAGCCCACAGGTAGGAAATGAAGACGAGCGGGGCCTCATTGATGTGGGGATGAGAAAGCTGGGACCCAAGATCGGTAGTCAGTCGCCCTCTCTCGGGGTCGTGAGTGGTTCCCCTGGGGGCCTCTCCGCTCTCTGTCCCCCATTGTCACCTGGCTCTGCATCTCCCGGTGCTTCTGCTCCCTCCTTTGCAGACCAGCCTCTTCCCTTCACTGACAGCCCCTACTGGCTAGTAACTTTGGCTCAGAGTGACTTTTGTTCTGCTCTTGCTTCTACGTGATGGTTTAGCTCAGGAAGCCCCTGGTGACCACCACCCATGCCTCTTAAATTTTTGAGAGAAGGACTCAGTAGTTGGGCTTGGGCCTTGGTTAGCACCTCTCAGCCCTGTCCCATCAGCGGGGACAGGGAGCAGGGGCTGGATAGGGGAAGAGAGGGTGGACGGGGAGGAGGGGATGACCAGATGTGGATGTCTGATCTTCACCTGCGCTTGGTAAAGGGGCTGCGGGTGAGGGAGGCGAGTGCTGACCATGCACCCCCAAACATGTGCTCTTTTCACAGGTCATTCATTTAGTAACTCCAGAGACTTGGCATTTCCCCCTTAAGTCAGTTACTCCGGAGAGCTTATCTCGAGGCTAAACCACTCCTAAATGGTCTCGGTTAGCAGATTGTGCTGCTGGAGCTGGCTGCAGGCTTTGCACGAAAGTCACTCACATGGTACAGGAAAAACCTCACGGGCCACATCAGATGTCACTACAGGATCGACAGGTTCATAGCTGGGAAACCACGGGTGTCTTAAAACTGCAGACAGCATTCTATATATCACATGATTTGGTGCTAGATTTTTAGTGTGTCCTCCTTCTTGCTGTATAACCAACAACAGATACTTCTGGAGTGCATCATATGTAACGTCTGTGTCCTCCCTCTGGCAATATGGAAAGGATGTTTCTGAAAGCTTACATTTACATCTGTGTTCAAAGATTATAACGAGAGGTTCATCAGTTTGCATGAAGTTGAGCCATCAATGCACATACTGTGTTGTTCCAAGGCTGGGTTGTCCACACGTGCGCGTGCGCGTGCACGCACCAAGATTAAGGAGAGAACAGAGGAAATGGGCATAGGGGAAAAGCGAGCTGTTATCTATACATGGAGGAAACGGCATGCTTAAGATGTAAGTAGCCATTACTGCATAATACTTCGCTACTTTTAAAATATGTAGAAGGCTGTTATCAGGCATTCACGGTTTCCTTACTGTGTTTCCGCTGAAAGACTATAATCAGAGGAAGCTGTAAAATAACTTAACATAGCAGGAGTTTGGATCTGAAAGTCATACCATAATAGGTTCTTCTCTGCTTGGCCCCAGGAATTCTGGTAAAGCTGTTTGTTAGTTAACCATGAGAATAACTTGCAATTACATCTTGTCATCAGTGGCAGGCGTCACTGAGGAGAGACGTAGCAACCTAGACGAGTCTCTGATGTGGTAGGGGCCTCATCTTGGGAGGTTTCTATTTGATCAGCAGACGTCTGCTCTCGATGGTGCTACTGGATATGGGAAACAGTCACTTCTCAGAGGCTTTTTAAGCTTCTCTCAAGTCATAGCCTGCTTATAATGGTTTTCCAAAAAGGAAGCCTTCAAGTTTAACATCTGTTTCTGTGTATCTGTTTTTCTTTACAAAATTATATTTCCACAAACATTATTTGTCTTTTAGCTGCTTGCTTCATATCCTAATTATTAGGTGGTATTATTCTGACCTCTTCACAGAGGAAGGTCCGAATTGTTTGAGCTGGTGAGTTCGTGAACACACATGGCAGATTCCGACCCCCTATGCTTCCCACTGTCTTTTTGGTAAACCCTTCTTGCGAGGTGCCTTGTTCTGGTTGTAAGCGCTGCCACCATCCAGACATGCCTGGAGCTGGTCCCCCCTCCGGCACACACTCTCAATGTAGCTTTCCTGTTGCCAGTGCTTCCCGACAAGAAGCAGGTTAGACCCTCTGAACATGAGACTTCAGGAAGAACAGCGATGATGATGAGGAGGTGCCTCTAGAATTAATGGGGAGACTCCAGCAGCACAGCCTAGAGCTTCATTGGTCTGGGTAGCTGGGCCCTGGTCAAGAGGAGAATTGTGAGTTGAGTGCCTTCTTTGGTCAGAGAACTGGGTCCATTAAGGAAGCCAGGAGATACCCAAGCGAGAGGCGCACTGGGTGATAAGAAGACGAAACACAGGTCCAAAAAGAGCCCTGAGTGCGTCTTTAGTTCCAGTTTACTTTGTTTCAGAGATGATGATACCTCTGAGTTCTTGATGAGGTTCAAAGAACCTGAGACCAGAATCGAGCTGATGCACTAAAGTGTACTTGCTGTACCTGATGATGGGCACAGTGTCCTCGTCTGTCTACACAGAGAGCGGGCTCGTCCCTTCTAGCCCCTTCTGGGTCTGGTTGACCTTCCTTGGCGGCTGCCTCCCCCACTCTTCACTGCTCGGAGCTTAACCTGTGAGGCACAGAGAGGGCTCGCTGCATGTCCACGTGAGCACGGGGTTGGTGGCCATAGGATCGTGAAAGAGAAGCGAGAAATTAGGGGTGGCTTTTCTTCATTGTTGATGGCGACACCATATAGACTGCGCCGGCGAAGACATTTTCACGGTAGAACTATGTCCTTATTAAAGAGAAAAGGGGAAATTCAGTATTTGCCTCACCTATTGGAGTTATGGGCAAAAAAATGGGTCAGAGCTTGCTCTTCCTGCTTTGTTTTAATAAACTAAATATTGGTCTGTTCTCCATCATCACTATGGAAGCGGGTGTAGCTTCTTCCTTAGAGACCAGCCATCACCGGAGGGGCAGAGTCTTGTTATGACAGTCAGCTATATCATTATTTCCTGTTATTGTGAAGGCCCATTGATTACGACTTCGAAAAGACAATACGGATCTAAAATAATCATCACAAAAGACAAACACTCAGTTCTTCTCTCTTTCCTTTGTGCCCCTCACCTCCTTCCTCGGATGTCACGAGGAAAAGAATTTCAAAATGATCGATGCTGCTGAGAATTTAATTGGGTTAATAATAGTAATACTTGTTTTTTTTTTTTTAAAAAAAAAAAAAAAAAACCAAGGGCTTATTGTATGTTAGACACTTCGCAAAACAGTTTGAATGTATCTTCTCATTAAGCCCTCCCAACGAACTCAGAAAGGAAGGAACTATTCCCATCGCTGAAGAATCAGAGACAAAGCGAAGGGAAGCGATGTTGCAGAAGGCACAGTCTGGAAAGCCAGCGTGTGGGCTGGGTGCTCAGGCTCCCCTCAGGGCATTGCCATACCCTCCCTGTTGGTGCACCGAGAAGCCCAAAGCCACCGATGCTCCCTGTAGCCCGGGGCAGGACCACAGCCCTGACCCTCCTGTGGACCGGAAGCAACCCTCCCTGGGGGTGGACATAGGTTCATTGGGCTCCTTCTGGCCTGACTGCAAGCACCAGTATCTCTTTCCCCTCTGCTCTGTCGTCTTCTTGCTGCTAAGAAATTTATCAGATGGTGACTAGTAACCGGTAGTAAATACAACTAACAATTCTCGTTCAGATTGAATTGTTGCTCAACAGTGATATTGATCCATAATGTTTCCAAAGGAGCCTTATCTTCTCTGACTGATCTTTATGCTACCCTCCATATGTGAGTCTTACTCTTCTCTTGACCTCATATTTTCCTTTCCAAAATTACCTTTTTATTACCCTGGGTCAGTGGGTTATTTACACAGTATAGCGTATTGAATATACCAGGGCACACTGAAAAATAGAATTGCAGGCTTGCAGGCCCGGGGAGCATTAAGAGCAAATTCTGTAGCAGTAGATGGCTGACCCCATCACAGAAACATGTCAGACATCTCACACGGGGACTGGTGAATATGAGTCACTCTAAAGAGATGGCCCAACGCCTCTGCCAATCTAGAAGAAGAGAGCTTCTCCTTCGAGGAGTGGGAGGCTCTTTAAGTGACTGTGCATCTGGGTAAGATGGGCCCATCTGGAGTAGGGAGTGGCTTCTGAAGGAATAGCGTTGGCAGAGTGCCACAACTATCCCCCACATCCTGTAGGATGTGACCAGTAGGGTGGGGAGGCAATCGGCAACACCAGCATCTGCTAGGCTGGCAGGCTTGCCAACTGGAAGAAATCACGGGACCTGGAGTCCACTTTAGTGGAACCTCCCACCCTCCACCCGGACCTCCACTGGGAAGCACTGCTGGCTAGACTTTGGGGGCTGTCCCCGGGAAACCAGGTTCAGGATTTTGTTCATGGAGGAGGGAGGGCATCTCTCCCATGCCCACCAGTATCGACGCAGAGCTAGGCTGTTGTGTGCCTGGATGAGAAGTTAGTACAGCTCCTGAGGACCTGGAGTCTACTGAGAAGGTGATCCCGGAGCGTGTGAAACCATGTTTACAAGTCACGTCAAATGTTGCCATTCTAAGTAGGCTTTTACTTTTTTTAAAAAAAAGAAGAACAGTATTTTTTGTTGTGGTTGAAAATGAGTCATGAGTGTACTCATAGAAATGTCTCTCTTTTTTTTTTTTTCACCATTAGCTTTTATATATTCCGCGAATGGGCTTGCCTCTTTTCCTTTGGACATGTTGTTTTTCACGTGTTCCCCTTTCAGATACTTTCCAAACAGTTTTTATCAGTTGTTTCTTCTCTGTGATAAGGCGTGGGCTGTCAGCAAGCGTAACGTCTGCCTCACCTCTGTCCTGCTTTCCCAGGCGCTCCGTAGAAAGACCCTGCTGTCTCTTTGAACTTGTCCACACAATTTATTTGAGTTCTCACATTCCACTTTGTTTTTCTTATCTTTTTCCCACCCTGTATTAATGTGTTCAGCTTGTTTTTGTAAAACGTCCCATTGTTAACTTGTTTAAGATGTAAATTATTAGCTCTCATTGTTTTCAAAAGAAAAATTTGATCTCCTCTCATTTCCTCAAAGGTGCGAGAAAATGCTCTTGGCCTTGAAGCCATGTGAGGGAACACACAGTTTAGCGGAGAATGGACATCACATGTTGAAGCCAGTAGATATCCATGCTTGATAGCTTGTCTGAGGGAGAAACCGACCAGCACTGTCACCAGGTGGGGTCCACTTGAACCTGTCTGAGTCAGGCATCTTGGGTACAGGACAGATGTTTGTTAAGTAGGTTCTTTAGCATGTTCTATTATATAGATTATTTATTATTTCCCAGATGACGTTGTCTTGTACAAATAGAAGAAAGCTGAATCCAGAATGCTTAGCCATTTTGGTTAGTTAGATAGGGCAGTTTTGACAAAGTTAAAGTGATACAGTGTAACCTTTTTAGGTGGGGTACCTAAACCTAAATAAACTGACTACATTACTAGTGTAGGTAGTTACAGCCTGACTGTTCTTGCCCTATTTATGTCATCCTTTATTTGTCTTCTGATCATGTTCATGGAACGTCCATAGACAAATAGCACCTTGGGATCCCGGCCACCTCTTGGCACTTAAGCACACCACACATTTACTGAGAAACCAGAATATCCATTGAGAAAATGAGCAAAAGCCACACAATGTGGTTTTTCTCATAAAGTCAGGTGCCCCAGGAGAATGTTTATAGGACTGTAAGGAGTAAGAACGGTGCTTATTAAAGCTGTGTGGTATATAAAGCCCACTCACTATCTGCTGAAGAACAGAGGCAAGAAAGGAGATTCTTGACTCTCTCTCAATTGGGTCCATGACAACTGTCACTTCTTACTAAGTTGCAGTGGTTCAGTCTTGCCCTTGGACTGTGTGTAGAGTCTAAGACCCTGCAGTCCATGCATCTTCTGCTGTTTCTCGGGGCATCTGTGATGGACAGGCGGTCAGAGAGGACTTCCTCAGGGAAGGGCCTGTGGCCTCCGGAGCGCACGGTGGTGACTTGCTGGTCCACTCAGGTGGGGGCGGGGCTGTGCAAGGAGGGTGCAGGTGAGGGCTTCCACCCTGCCCGGTCCCTATGGAACCTGCCCCAAGAAGAGTTCTGCTAAGCTTTCAAATCCTAAGTGCTCAGAACAAAGTTTCAGCAATAGCAAGAGCAAATGAAGAAGCTGACCTTCAGCCATGCCCCGTGTTAAGACTACCGCCACTCTGTGTAAGTGGTAAATGCAGTAGCATTTAGACTGCTCAGTGGCAAACGCTTTACCTCAAACTGATTTTAAGTATTTTCTGCTTTGTCAACCGATAACTCAGTTTTGCTTTAAGTGGCTGCTTAAAAAGTTATCTGGAGCGGGGGTGGGAGCAGGACTTGAGGCAAAGAAGGAATTCCAAAATACCACGACTATGGTGGTACTGATGATGGCATGCCTCAGAGAGAGTGCAGGTCCGGTTATGAATTTTGTGGTGTCCCAATACATACTAAACTTTTGTGTACACCACACCATAGTCTTTGAAGTGCGCGATAGTGTTATGTCTAAATAAGCAGAGTACGTACCTTAATTTAAAATATTGCTAGGGGCGCCTGGGTGGCTTAGTCGTTGAGCATCTACCTTCAGCTCAGGTCATGATCCCTGGGTCCTGGGATCGAGCCCCGCATCGGGCTCCCTGCTAGGCGTGAAGCCTGCTTCTCCCTCTCCCACTCCCCCTGCTTGTGTTCCCTCTCTCGCTCTCTCTCTCTCTGTCAAATAAATAAATAGAATCTTAATAAAAAAAAATATTGCTAAATGGGGGCACCTGGCTGGCTCCGTTGGTAGAGTATGGGGCTTTTGATCTCAGGGTCATGAGTTTGAGCCCCACGTGGGGCACAGAGATTAAAAAAATAGAAAATTAAAAAATTAAAATATTGCTAAAAATGCTAACCACCATCTGAGCTTTCAGCAAATCATCCTTTTGCTGGAGGAGGATCTTGCCTCGAGGTTGGTGGCTGCTGAAGGTGGGGGTGGCTGTGGCAATTTCTTAAAATAAGACAACAGTGAAGTTTGCCACACTGGTCGACTCTCCCTCCCATGAACAATTTCTCTGTGAGATGCGATGCTCTTTGATAGCGTGTGACCCACAGTAGAACTTCTTTCACTGTTGGACTGAATCCTCTCAAACCCTGGTGCTGCTTTATCAGTTCAGTATGTGGAATATTCTAAATCCTTTGTTGTCCTTTCAACAATCTTCACGGCTTCTTCGCCAGGAGTAGTTTCCATCTCAAGAAACCACTTTCTTTGCTCATCCGTAAAAAGCAACTCCTCATCTGTTCAGGTGTTCTCACGGGACGGCAGCAGTTCAGTCCCATCTTCAGGCTCCACTTCTAATTCTGGTCCTCTTGCTGTTTCCACCCCATCTGCAGGGACTTCTTCCACGGAAGTCCTGAACGTTCCGTTTGTAAAAACGGTCGGATCTGAGAAGCGCAGTAAAGTGAGGTATGCCTGTAGTGATGATGATGATGATGGTGATCATGGATGTTTACTATTTACTGACCATCCAGGCTCGCAGAATAGCAGCCTCCGTCCGGGTGTTGGGAATGGTCCCCTTTCAGCCAGTTCCTGGCAGCTCTTCACCCTCTCGCCCCACCCCAGGCCTTCACCTGCTGTTGCCCAGAACCAGCGGCCCCACGGGCCTGTTCCCACCATCCTCACTCCACTGTCAGCTGAAAAGTGGGCTGTGCTGTAGAAATCCTTTGAAAACCACAAAGGACACCTGAGCATATGGAAAAAAAAAAGCTACCCTCACTAGTAATCATTGAAATGCAAACTGAAACCAATCAGGAGTTATTTCCACTTATCTAATAAGGAAACAATTTAATTGTAACAACCAGAGATGGGAAAGGATCAGCAAGATTGGCTCTCCTCTGCATCTGGGTGGGGGGAGAGTAAATTGCAACTGTGGGCCTAAGGGCAGATTTGACAATAGACACAACATAACGCCCCCGATCTACTAATTCCTTTTCTAAGGATTTATTCTGTATAATCTGCGACCTGCTTAGTGTTTGCGAACAATAGTGTTTCTCAGAGAGTGTTGGAATGTCCTCTACAGAGGCCTAACGGTGATTAAAGGAATCCTGTCCCTATGATACAATACTAACAACCATCCTTTAAAATTATGCACTTGAGGAATTTTGCATTCCATCGGAAGACATGACACGGAGTGGCTACCCGAATGGGCTTTATTTAGGGTCACACTGTGTTTGAAGCGGTCCCTACTCCTTGCAAGCTGTGTAACTTGGGAGAGATGTCGAACCTCTCTGTGCCTCAGTTTCCTTATCTGCAAAAGGGAGAGAGAGCAGTGGATATTGGGCATCCTTCCCACAGTGCCTGAGACAGCATACGTGCCCAAGTGCATGTTAGTGTTAAGTTCCTTATCTTCTGTGCCTCCCATTTCCCCCTCGGTCCAATGGGAATGACAGCAGTTCCTGTCTCGGGAGCGCAGGTGCGTTAACGGACAGAAGGCCCGTGGCGTGGGCCGAGCACGTAGTAACGGCCACGTACGTAGCAGCTGCTGGCCGCACTACGCATGCAGGAGAATGTCCACATAAACCAGATCCCTGGCGGAGACCACAGCTCTTCGAAAGTCCGCATCCTCACCTACACCAGGCCTAGAGCATATGTATCAAAATAACTGTCACTGGGTGAGAAAGATGACAAGCAGGTTTTGTCTTTTGTACTTTCCTCTGTTTTTCCAGATTTTGGACAACAACTGCATATTGCTTTTATGATTTCAAAACCCAGTAGCGGTTTTGGAGTTGGAACACTGTCTGTTAATGAGAGCAGTTGAGCGTGCCATGATGTCTTTGGGTTGATGGCTTCTCCGCGCTATGGAGAAACTAGCCGCCTAGCCTCCAGTCGCTTGTAGCAGCCCCTGACTTTCTGCGCAGGACAACAGTGCTGTGCGGATTTCTTCTTCAGCTGCGTTAGAACAGTGACTCTGCACCCCGGGTGCGTGCTAGGATCATTTGAGGGGATGGCAAAATATACCGGT
Organism: Mirounga leonina; assembly: GCF_011800145.1. NCBI lineage: Eukaryota > Metazoa > Chordata > Mammalia > Carnivora > Phocidae > Mirounga > Mirounga leonina. The sequence continues at coordinate 1,952,719 of NW_023270734.1, read as the reverse complement.
GTCGTGCTGCTGGCTAGACTGGGGGGCTCTCAAGGAAATTCTGACATGTGGCCAGGTGACGGGCGGCAAGCTGGGAGCAGGCTGGCACTTGGTACTTCCATTTCCTGCCTGCCCTGGGGGTCCTGGCGCACGACAGAGCCCTTCTTCTCCTGGTGAGTTTCCAGGTCAGCCCGAGCAGTGTTTCCTACATCACCTAAGATGAGACTCCCCTGGAGTGCTCGCTACAACTGTGGGCACCTGGACCCTGACCCAGACCTCCCGAATCTGAACTTTTACCGGAGAGACTTGGTAACGTGTGTATTTAACGAGCCCACTGGGGGCTTCTTGTCATCAGGGAAGTGCGGGAACTCTGTTGAAGCCCTGGTTCTGTCTCAGTCGCACACTGGGAATATCCGGGTACCTGGAGAAACCCCACTGCCGGCTCTGACGTGACGGAGCAGGGATATGTCTGGGCCTCGGGACTTGGGAAGCCCCTCTGGATTCTAACATGAAGTCCTGGTTCACAGTGACTGGCCGTGATGGTTCTCAGAGTGGGGTGCCTGGGACCCCATCGCTTGGCAACATGTTAGAAATACACTTTTGTGGGGTCCCACCTGAAACTGCTGAATCAGAACCTGGGGATGGGACCCGGCCGTCTGTGCTTGAGCAACCCTTTCTCATGCTTCCTGCCCACGCTGAAGTTAAGAACCATGGCCCTGGGGTGGAGTTCTGAGAAGCAGGTTCCCAGACGAACTCCCGGGAGAGCTCAGTTGTCAGGACTCAGCAGGGAGTGGACTCCTAGTGGCCCATGACCACACTTTGAGAAATGCTGCTCTCGAGTTGACCCTTGTTCCCTCGGGCACTTTGAAGTTCTAAGAGCCTTGACATCTGTCAAGTACCACCAACATCCTCATGTTCTTGTGGGCAGCTTCTTGCTGCCACCCCTAGGCCCTTGGTGACAAAACTCGTGGCTGCCTTCCAACCATAATTAGTGGGACATGTTCTCTTTAAAGTCTGTAAGTACTCTGGTTAGGAAGATACTTTGCAGAAGTACTGACCCGAGTTTGACTCGGAACGCCAGTCACAGAAGCAGAGAAGGACGTGTTTCTTCTATGTGGTTCTTGCCCCGGTATAACCTCTGTGCCTCTTTGTTTTGTAGATTTTATCATCAGCCTGTGCTAAGGTGGTCCTCTCAACCGCAGACTGCTCACGACCACGCCTACTGGAGAAGAAGACGGCAGGAGGTCAGTGGCCTGCTGGGGCCAAGGGACCGAGAAGATCTGGAGGTCAGAGGCATGGCCCAAGCACAAGGTCTGCCCATCCACGCAAGGGAGGGTCCATGGGAAGTTGGAGGAAGGACAGAGAATGTGATGAAGAAGGCAGTTTGGGAAGAAGAGCTGAGAATGGCGGGACCTGCCAAGTGGCAGAATATAAGCCTCGAGAGCTGGAACCAGCCAAGGAAATTAGGGAGGCAGATGTCCGATGGTGATGGGGAGAAATTATTTCAAGATCTGTACCCATTCATGCAAGGAGAGCAGGCGTTGAATTCCCAAAGCAAAGGGAAATCCCAGTCCCTGCCCAGGGTTCTTTCCTCCGAGAGCCTGAGTTGCATGGACATCCCCATTCCATTAAATGATGGACATTTTCCAGGTGTTCCTAAAATCCCATTTTATCCCCCAAATTGTGCACCAAATTTGGAATCCACAAGGAACCCTGAGAAGAGCGGCTCCTCGGTCCCTTTACCCCGGCCCAAGTTTGGGCGACCCCTCAAGCCCCCGTCCTACGACTCTCACCAGCACTCCAGGGTGGGAGTGGAGAACAGCGACTCTCCAGTCAGCCAGCAGGTAGACCTGTGTGTCTCCTACTTGAGCAGAACTCACGAGCCCAGGCTGGAGCTGTGTGCATCTGACTCCGGTTTAGAGCCTCCGGTGTACGTGCCTCCGCCATCGTACCGGTCACCGCCCCAGCACATCTCCAACCCCTACGTGGAGGATGCAGCGCCCAGGCCCGAGTGCGGCGGTCCCCGTCAGCAGCAGCATCCAGTGGAGCTGCCGGGCCCGGGTTGTCCGCTTCCTCCCGGCCCCCCGGGACCCGAGAATGAGTATGGTGTGAGCCCATACTCTCCTCGCGGGGTCCCCCTGCAGCCCCGGCCTACCACCGCTTATGACGGCTCTGTTCTGTATATTCCCTTTGACGACCCACGCATCCGACATTTTAAACTGGCCCACCTGCAGGGCTTCTGTCAGGAAGCAGCGGCTGATGGGCAGCCCTACAACCCCAGCCCCCGCGCCACCCCGGCACCTGAGCATGGACACAGTCAACACGATGGCACCGTCTCGAGCCCGCAGAGTGCAGTGACCCCGCCAGGCAGTGTGAGTGGCTCCTCCACCGCTGATCCCAGTCCCCGGTGGCTGTGGGGCCCGCGCCCCAGGGATGCAGAGAGCAGCGGCTTCCCTGAGCAACGAGACCATGGGGCCATGAGAGGACAGTGGCCTGCCACGGGGGGCGGCCAGCAGGGACACACAGAAGGCCCAGCCTCCTCCCCAAGCCCGCAGGGCGAGAGTACCTGGGAAACTCGAACCAAGCTCAAGAAATTTGAAACTGGGATTCTGACCAAGAAAAGTTCAAAGAAAAAAATGAACGAGACGATATTTTGTTTGGTTTCCATCCCAGTTAAATCCGAATCACATCTGCCAGATATAGATAGGAACAACAATGACTTAAAACAGAGCACTGGTAAAAAGAATGGGCTTGATAAGAGCCCGGCTTTGCAAGAACAAAGTCTGCTGAGCACGTCTTCCACCGACCTGGAGCTGCAAGCTCTCACAGGAAGCATGGTTGGGAGAACAGAATTCCAGAAACAAGATCTGGGGGAACCAGAAGAAGGCAAACAAACAAATGACCTCAGATTCATTCACCCTACAAAACACAGAGAGCTCAAGTATTCTGGCTCGTGGCCAGGACACCAGTACAGAGATCAGCAAACACAAACTACTTTCACCGAGGACTCCAAAAGCCCACGGCCCCTCGCTGCTGAGAAGCTGGGAGGGTCCCCAAAAGCCGTACTGACTCCCAGACTTTCAGACCCCCTGGCCTCTGAAGCTCACACGCCCACGGCGTTAGCTTCCAGTGACCAGAACCAGAGGCCAAAGGCGCCTCCCCTCGAAGGTCAAATGTCCCTCAGCCCCTCCAGCAACAGCGCTTTCTCAAGGACTACGTCCTGCATACACCAGGCACCCGCTCCGAAAGCAGGGCCCGGTCGGGCCGGCGCGGATGGCCGTGGCCGCGGGGCCAGCCCTGTGTCCCGGGGTGAGGTTGTGAAGGGGGAGACCACCGGCCCCTGCAACAGTAAGCAGCTGTTCGGGCAGTTTCTCCTGAAGCCCGTTAGCCGGCGCCCCTGGGACTTGATCAGCCAGCTAGAAAGTTTTAACAAGGAGCTTCAGGAGGAGGAGGAAAGCGGTCAGAGTGGCAGCGACAGTCACAGTGAGGACAGTGACACAGAGTGGCCATGCGAAGGCAAGAACTGGGGCTTCGGTGAAGCCAGCCGGGCCTGGAGAGCTGAGGAACCCCGAAGGAGGCCGGTGCTGGAGGAGCCCGGGGCCCGGCCGGGAAGAGTGAAGAGCAAGTCTGAGAGCTGGAGCGAGGAGCAGAAGCCCGGGGGGCCCCGTGTCCTGCCTCAGTCCCCGGGCCCCACGACGGTGGGGCCAGGTGGTGGCAGGGGTGCAGCCTCGCTGTGGGCACACGGAAGCCCGGTCGCAGAGGAGGGGCACCAGGAGGCGGAGCACAGAATGAACAAGCTAGCCGTCAGCCCAGGTCCGCTGCACAGAGTGACGTCTTCTAGGTCAAGTGACACAAAACCAGCGCCCTCGTCCAATCCAGCTGAACCGAGGCAGCCCCAGGGAAGTCAGGAGCTGCCCAGTGTTTCCATTTCTGGGGAGCTGAGCACAGCACCCCCTCGGCAGGCTGGGGCTGGAGGGGAGAGGAGCCCGCTGCTCCCACTCTCTCTTGCCAGCAAACCCCGAGGACTCTCCGCACCGGACTTGAGGTCTGTGGGGCTCCTGCCCGCACAGAAACCGAGTACCGATAAGTTAGATGGGTCTTTAGGAAAAGCGAGTGCAATAGAGATCCCCCCGAATGAGTCCCTTCAAGCGAGGGCTGCGAGGATCCTGGGCATTGAGGTGGCCGTGGAGTCCCTGCTGCCGGGCGCCAGGAGAACGGGACAGAACCAGCATCCCGGGCCTGATGAAAGTGCCCGCGGGCCGGAGGCCCCCAGGGAGGAGTCTGTGTCCAGCTCAGCCCAGCCGGATGACCCCCCGGTGTCCATGGATGCCTTTTATGGCAGGAGAAAGTGCGGCTGGACCGAAAGCCCTCTCTTTGTCGGGGAGAGGGAGAGTGTCCGTCGGGCTCCCCAGGCTGCTGAGCACTCAAGTGTGGACAGGACTGTCCCCAGCAAGGCCCCAAGCCCCGAGCCTCAGCCCAGTCCCGAGCCTCAGCCCAGCCCCCAGGAGTCCCAGGCCTTCAATCACAAGGACCTGGGGACAAAACCACCCTTCAGGTCCACTCTGTTCCATTTTATAGAGAGGACCCCAAGTGTGTCAGGCTCAGAAAAGAGGCTCAGAAGCACTTCCAAAGTGATCGAAAGTTTACAAGAGAAACTGGCCTCCCCCCCGAGGAGAGCAGACCCTGACCGCTTGATGAGGATGAAAGAGGTGAGTTCTGTGTCTCGGATGAGGCTCCTGAGCTCCCGGAGCACTGACTCCATGGAGGAGGCTGAGGAACTGAAGGCTGAGAGGGGCCCCGGGGTGCCACCTGGAGGCCCAGTGTCTCTGAATGCTGGGGAGCTGTCGCAGAAGGCCGGGCACCCCCCCTCTGTCTCCAGGGGTACCCCCTCGCTGGAAGAAGACGGGCATCCGTCGGCACAGAGGGACAAGAAGAACGTCCAGCAGGATTTCTGGTGCCCAGGTGAGGAGTCGGGCGAGCAGGCGGGCGTTCTCAGAGTAGAGAAAACACCAGGTTGGTGGATGATGAAAATCCTGCATTGGTGAAGTTGAGATTATGAATTATTGTTCCAAAAGATTCTTCCTTTTACAAAGAATTATCCAGAGGCTTTGCTTAAAAATCAAGATCCTGTGGTGTATTGTGAAGGATTATATCTTTATGGAAATTACCTATGCAAACAATTATATACAGTTACCTATATAAACAAGTGTTGGGTCCCTTACCGTGAAGAGGTAAATCAGTAAAGTATTCCAGCTTTGGCGCAACACCTCGATGAGCCTTGCGGGAGGCCATAACGTGGGTAGTCTGCTCTCTCTCCCAAAACAAGCGTTCATCCAGACCACCCGCACGCTCTTTATTAACTCTGATAAGAAAAACGTACCCAGATAATGATATGAACTGCCCAGCCCATGATGTTGTGTCTCACACTGCACCTTCCAAAATCCTTTGTCCCCCATTTTATCTGTTTTTGCTACCACACCTTTTATGAAACTTGAAAAAGGTTTAGGAGATAAAAGGAACAGTTTGTACTTTCTCAACACCCTACCCCTTTATAAAAGGTTCACCCATCAGCTCTGTCCCAGAAGGCCCCCTGAGGCCTGAGTGCTAAAGCCCAGGACAGAGGGTTTTGGCAGCAGGGCCGCGCAGGCCTGCGGGCCTCTCCCTTCGGTCACCCTAACGCCTTCAGAGCTGCTCCAGGTCAAACCACGAGGCGGGTTCCTGGTGGCAGCAACAGGGATTTCTCACCTCTCAGCTCTGTCACAAACAGGCAACTCTGTTTCCAGCATTTTCTTCAGGGGCTGGGGAATTAGCAATGATACATTCTAGAACTAATGAGAAAGAAGAGTGGAGGGACATGTCAAAAGGCCTGATCGTAAACCGCAGACAGGCAGGGACCTTGAATCGTTCATTCGGACCTTTTTACAGTAAGGGGAAACTGCGCCCTCGTGTGTGTGACCTCGCTGACCAGGGGCCCCGGGCCCCCCTCCTGAGCCACGCCCTCTGGTCTTACTGTAGGGCGGTGCCCTTACCCCCACCTTCTCTGTTTCCTACTTGGAAATCCAAGGATTTAAAAGTCAATGGCCAAGATTCCTTATTTCAGCTAGAAAAGTCCAGAATTCTTGTTCCACAAAACATCCCCATGGCAGTTTTTACATTTTCCCACAAATGCACTATGATTCTTGGGAGTGTTAGCCAAGTGTTGCTCAGTTGCTTATACAAAATACATGATTGAAATAACCCATTGGTCAGGGCCCTCTTGGATCATCTGACTTGACAAATTTGGTCTTTGCCAAGAAAGAGAACACTAAGATGTGCAACTCTTGCCATAATGGTGGAAAAAAGTGTTACATGGCCCATTTTTTGAGCTATTGGGACTTATTAGGCCTCAGCCTAATTCCTCTCCTGGTCCCTCCCTCTCCCCACCCAAAATATGCCCACTTGCTTTTAAGTGTGAGCTAAAATGAGTTTCTTCCTCTGTCCTGTCTCATCCCAAGAACTGTAAGGATTTTAAAATGAGACAAATCCTGTTATATTAAACGCCAGTTTGTCAAGATTTCTGTGTCTCAGTCCACGGCCCACATATTTTGGGAGGATTTTATAACACAAAACTTCTAGTTCAGTAAAGCACTCCCTCACTTTTTAGCTTGATCATTTGGCATGTGGACGGGGTTGGACAGGTATCTGAAAACATGTAGATAATGCCAATTTTAATGTTAGCCAGCCATTAGAAATGGCTCTTCATAACCTTTTTTTTTTTTAAACTATAGTTACTGACAATCAGTAGAATTTTTTTTCCCTCTCCATCTGATGCATTTATTAGTACATAATAAAATAATAAAATGACCCCAAATCTAAAGGCAGAGAGCTCCTCGTGATGCCACACGGCTCCCTCTGACACTCTTAAATAATTGCATAGCAGGACGCCATCAGGGACGATTTCGTACACGCGCCAGGGCTCAGGTGAACCTCCATCGGCCCCTCATGTGACAGTCACCAGGCCTGTCCCAAATCATTCTGAGAGGAATGCAGATCATAGGATGGAGATGGTCAGGCTTTGAGATATGTTAGCTTTTCCCCTCGTTGTTGCTTCACAAGTTGGAATAAAGCCTTGTTGCTTTTTTTGCTGATAAACTCTTGGATTTTGTTTTCCTCTTGATGTATTTTATCATGTTACACACACGAATCATCATCTCCATCCCCACCCCACCTCTGTTCCCGTCATCCCGGTGGGCAGGAGCCACTTCACCGCTCCCAAATTCACAGCCCACTTAGATCCAGATTTTGTTCTGGAATTTTAAAATAAGTTTATATCACGGATATCTGTGACGTCCCCCTGCCCAGCATACACACGCACACACGCCCTTCTAGAACTTAATGATCTGTGTGGTGGTGTAGTACCCATTGTATCATAAATACCTTTATTGCAACTTAAAGGTGGTCCTTTCAGCTGACATCTTTTTAGTGGTGCCGGCTAAGAAGGCAGCACCTCAAAACTAACTCAGGTGACAAAATCCCATCTGTGCTGGATGGATCGTGTTCCAGTTTGGAAGCATAATCCAGGCACTGGTAGTGTTCGGAGCCTGCTGGTTCCGTAGCTTCCATGGCAGACTCTGTCCATGTGGGCGCAGGAAGAGAACACGGAGAGACTGCTTCAGGCCGGGGCTGCATCCTGGGAGGGTGTGAGGTGCCAAGCAATGGCACTCGGGGGAAGGCTGGATATCAGCACAGCTTCGAGGTCAGTAGCTCTCAAGCATGTTAATGCACAAAATACCCACAAGGGTAGGCCTGAGTGAGTGGTCTCCAGCTGAAATACTGCCCACCGGAGCCAGGATTCTCATGACTCAGAGTAACCTCTCTGTCCTCCAGACCTGCATCAGCCGGGATGATAGCTCCTGGTTTCATGTGGTTCCTTGAGCATCTGAAATGGGGCCCATCCAAACTGAGAGGTGCTGCAAGTGTAAAATACACACCAGGGTTCAAAGACTTAGTCTAACTTTTTTTTTAAGTTTCTCTATTTTTATATTGATTGCCTTTCGAAATGAAATTGGATATATTTGGTGAAATAAGATATATTATTAAAATTAACTTCACCTGTTCCCTTTTATTTGCTTTTAACACAGCTTCTAGAAAAATTTAAAATAACGTTATGTGGCTCACATTGTATTTTTATTGGACCTACACCGTCCACGACCCACAGAAGGAGCCTATTGTCCTCCAGAGTTCTTTCCCCGGCTCCCTGGCTCTGGGCCGTTAGCTTCAGCAGTGAGGCTCTGGGGTGCAGGCCTGTTCTGTGGGGGTGTCTCCCTCTGCCCGGCCCAAGGTGAGCTGCTCAGTGCCCACTGTATGTACCTTGAGGCTCAATAGATGCTCAAGCTCTTCCTGGCCTCTCAGCAGCTGAAAATGTGCCCCTCCTGCCGCGTCATCCATTAGTGACCGCCCACCCCATTTCCAGTGGAGAAAAAGATGTTTTTGCTCAGAGGAGGGCCCCCTCGGATTCCGCACCCAGGAGGCTGACTGAGCACAGAAATGCTGCTCTCGGCGGTCGGTATCCTGTGTCATCACACTGGGTGTGGCCAAGTGTAAAAGATCAGAAGGCAGCAGACCCGCCTGAGCCCCCCTTGCTTTTAGCCACGTGGGCACTGGTGCAGCAAATCATGTTGGAGGTGGAGCAGGCTGCTTTTCCTACATGCAGGCACTGTGTCCTATCTGGTTTCTAACGTCTGACTCTGCGCCCTAAGCACGGTCGTCGTCGTCACGGTTGTAGTATGGATCGTAACCGGACTGGGGCTGAGTTGAGACGGTGGGGGGAGGCGTGGGAGAACATTCAGCTGCTAGAGAAATTGGGATCTATACGGTCTTCGTCATGTACAGTGGTCCAGACAGATTTGAGCAGAGATTGTTTTGCAATAGTGTTTATAACTGTCAAATTCTGCCAATCCTTCCAAATTTCGTAAGTGTTTTTTCTTAAACAGGACACCTTTGTGCTGCTGTGGCAGGAAATTCTGACTAGAGGAGGCACACAAGTGAGCTCGAGGTTGACTGGGTCCCAGAGATCTGAGTCTCCAGGGGGTCAGATTCAGCATCACCCAGCTGTAGCCCTCATGGCAGCCCCGGACCATTGTCCTTGTGTATGGTGTCCCATTTGGAAACCCCACCGCTCACTTGGGCCCAGGTTGGGATTTTCCAGTGTGGGCTGTGGAATGGGTCAGCGCGATGGCCCAGGCCCATACACCCGGGTGTGTGGGAAGGCCTAGAAGAGGGTGCTACCAATCATGTGTCCATCCTGGGGCCTGTCTGCTGGCTGGTGGCAGTCAGGGACAGCAGGCCTCTCGTTGCCAGCCAAGTGGTCAGGATTTCAGGGTCCTCAGGCCTTTCAGGGACAGCATTTGATCACAGAGATGCTTTTTTTTTTTTTTTTTTTAAAGATTTTACTTATTTATTTGAGAGAGAGAGTGAGAGAGAAAGAACATGAGTGGGGAGGGGGGGAGAGGAGATCAGGGAGCCCAATGTGGGGCTCGATCCTGGGACTCCAGAATCATGACCTGAGCCGAAGGCAGATGCTTAACCAACTGAGCCACCCGGGTGCCCCACAAAGATGCATTTTTTTTTCCATTTATATGAAAATTTTTTTTAAAGATTTTTATTTTATTTATTGAGAGAGAGAATGATAGAGAAAGAGCATGAGAGGGAGGAGGGTCAGAGGGAGAGGCAGACCCCCTGCTGAGCAGGGAGCCTGATGCGGGACTCGATCCCAGGAGTCTGGGATCATGACCTGAGCCGAAGGCAGTTGCTTAACCAACTGAGCCACCCAGGTGCCCCAGGATGCATTTTTTTTTAAAGCAAGATTTCATTAGAGTTGTAATTTACAAAAAAAGAGAGAGGAAGAAAAGAGAAAGAGAGAAAGAAAAGAAAGAAAAGAGAAAGAGAAAGAAAAGAGAAAGAGAAAGAAAGGAAGAAAGAAAGAAAGAAAGAAAGAAAAGAAACAAGAAAGAAAGAAAGGAAAGAAAGAAAGAAAAGAAAAGAAAAGATCCTTAGTATCAGCCAGACATAGCACTGCTGGTTTACCAGTGTTGCATTTAGTGTTACCGATGCCCTCCTCTTCCACTGTGGACCACAGGAAAGAACTATCAGAAATTAAGCAACTCACGGGGCGCCTGGTGGCTCAGATGGTTGAGCATCTGCCTTCAGCCTGGGTTGTGATCTCCAGGTCCTGGGATCGAGCCTTACGTCGAGCCCAACATCGGGCTCCCGGCTTATTGGGGAGTCTGCTTCTCCCTCTCCCTCTGCCTCTCCCCCTGCTCATGCTCTTTCTCTCTCTGTATCTCTCTGTCTCAAATGAATAAATAAAATCTTTAAAAAAAATTAAGCAACTCACATGTTTCCATCTGTGATTAGGTAATGATCATACATGTCCTTTTAAAACACTCTTTTGATGATAGTTTCTTACTCGGTGAAATCAATATTGTTTAAATGTCTAAGCATTCACTTTACACTTGTGGATTTTTTGTTCCCTTAACATACTTATTTATGGTCCGAGGATTAAACAGAAAACACACAAATTGAATATACCACTAATTTTTTTGTGTTGCCTTTTTTTTTTTTTTTTTTTTTTTGCTTTTTCACAGATTCCTATGACCCTAGCAGAGTGGAGAGGGTGTGAGGAGATGCCAGTGAAGCCCGAGATCGCTAGAGTTTACTCACCGGGTGTCGCCTTGTCTGGCCTGCCCTCCCGGCTCGCCCGCGTGTAGGCTGGAACCTGCTGGCTTGTAGATCCCGTCGCAGCCTCTCCAACTGCCACCAAGAAACTCCTCGTCCCTACAGAATCACTTTGTGGAAATAAAGCAGTAGTCCATTGAAACCATCTGTTTTCATAATATGAAGAGTTAATACCTCTATTTAGAAAGGAGTCACATAAACTTTCCGTAATGATGGATTTAGCCAAGCTGGTAAATAGTTTGGTGTTAATCTGGTTCTATGTGAAAATTCGAACGTGAATGATTTTGAAAGGACTGTGAATGTCATAAATTCCCCTGTGCATCTCCACGGCCTGTGGTCCATGCTCACGATAAGGAGTTTGGGACTTGGGCCAACTGCCCGGCGTTCCAGCACTTTGAGTTTAGGGGAAATGGGATGAATATATACGACCCATTTCTAATCAATTTGGCCTTCTGCTGCTGCAAGTAACTCTATTTATAAGTAACTTGCCATCAGAGAATAAAAGCAATATCTTTTTAAGTTCCTAAAAGATTAAAACTTGTACCATAATGTACTCAGAGTATTATTTATCTGGCGATGAAATACTTTTGATCATTCGCAAACACGCCATCATCTGCTTTGCCCTCAGTATTATCTATTTTTATGTTCTGTATGGTTGTTTAGAAATTCTTTATATGAAAAATAATTGCTGGTTTAAAATAGACCATTTTAACAAAGTAACTATATTTCTTTTTACAAAAAATGCTATTTTTCTATGATGTAAACAATTGTGAGGTGGCAGATTTTTAAGGAAGTATTATTTTATTTAAGAGTCTGTATCCCTTTGTGTGAGAGGAACCCAGAAAGGGTTCATGTTTGTTTTAAAGCACACATCCCTTACCCCTTCACAACTCAGCTCCTTTTCTTTTATCTTAGAAAGAAATGTCCCTATAGACATTTTACAGGGTTAATAAAATGAACTTTTCACAAAGATGCTTTTGCAAATGTAGCTGTAAGGTGGTATTTGAAAATAACCTGCTCAAAACCAGCCAACATCCTTACAACTATTTTTGCTGCCATATCCACTAGAATTACCAAAAAACATAGCTTCATCTCGATCTGTCTGTGGAGATCTCCCCTGAGACCAGACTTTCCTCCCCCTGCCCCTTTACAAAATACTGTATTTTTATCTAGAATGATCCTTAATTATTAGTCTCTGCATATTTTTTAAAAGTGCCAGAGACATTATATATATGCCAATACAAAACTACTCCAAGGCCTATGTATTCAACTGTGTTTACTATTGCAGTAGCCTGCACAAATTTTATGCATTTTTATGCGTTTGCCCCTTCTTTCCAAGTAAGGTATCTTGTTAGCTAACACTTCCTGAATGGTTTCTTGTCTCTTTCCTTCCTCTTTCCCTCCCTTTTCTTTCCTTCCTTCCCTCTGTTTCTCCCTCTCTGTTTCTCTCTCTCTTTTTCTTTGAGAAACCACCTTATCTATTTTTAGACGTTTCAAATTCCTAAAATATGAACTGTTGGGTGGTCTGCAATTTGGCCTGCAAACAACTCTGACTGGCCCATTTTTATCTGTACCATATGACTTTATTTCCTAAGAACTTCATGTCTTTGGACTGTAATAAACAACACAGAATCTAAGTAATTCTGAACAATCGTTTCAAATACACTTATCTGCACTCTTGGTTCTTACTCTTACTTCTTTCCAGATTTTGACTCTTGTGAAAGGCTGTAGTAGGCTCTTGCTTTCCCAGCAAATGAGATGGGCCAAGTCTCAGCATTTGGAATGGTTAGAAACTTTTTCCCAGGAAACATTTAATGGGGAAGAGGTCAGTTAGCCTGTTATAGTTGGTGAATCACTCAAGTCGTCTACTAGAACCAAACGAGGGTGGCTACCTGGAGGTCTTTGTGGGGTCTGCTTCTCTCCTTCAATTGCAAAAGGAAGAAGGTGTGCGTATATAGACGTACATACATAGACACATACATATACACATATCTATGATCTCTGTTCTGACTTCCTCTTCAATATGTTGATCCCATCTAAAAACTTCTTTTAATCAAAATAACTAAATTTTAGCTTATTCCTCAAGAGAAAGAAAAGGATCCTGAAGAGAAAAAAATAGGGTAACCTACGTATATCACAAAGCAAAATAGGATACTCTTTCAGTTTCTATTCTAAGTTGTACCATCTTTCTGAAACCATTCTGAATTTAGTTGAAATTATCAATATTTATACTTTGAACCTTAGTATCTGGATTCCAGCCTGTATATAAATCTTTTGTTGTGTGTTGGGGGGATAACTTTGACAATTTGACTTTTAAGCTTGCACATTCTGAGGTAAATAATACATTCTCTAATCCAAAATAGCTTCCCAGAAGTTTTGAACTTAATGCTAATTATTCTTTTACTATTACCACTTCTCATGCATATATAACTATCCATTATTATTTGTGGCCGGAAAAAAAAAAGTTCTCCTATTTTGTGTTTGTCATTGTTTTTCTCGTATGTATGCTAACTGTTGGTGTTTCATAATTTGGGGCTTATAAAATTAAAAGTTCTACCTTTGGCCATTTGGACTCAACATCACATGAGGAATTGCACATGAAATGTATTTGTACTTTTTGATTTACAAAAGAAGGGAAAACATGTTGGTAATAGAGCTGTAATTGCCTTGCTTTGAAGAAAATTTCAAAATTACCGAAAACCAAGTACCTTCATTATATCGTTTTCAACCTTATGTTTCTGCAGGCTGCAGAAAACTGCCTGCCCAAGGCACACCGCTCCTGCGCGCGTTTGCAGAATGCTTTTCTTCTTTAAAAGTCCCTGAAAACGTATCTGCTGAGATGCTGGTTTCCTTACTAGAATCGTAGGTGAAGGTTTCGATCCATGTGCAATTTCTAAGTTGAACTTTTTCTCTTCTGTTTGACTGTTGGTTGAAGTGTTGTGGTTAATGCAAGTTCAAATGTGTGAACTCAGATGACTCTGGAACTAGCCCCTGACCGCGTTTTGCAGCAGCAGGATGACCGACTCTGGTGGTGGCTTGGCTTCGGGCTTCTGAGGAGGAAGGGCGCAGCCGCCCCACTGTTGACTCCTTCCCAGCTCGGAGCAGAAAGGACTGATGGAAAATATGATGAAGCCACCATTTCATCTGTGACCCCCCCCTCCCCCCCCGCCAAAGACTGTGTTTGTGCGTCTTGGCTGTTTTGCTCTGTTTTGTTTTGTTTAAAATGATGAAGTAGGACACAATTAAGTGTCAGGTTAGCAGCTCTTGGAAAGTGACCAGTACAGCCGGGTTCCCACTCCCTAAAGAGCCGGGCTCAGAGAAACCCTCCCGGTTTCCTGAGCTCTTGTGAGCAGTTACTGGCATGTCCGGGCCTTGTTCAGCCAGATCTGTCTGTGCTCTCGGGGTGGGATGAGTCTCCGGCTGCAGCGCTCCCAGGCCTGGGGGATTTTCGCATTTGCTTTTTCTTTTGTTTGTAACTGCAGATTCTGTACATCTGTTTGTGGGAGGAGAGTTGCTACTCAGGACAGGATTTAAGAGACAGATTCCAAGTGACCTTTAAGAGTCTGCATGGTGGGAGGTCCTGTTCCAGGAGAGTGGGTTGGTCCACCCTGGGACCCACCAAGCGAAGAAGGAGGGGGATGGTAAAATAAGGTTAAAGAGAGAATAGGTCCCCAGCCTTCACATTTTACTTAAAAAAAAAAAAAAAAAAAGTGGTTAAGACTACAGTCCAGATTGAGGCCTCTTCAAAAGGTCAATATGGTCTAGCCAGCTGCCCATCGAAACAGTCCTTGGGTTCATCAGCAGTGTGGAGAGGCGGGCAGAGTGCCTGCAGATTCCTGGCTTTGACTTTTGAGAGCCCCTGTCACAGTTGTGTTTATTACAGAAGACAGGGAGGTCCTTGTTCTGTGGCCTCTGTGCAGTGACTGAAACTTGAACCCAAAGGCAAGTCCAGACTATCCAGCCGTTGGTCCCATTGCCTTGATCGGGGGGCGGCGGGGTGAGGAGGAAGCGCCTCCCATAAGGTGATCCATCCCCTTCTCCGTACAGAAGCTGGGTCTGCTGCGGCTTGTAGCCAAGCCAGAGGAGCGAGACTTCTCTCCTTCACCCCCCTCCCCCACCCCGTGGCAGGGCTGACGTGTGTGACACTCACCGTCATGGAGCAAGAGCGAGACAAAAGCAAGTTCAATTTGAGGAGCATATGGCAGAAATTAGAAATGAAAACCATATGTCCCAGCCAGGGAGAAAAGCAGTAACCTACAGATTATAAAAATCAATGAATTACTCTCCACTTGGGTCAGCTGAAATGTGAGCCCTCACGCCCAGGCCTGTCAGGAAAGCTAAGCAGAAGCATCTCGAAGAACAAAAAAAAAAAAAAAAGAACTTCCCAAATGTGAATACAAGGCCCCGTAACCCCACAGAAACTCTGTATCTGCTTATCGTTTCTTTGGGCACCATGAAGATGGAAGGAGGCAGGTAGAGAGGGTCCCAGGAAAAGACCCAACGGGTAGCGGGCAGTCTCCAGCCGCGGCTCATCAGCCCCAGATCAGGCCGCACCAGAGGTCTTACGGTGACGAGAGGTGGAGGTGGGTGAAGAGGAGTAAAGCCCAGATGAATGTGTTCAGGGAGCTCTTGTATCTCCGCACAATGTAAAGACTTGCTAGTTCCGGATGGTTGGCCTGCTCAGTAGCACACGTATTCCAAATAAACATTTTGCATGAAAGTACCTCTGTCCGTTGTCCTTGGCTGTGGGTGCACGAGCTGCCCCATGGGCCTTCAGGGCTGGTCCCTGCACCGGCTGCAGCTCAGATGGTGTCCTAACACAGGGATGGGCGGTCCAAGGACTTCCAGCACCTCTTGGTCTCCACTGAGTATTTCCTGGGTGACCGAGCTCCCCTTACATCTCCTGCAAATTCTCACTACAGGGTGGAAAGAGGCCTACGGTCAATTTGGGGATTAGGTTTGACTTTGGGCTCCTTTCTTAGCCAAGTGACCTTGCCCATGTCCCTTCCCTGGCTTCTGTTTTCCCCATCCGCCTCTCCTACTCCTCAAATATAAGAACCAAACATCTAGAAAAGCCCACATTGTGGGTGTTCAATGAATGGAAAACGGAGGTAGACCTGTACCTTATGGGGTACAGGGAAAATGCTTGTTGGCGAGCTTGTAGGTTTGCAAATCCAGGCCTTAGTCCTCTTACAGGGATTCACCTCTTTGCTTCTAGTATCCCAGTTCTGGAAGCAGATGCAAATTTAGCACCCCGTCATGCTCTCGATTTGTTTCTAGTAGCCCAGGAAACCTAGAAGCTGTTGTTGCTGAGTTTTAAAAAATGATTTGGTCCTTCTTTCCAGCTTAAGCTCGTTCTCTTCCCCACTTGCTTCTGTAGACTTGTCCTCATTCCTTCCTTGGCCCCATGTGTGTGGGTCTCCACACTTGAGGGTTCCAAGGCCCTCTCAGTAGTCTGAAATTTCAGATCATGTTCAAATGCAGCTTTTAAAGTAAGAGCTATTCCCAGTTGGTTGGTAATTGAATCCGCATAAGAAAATAAACCTGAAAAAGAAGTCCCTTGACCAAATTAATGCTATAAGATGAAACACACAACCTAGGGATTGGGGGATCCATCCCGGTCCTGGCTCTGCATTAACCAGCTGTGACTCTGGCCACCTCCCCTGCTCTCTCTGGAACACTTTGCAAGTGGAGAAGTGGAACTGAACTAAATTAACCTATCTCTTCCAACTCTAAGATTATATAGTTATTTTTTTGGCAAAATTGGAAGTCGATGGGGTCTTTGCCCCACCAGAAGGGTCCAAGAGTAGAATGATGTGAAAACCACAGCTGTACAGGCCTGAGGACTGGGTCATCATTGGGGGTAGGGAGCCCTGCCATTATTTCTCTCACCAGGGTGGTCCATTTCCCCATTCCAGTAACTTCTCTTACTTCTCTCCTCCTTGCCATACTTCAGAACCAGCCAAGAGCCTGACAATATTGAATTCTCCCAAGCCTATTTTTCTTATGTTAGAGCAGGGCACTGGGTGTTTATGAGCCTGGCTGGCAGCCCAAAAGCATTCATCCACAGTGTCCATAGAGAGCGTCTTTCTCACAACTTGCCTGCTCGGGGTCCTTTTAAATGCACTTAGGTTTGGAGACATTTGTGCCTCGCCAGCTAAGTCGGCCTTTCTGCTTCTACACCCCACACAAATCTTTCCCCGGGTGGTCAGCTTGTGTTCCACAGGCTGGAAATGCTGTCAGTCACCCTGCTGCTCAGCCTTCGGGGGACAACAGCACCATGGAAAACTTGGAGCATCAGCCCTCCCAGGTCCAGTGGGCCTCTGGTTTGTTTTCAGCCGGAGAGTCTAGCTTCGCTTTGAGTGAGAGGAGGTTTGTGCCAGATCACATGGAGACTCCATTGGCTTGGCAAGTTCCCTCTGCCCTGCACTCCCGCTGCCATCACGGTGGCGGTTTTTACCTAGCCTAACCCTGCTGGTGTTTCTCCACTTACGATGGCAGGGTCGGCCTGTGGAGAAATAAACTCAAACATGCATTACCTGTTTCTTTTGAGTATTTAAAATAAAATGCTCAACACGGGGATGAGGGGAAGACAAGGAAACTAACATCGTTGGGTCTCTATGGTGTGACAGGTATGTTGTATGCACTAATTTAACGCATATCACTTTTCGAAAGACAAACGGGTACAGAGAAGAGGAGATAAAAAGCAGCACGTGGCTAGCAGCAGAGAGGGATTCAAACCTAAAATCCATGCTGTTCAGCTTAGCTTGCTGCCTCCCAGGAGGATGAGACAATGAGCCTCCAGCTAGGAAATCCAAAGGTAACATTACCCTTACAATCCCAAATGCATTTGTTAAGATCAGATTCAGCAGCTTACATCAGAAAATTAGAAACAACAGTGGCCTAAATGAGATGGAAGCTGATTTCGCTCACATTTCTAAGGAGTCCAGAGGCAGGCAGTCCAGGGCCAGCGGGTCAGTAATGAAGGATAGTTGGAAGAAAGGCAGGCAGGAACAGGCCCTACCCCTGTCTCATGCCCTAAAATGAAACCACCCTTGAAAGGATTTTACACCACCCTGGAAGGAGCCCTCCCCCCTTTTCTTTCCCACGTGATAGGTAGATGACAAAAACCTGATCGGGTGACAGGCTCATGGAGGGTTAATCAGATTAAAACAGCCCACCAACAAGCCCATCAAAACCGCTAGACTTAAAAACTCCATGGTAATCCTCTCCGGGAGCTTTGTACTATTGCTCAATCAACTTTCCTTTGCTGCCCACTACTCTTTGTCTGGTCTACCTCTTCATTCTTTGAAGCAGTGTGACCAAGAACCATGGGCACCAGAGGAAAAGAAATCCTGCAACATCAACACCATGGCAATTGGGGAGCCAACTCCTTGTATCTTTCTGTTCCAGCCTCTTTCTCTCTCGTGGTGGCTTCCATCCTCAAGGTAACTTTATGGCCCAGGATGGCTAGTAGGCTGACAGCCATCTCAACACTTTCCAGGTATCTGACAAGAGGAAAAATGCTCCTTCCAAATGAGTTAGCTTTCCTTTAGAGAGACTTCCAGGGCATCTTACGCCCTTCTGCTTATATTCCATTTGCTGGAACTCAGTGACGTGGTCAAGCTTTTTGACTGGGCACTATCATGGGTCTGAATAAAATCAAATTTCTATTAGTAATAAAGAGAGGAACGAGAGTTACTGACTGGCAACCAGCAGCCTCTGCCGCAGTTCAACCACCTACAGGCATTATTAGCCCCAGGGTGGATAGGTGCTCACCAGCCACGATACAGAGCAGTCGTGTACCTTCCAGGTCTCCGTGGAAAGCTCTGCGACAGAACTCCACAGCAGCACTGAAGATTTATTCTCATGGAAGATTAAACATGTTGCCCCAAATGGAGAGTTTTTAATAGTGCCTTTAATCCAAAAAAGGAGCAACCATGAAGCCAAAAGGACCAGCTGTAAGCAGCTATCTCTGCAGTGCAATCTTAGGGTCTGATAGATGCAAACCCTTGCTTTCTAGCAGATGCATGCTCAGGTGAAGGAAATGACTTTTTCCATGTCCGTGCTCTTGGTACTTACAACAAGGAAATGTGAAGAGAGGTGAATGGCCAACACAGAAGTGGAGATACCAGATTTCTGGGTTCTGAGACAACAGACTGTGTTCTTCCTTGTCCACACTTCTGTGGACACTCATCACGCCTTTTGCCCACAGCTACAGGCTGAACTCTGGACTGTCTTCATTGAGGTCCCAACAGTCTTTAGGAGAAAGCACCCCCCCCCACTGCCAGGGGAGAGGGGCAGCTGGGGGGTGAGCCTGGGGTGGAGGGAGGGCTGGGGGCCATGGCCACAGGGATGCATGGAGCAGCATGGGCTCCTGCATCCGTGCTGGAGAGGTCCTGAGAAGGGCTTATGCCAACACCTTCCTGCCCAAGACAGACACTTTCAGCCTTAGAAGTCCTACAGTTTACCACAAGGGAACAAGAACAGATCTCTGAGCAGTTCCGATAGGAGGTCTTACAGCAGAATATCCTGTCTTGCTGGTTAATGATCTCAGCCTGTAAACAGTGCAAGGAAAGGTCCCTGAACCCCTTTCCTGGTTATGGAGATTTGTATTTATAGACATATCTCTACCGAAGAAGATGTGCCCCAGAAACTTTTATTTTTTTGTCAGACTTCATGACTAAAGGCAAAAATGAAACAGGAACCACAAGAAAACGTTTAAAGATGTCAGGGGGAGAAAGTTGTGGCAGGTGGCACTGCTCATGCGGTCTAACAGCATGGTGGAGAACATTCTGAAGGGCGTGGAGTACTCTCGCTGGTGGGCCTTCCCAAGAGGGCAGGAAATGTTGAGCTTGGATTAGGTGAGTGTGCTAGGCTAAGCAAGGGAGGAGAGGCTAGGGGGCAGTGGGGAAAGATGACCACCGTATTTTGACAAACCTAGGAGACATGCCATTATTTGTTTGGAAGAAAATGCTGTCAGTTAAATTATTAAGTTCATCCCTATTTCAGAGATGTTAAGATGTGAGACAGAGATGTGCCCATACGGTTGATGAGATGCAGTAACTAACCTTCACTCCCTCTCCCAGGCTCCATGAACACCTCTCTGCCCAGCTGGGGCCTGTGGGGATGGTTCTGGAATGACCAGCCTGTGCTCCAGGAGCACGCAGGCCATCTGCCCAAGGAGTGACCCCCCAGGCTGTGGCTTTCAAACTTAGGTGTGTATCCCAATGCCTGGAACTTGTTAAAAGAGAAAAAGAGGCTGATTTAGGGTGTCTGGCGTGAAAACTAGGACACTTCTTTTTTAACGAGTTGGCATATGATTTCCGTGTCCGTCATCCCATAGACATTTGGGGAAACTCTTCTGGAGTCTTCAGAAGCAATTCAATAGGGCAGATATCAGAGCTTTTTACTGTCCTTCCTAGCTTAGAGCCCCTTCTCTTTCCTGGACAATGTCTATTAGCCCTTCATTTCTCAGATGAAGCCTCAGTCCTGCCACAGCTTCCCTGACGTGGCCACATGAGGGGATGGCATGGTCTGAAAGTGTCCCCCCAAAATCTGTATATTGAAGCTTAATGGCCAAGGTGATGGTATTGGGAGGTGGGGACTTTGGGAGATGATAGGGTCAAGAGGGTGGAGCCCTCTTGAATGGGATTTTGTGGCCTTTATAAAAGAGACCTCAGAGGGCTCCCTTGTCCCTTCTGCCACCTGAGGACACAAGAAGTCTAACACCCAGCAGAGGGCCCTCATCCTGCCATGCTGGCCCCCTGACCTCAGACTTCCAGCCTCCAGCACTATGAGAAATCAATTCCTGTTGTTTATAAGTCACCTGTCTGTGGTCGTTCATGAGAGCAGCCCGAGAGGACTAAGACAGTTTGGGTAGCTCTGGGATGCATTTCCCCTGTAAGGCACTGACCGTAATGACCGTGATGGAGCCAACTTAGAGTGTCAGATGTCACTGCCCCTTAGTCCTAGGTGACAAGCACCTGAGGGTTTGCGTTGTGTCTGTCTTGGGAATCCACAGGGCCTAACACAGTTCCTTGCACATCTTGACAACCTAGGTTATCAATAAACCTTCAGAAGTAAGTCGGAAGGGAGGAGGAGAGACTACTAGGTCCTCCGTTATAGTTCTGGAGAGCAGGGAGTCAACACCATAGTGCAGCCAACATGTGAAACAAGCCTGGGCATGTTTTCACTGAGACGTTAACCATTGTTGTCTCTGGAGTTGGGATTATGGGTATGGATGTATGGATGCACACACTGTTTATCTGTGTTTTCTATAGCAAATTGCTGTTGCGTGGGGAAAAAAAAGAAAGGGTTTAAAAAGAGAGAGAAGAAATAATGGGCAGTGAATTGAACTGGATCCTGAGGTGGGGCCGGAGTTGCCCACTTTAATGCGGGGGTAGTTGGGACTCTGGCATTCGGATGGGGCAAGGGGGCTTGCTGGGGAGGGACACTCAGGGCCGTGGAGACTTAGCAACACAGAGAAGGTCTCAGCTCTGTCCCGGGCATGCAGGGAAGGTGGGCAGAGGGCTTGAGCAGGCTGCACCCTCTCGCACGGCTGGCTGTGGAGTCTGTCCTCCCCGTGCAGCCCGGGCTGGCCCTCCCCTGTCTTGACGGTGGGCCCTGAGGATGGGCCAAGGGAAGGACCCCCGCTGGAGAAAGCCAGCAGATCCCACCCGGCCTCTCTCCCAGTTCACTCTCTCCAGGACCCATCCGGTTCCCCTCACATCCGACCTTATGTAAGTCAGCAGGAAGTGACAGCCCCGGTCCCCACTCCTCTTGGCGCAGGCCTACATCCTTTCAATACCGGACAATACCTTTCATTACAACTAGGGATAAGATCCAATGCTGGTCGATGTGATTGTTGCCTGATGTCACTCTGAAATCTAACCACTCGATGAGCCTGTGTCAACAACTGATATAAGATTAATTTCCATTTTAACAGGAGAAAGGGATTTCTTCTTAAAAGGCGCCTGACAGAGAGCACTGATCCTGGATGCCTGACCTTGAACCTGAGCAAGGAAGTCAGAAAGCAAAGGGAAACATGTGGTCGCTATCAACAGACATGTCAGCCTGAGGCCTGGGAGGATTCATCCAGACAGCTTCATAATTTTGCCATGGGGTCTGCTGTTTTGGTCTCTGACTCTGGAAGAACACGTGGAAGCTGTCAGGAGAGTCATTTCTGCCTTCGGGAAGCCCTGCGCGCACGAACTTGGACAGAACACTGTGTTTAAATCACGCCACTGCGCTGCACTCTGGATACCACTATTTTTAAATGTCTTTCTTAAAAACGTCTGTTCCATGGACGATTCCCTGTTAGAGTTATAATTGCACCCATATTATCTCTGTTTCAGATCCGCCCCACATAGGTAAGTTTGGACGATGAAGACAAATTAAGCTGAAGTTCGCAGAATTTGTTATTTCATTTACAATAGACCATCTTTATGAAGTTTGGGTATCTCCAGTGGATGGTACCTGTGGAGGGTTTGGGTTTTTTCTTATTCCAGAGAAGTTTCAAGGTCACGGAACCATTGCATAGATCCTGCTATCACATTCAGTAGAGAGAAAACATCTTCTTAATGCAAATAAAACGTGGTTTCCCGCAGCAGGTTTCTCCAATCTGCCTTGTTCATGCCCAGTTTGAGCAGTGAGCTCTGGGATGAGAACCGGGAGCCTCACAGAGTAGCGTCTCCACACTTCGACAATCCTGAGCACCTGCCTGGATGGAGAACCCTCGGCCCAAGGAAATTGGACCATCCCAGAGCCTTTGCCAAGCTGGCCTGCATGATTTTGTCTATTCTTTTTTTTTTTTTAAAAGATTTTATTTATTTATTTGAGACAGAGAGAATGAGAGAGAGAGAGCACATGAGAGGGGGGAGGGTCGGAGGGAGAAGCAGGCTCCCTGCCGAGCAGGCAGCCTGGTGCGGGACTCGATCCAGGGACTCCAGGATCATGACCTGAGCCGAAGGCAGTCGCTTAACCAGCTGAGCCACCCAAGCGCCCAATTTTGTCTATTCTTGAGTGGTCTTTATGAAGAGCAGCAATCGGTCATAAATAAATCCTCCTGCTTGAAGCTGGTGCAGAGCAAGAGGTCACCCACCAGCCAGTCAGCCCCGCATGTACCTCCACATGGCTCTGTGTATTCTACACACTGATTAAGGCAAGGGAACTTTAGGGTCCAAAGGGGTGTAACTGTTTGGATTACAGTTGAACAAATGTTTATTCTCTAATCTCCACTCCCCCCTCCCCAGTGCACACTCTGAGGGCAGAGAATAAATCCCTGCCATTGATTTGAGGTTTGGCCACATGGCCTGCTTTGGCCAATGATGTATCAGCAGACGTGATCTGAGCAGAGGCTTGAAATGTGCTCACATGGTTGGGTATTCCCTCTTGTGCTTCTCCCATTGTCAGGAGAATATGCCCTAGGCAGCCCCCTCATTCTGGAAACATGAGAGACATGGAGAGGCGGGCCACCCCAGTCAACCTGAAGACCCACACTTAAAGTAGGGTCAGCCCAGCTAACACCCAGCAGAGGGCCCTCATCCTGCCATGCTGGCCCCCTGACCTCAGACTTCCAGCCTCCAGCACTATGAGAAATCAATTCCTGTTGTTTATAAGTCACCTGTCTGTGGTCGTTCATGAGAGCAGCCCGAGAGGACTAAGACAGACGCATGAGAAAAGCAAACCTCCCTGGGTACATTCCTGAAGAGGCTGTGGTCGCTTGTTACCCAGCAGGACAATGGCAGTGCTGCGGACTGGGACTTGGGCTATTACAGTTTTGATCTATGTACCACATTGCATCCGAGGGGAGCATGTACCTGATGTCAGGGCCTTCAGGAATATCAAGAATGTTCTGGAGATGGAGTGTACTCAAGCGACTGTGTCTCTGCCCTTTGACCCTGCACCTGCTCTGGAAACATGAGTGCTAGATTAACCTAGGACTGCTGCTGTGGGAAGTCTCCCCACGCACCCTCACCCCCATTTATTCCTGGAGGTCAAGTTGAACTCAGATTTGTCCTCTTACACTTCTTCAAAGGCCAAAAGATCATTAGAGGGCTCCTCTGCTTTTTGTACTCTCGAACATTTTTCTAAAATCCTAACATGAGGAGTTGCTGTATTCCTTAGCATACAGATTATTGTCTTTGGAGCTAGGTTTCTAAAAGTGATGGTGTCATGTGGAATCGAAGCTGAAAATAGTTCAATATCAACACTTGCCATTAGCCATTGGGATAAAGAGCTTCCGAGGTGACTGTGGCCAACAGCATAGGAGAGTCCCTGTTAGAGAAAAATCCCTTCTGGTAGAGCTGAGCTTGCAGAGGGTGGCTGGCGGGGGGCTCGCTGTCAGGGTGACACAGCCCGCTGGGAAGGGGCCCATTCTTCTGAGTGGGAAAGTGGGGGCTCTGTTCCGCCCTTCCAGGGAAGGCCAGGGGCCGCCACCCTGTGCGACCAGAGCCGAGGAGGTGTCCCGCTGCTCTTTGAACACTAGAGGGCAGCGTACGTTCATGCCAAGGACAGAGTTGCTCGGCGCCCCCTTCCCTCCCGGATGTGACAATGGGGCAGCTTTTCCTGCAAACAGAGCCCACAGAGCAGCTCATCTACAGATGTAGGCTGAGGAACTTTGCCCAGACAGGCCGGCGCAGAGGAAAGACTTTTAAGGGACTCTGCTCCTGGCCCCCTACTTTAGTTGTGGAAATGTGCAGAGAGCCCACAAGCCTTGGCTGGAACCCTACGTGGATGGGCCTTTGATGAGCTGAGCTATGTGACTTACATGTGTGACTAGAGCCTGTCACCACAGACATGGGTCTCGTGAGGATGATGCATTCGAAGGGTTTGTCCCAGCGCCTGTTCAACCGGTGATTATGGGCCGTCATACCGGTGGACTGGAAAGAGGCCCTCCCTGGGCAAGAGCCCCCTGAAGAGACCGAGCCTGCAGGCTGCTTCCCCTGCACAAAACCCTTCCCCTCGGGGGCACAGCGAGAGCCCCTCCAGGACACCACATTTGTGGAAGCAGAGACCTCAGCCCCAGGCCACATGACCTCTTGAGCCTGGCAACCTTCTCAGCACAGAAGGAACCCCTCGGGGCCGGGCCCCTGAGGACGGAGCGGAGACGGGTGTGTGGGTGTGAGGGTGCCAGCTGACCCCCGCCCCATAGGCATGCTGCTCCCCCTCCTCCCCGGAGCCTCCTGCTCAGGAGGCTCACAGCTCAGACCCCCGCACCGCCCCCCGCCCCCGGGCCTGACTGCCCTTGGGTATCTGTGAGCTCCCTCCTAGCCCTCTGACGCCCAAGTTGGCAGGTCAGGGCAGCCCCAGGAATCATTTTGATTAACCCAGAACAGAGCCTAGTTATTTCGTGCCCATATCACCTGTTTTCAAATGAGCTCAGCCTTGGAAGCTTCAGAATATTCTAACGGCCGTGACTGCTGAGTGCTCCCGGGTGTTACAATCTGTAGATTGTAGTGGGGACGAATGAATGGGAGATCGTCTTGCCAGTGGCCTGGAGTCTAGACTTCTCAGTGTTAGACATGGCAGTTCACCAAGGGGCTGGGTGGCCGTGAGCAAATACTTAACCTCTTCCTACCCCAGGCTCCCGAGCCAGAGAAGCGGCCAAACGGTGATCTCTGCTTCGCCTTCCCTCCCCGCCAGGCAATTGTCCGAGTAAATGAAGCAGGACCCTCTGTGCGCACAGCGCTCGCCCTTCACACAGCACTTCCGTGGGGAGACAATTCTCCATGGATCTCCTGCCCTTCTGCCCCTTGTGCCCCCCAAAGAGCTGACTGCTTTTGTTCTGGACGTTGCTCAGGACCAGCTTTCCAAGGGTGTCTGCAGAGCGAACAGCCTGGCAAGACAGGGGCCGCAGTCTCGGCCTAAGGCAGGTCTGTCCACTGCGCAGGAGAACGCGGAGAGTGTGTCCCTCTGGGGCAAAGCTCGGTGGGCTCATGGCCCCTTCTCAACGCGGGGGGCCTCCAGAGCGCGGGGGCAGGCTTCATGTTGCCCTGGGGGAGCTGGGGCTTGGGGACGGCCGTAAGAAACGCTGCTCCCCTGCCCCGGGCTAGAGGTGTGAACAGCACAGTCCATCATCGCTGACCCGAGAGTCCTGTCCCCGGCCCCCCCGCCCCCCACCCCGCGGTACCGGCTGGCTCGCTGGCTAGCTTCCAAGGAAGGCCACGGTCCCAGGCCCTCCCCGTGCTGAACCAGCGTGAGCCAGTCCTTTGCAGCCTCCTCAACCCCTGGGCGCCGGGCACCGCAGGGTTTTCATTCCCATTCTGCAAGTGAAGCATCAGAGGCTCTGGAAGTGTTAGGGACATTTCCAGGGCCCGCTGACATCATGGCAGAGGACACTTCCATCTAAAGCCTACGTGAAGTCACCTGCGCCAAACCTCTCTTCTCTTCCCCAACCTGGATGGGGTGACTAGGGGTTACATGCGTGCTTGCTTTTACATTACTGTGCACTTCCCTACAGACAACAAAGGCTATCAGTGGGATTTTGCTTTCTTGTCCTCTTGCCCTAGGGGCCAAAGTACACGGGGGTTCCCTCAACCATCCCCCTCTGCATGGTCTCCCCGGGGCTGCAGCAGCCCCGCGCCTGGACACCTGTGCCCGGAGGCGGGGCTCTCTCCGCCCGGAAACGCCCCGGGACCCTGAAAAGCGCCACCGCCCCCCACCCCAGCCTATCGGCACAGGGGAGGGGCCAGGGCGGGGGCTGAGCCCAGGAAGGAGAGGGCAGGAGTCGGCCCCTGACGGGCTTGGGGGGGTCAGCGATGAGAGGCAGCCAGCGCAGAAGCAGAGGACGGGCGTCTGCCGAGCACAGCGTGGGGCTCTCCGAGGGGGGGGGACACGGTGGCCAGAGCCACGGGGCCCCCAGAACAGGGCCTGAGAGGCCAGCTGGGCAAAAATGCGGGAGTCTGATTCTGTCATCCATCCCTTTGTTTTGTGTTTTTTAATAAAGGGAACTCTGATGAACCTCTAACTTTAGGTTCCAAACATTGTGTGTGTACCTGTGAGTGTATATATTTGTGTGTATGTGCGTGTGTATTTGTGCGTGGCTGTGTGTGTGTGCATGTGTGTGTGTGTAGGGAAGGATGAGCGTACACGCTAGAAAGGGGGAAAGGGAGGGCTAGGCTGGCATTTGGCATCTGGTGATCACCGCAGGCTTCTGACAAAATAGAAGCGATCCAAGGCAGCCTGGGCTCCGAATTTGTTTGTTGTGTGTGGTTTGAGGCATGGGTGATTTCTTAATAGCTCTCCAGCTGATTCTAACGCCCTGCAAGGCATCGGGCCACCCCGTCCAGCGTGGTGACCACGGGCCACTGTGCCAATGGAACACCTAGGATGTGGCCTGTCCCAAGATGTGTTGTAAGTGGAAACCAAACCCCGGGTGGGGAAGCTTCGTGCAAAAAACAAATGTAAAATAGCTCAGCATTTTTGTATTACACATTGAAATGTTATTTTAATATATTGGGTTAAATGAAATACACTATTACAATTAATTGTACCTGTTCCTTTTACTTCAAAGGTGCTACTAGAGAATTTACAGTCATCAGTGTGGCTTGCATTCATCACTCGCATTGAATTTCTACCGGATGCCACTGCCCTATCAGCCACTTGATGTTCCAGAAAAGGGGCTTGCCTAATCTCACACACCTGTGGAGTGCAGGGCTGGATCCAAGGCGCAACTCTACTACCCCATGCCTGCCGCAGAGTCGGGGGCCACACGAGTGAGAGTTTCAGAAGGAAGCTCAGTCTCGAAGCAAGAGACGTTCCTGTTGTCTTCATTGCTGCCCTCCCCCCGCCCCCTGCCCCGCGGCACCCCGCACAATGCCTGGCCCCCAGCAGACAATCAACCGGTGCCCATTGTAAACTGAATCCTCGGTGCCAGTTGCCTCTGGATGCAAAGTCCTGGTCCTCCAAAGCCTTTGCAATGCTGTCCCCTGCTGGCTGGTTGCTGCAAAAGCTCAGTGAGGTCCCTCAGGAGCAACTCGGCTGCGGGTGTGAGTGCACGGGAGCGTACTGTGAGTTGCATGAGCGTGTGTTGCGTGTGTGTTGCACGTGTGTTGTGGTGAGCTGTGTTGCGTGGGGGGGGTGATGATGCCCTGCTTTAACACTCCAAGGGTGATGGCATTCCTTAGCTTAACTCTTTCCCCTGTCTGTGTAGCAGCAGTTGCCAGGGCTACAGACATCCTCAGGCGGTTGTGGGAAGTGTCCTCTGTCTACAAATCAGCGGCCCCAGTCTTCATGAAGGTCTGCTGCTGTGCTGGGTCTTTCTACAACACAAAATTATTTCCATAATTGTACACGAATGTCCTCTGATGGCCACAAGAAGTCTCGGGTAGGAAACATTCTGGTTCAAACCTGGTTTGGTGGTTCAGATGTCCCGTGCTCTGCACCACACAGCTTGCTTTCGGGCCCCGAGGTGCTATGTTCTTGGGGGAAGGGGGCGGTGAGTGATTGAGAGCAGAAGGGGAGAGCTGGATTCTCCACAGTGGAGAGAGCCTTGCCTTATGCCAGACAAGAAAAAAACGAGGCACAAATGTCTAACGGCTGAGCTTCCTGGAGAGACCAAAACCATGTGGCACAAATATTCACGCATTGGCAACATGTAAAGCAGTGACTGGATGTCCTCACTCCCCTGCACGCAGGCTCACCCCCGTGTGGCGTACGGGGAACACAGGTGGGGCCCCGGGTACTCAGATGGCCTTCCCTCAGTCCCTTTTGCAAGAGTAAAATGAAACCATATTATCCCTACAAACCACACAGGCAGGGACAACCTGCGAATCCATCCCAAAAAACATTCTCTTTTTCCTCCACTGGGCAGTTAAATTGCGGTTTCTGGACAAGAATCAAATGACTAGTCTGCGGTGATCTTATGCAAATCATCTCACTTTCAAGATGGTTTCCTGATCCTTAAAATGTCCCACCTTTTCTCAATGGGCTAACAGATCACTTGAGGTCCGGCAAGCTTTACACATTTAGAAAGCCTGCTGCTGATGTCTCCATCCAGACGCATTACATCAGAACTTCTGGGTGTCTGGATCAGACATGAATGTTTGTTCTGCTGGGCCAGACTTCTGTCCATCACATGCTGGACACACCTCTCCTTCTCCCATCCTCTGGGTACTTTCAATGGCCGAGGATGGGGCGAGAGTTGGCTTTGGGAGAATGGTGAGCAGGCTCACTGACATTTTACTTCACCTGGCCTAAGGGAGTCTTGGCTGTGGGTGGAACCGGGACGAACGTTCCCCATAGGAAATACAGGCCTCAGGGCTAGGCTGTGCCGGTCCTGCTCTCTCCCTCTGCCTCACCTCTGCCCTCTGTTCCTCCACAGACCCCTTCCTTTGGTTACTCTTCCTGAGGCTGCCCGGGAGGTAAGGGGAGGGCTCATTTCTGTTCCTTTCCTCAGCCCAGCCAGGTGTAGGTCTGTGGACTTTGCTCAGGTACCTGAACCAAAAACCCACGGCAGGGGGAGCCCCTTTGTTCTTTTTAATTATTTTTCCTGGGCCTTTGCATTATGAACACTTGGCTCTGACTAACTGTTAGAGATGGGAAGAGGAGGAAATTGGGAAGGTAATGAATTCCCTCAGCACAGAAATTCTTCAGGGAGGTAGAAAAAAATGTCAGGCTGCCCATTGTTGGCATTCCCACAGTCCTAGCTCTGTGCTGCCGTTAGGAACATTCCCAGTGTTGCTAGGGAGGTCCCTAAACCTACCAAGTTGGCATTCCTTCATCTCTCAAACAACCCGAGCCCTCAGATGGTTTACTCTTTTCCCCCAGGACTGTGTTTTGGGAAAAGGTAGATGCCTGTCTTTAAACAATCTTTGGCGCCAAATCAAGGAATATGTGGAAAGTTTGAGGATATCAAGTACAATCTAGAGAGATTATTTAAAAAACACGTTAATTGGAGATTAATTAACACATTAAGTGGAGAGTCACCACTTCAGAACTGGAATTCCTCATTGGGTAAACACAGGTCCCTGTTCTCCCACCCCAATCTGCTC
Organism: Mirounga leonina; assembly: GCF_011800145.1. NCBI lineage: Eukaryota > Metazoa > Chordata > Mammalia > Carnivora > Phocidae > Mirounga > Mirounga leonina. The sequence goes on along the minus strand of NW_023270734.1, from coordinate 1,923,029 downwards.
TCCCCTTCTTTCTGGGTACATGACCCCACAACTGAAGTCATGTATACACATCCCTGCCTTCCTTGTGGCTGGGTGTGGCCACATAGCTAGTTGTCATCCATGGAATGTGAATAGAAGAGGTATGCGCCACTCCTGCCTCACTTGCTTGAAAAGGAATTTGCTGCCCTGGACCCTCTTTCCCCCTCAGTGACATTTCATGATCTGGCTTCAGTCTTGTAGCCAAGGACAGTACCCTAGGATGGCGGGGTCACAAGACAGGCATCTGGGTCCTTGCCAGTAAGGATCAAAGCTATAATTTATTTCACAGAGCTGGTCTCGCAGTGTGGGGACTGTTAATGAGTGGGAAACAGGCATCTGTCTTCCTTAAGGCACCGATTTGGGGACTCTTTGTTACTCACCATGTAAATTTTATGGACCACATCCCTTACATCTGGGTTTACTCCTTGCATGGCCATTCATGCCTGTCTTCCCAAGAATGGCAACATGCATGCCTCTCTTTCCAAAATGCCTTGAATCCCATCCATCTTTTTTGTAATCTCAGGAGCAGCAGAGGGTTCTTACAATGGAATGACATCCTACTTAGAAGTTTGGGTCTAAAGTTAGAGCATAAAGTGAGGATCATGTAGAGTCAAAGTACTCCTTGAAGAGTCTTATAGTGCCTCTCCATGTCAAGAGCATCTCTCAATAAGCCCACCACAAGCCAGCTTTTCATCTACCCCAGATAAAGTGTTTGGGTTGCATTCTCAAGTCATGTAGTAGAAGAAATGTCCCTCTCTCTCTCTCACTATCTATCTATCTATCATCTATCTATATATTTTTAAAGTAATCTCTACACCCAACGTGGGGCTCAGGGTCCAACTCACGACCCTCAGATCAAGGATCACGTGCTCTTCCAACCAACCCAACCAGGCACTCTGAAGAAATGTCTTTGTTTGTTTATTTGTTTTGTTTTGTTTTTTAAGATTTTATTTATTTGAGAGAGTGAGACAGCACGAGTGTGGGGGAGGGACAGAGAGAGAGGGAGAAGCAGACTCCCCACTGAGCAGGGAGCCCGCCGATGTAGGACTTGATCCCAGGACCCCAGGAACTTCCTTTATATGCTAAAGGGTAACTCTAAAAATCCCACCAGCAAACATTCCAATCAATGGTCAAGTATTGACATATTTCCCTCTGACATGAGGAAGGAAACAAAGAAGTATGCTCTCACCACTTCTATTCATTCTGTTACTGGAGGTCCTAGCAGGTGCAATAAGGCAAGAAAAACAAATTGATAAATAAATAACTTTTATAAGAAATGATACTTTTATTATTGCCAGGCATTATGATTTTGAACATAGCAATTAAACTATTAGGATAAATAAGTGCATTTCTTAAGGTTATTGGATTTTAATTTTTTTAAAAACTCAATTGTATTTATAGCAACAAACAATTATAAAATTAGATTTAAAATGACATTTACAATAGAATTAAAAAGTCAAATATCTAGGAACTAAAGGTATTCAGTATCTCTACACCAACAACTATAAAATACTGACAGAAATTCAAGAAAACCTAAATAAATGGAGGGATATCTCATGTCAATGTATTGAGACAAAGATTGGATATCACAAAGACTACAGTTTTCTCCCCAATTCTCCCCAAGCTGAACCAGTAGATTCAATGCAATTCCATTTTAAAACACCAGCCGATTCTAAATTTTACATGGAAGGACAAAGGGCCAAGAATAGCAAAGACAGTTTTGAGGGACAAAGCTGGGAAATGTGCACTATCAAATATCAAGTTTATTACAGTGCTACATAATTAAGAAAATATGGTGTTGGCTCAAGAAGAAAAAACAGAGCACAGAAGAAGAATGGGAGGTCCAGAAACAGATCATCGCCTACATGGTCACTTGATTTATGACAGTGCAGTAGCAAAGAATGTTCTATCCAATCAGTTGTGCCTGGGGGTATTGGATCATGTAAGGGAGAAATCAATTTTCTCCCTCCCTTATGTGATTAATAAAACCAATTCCAGTTGGATTTTAGATTTAATTATGATAGGTAAGTCAAAGTTCTACAAGCTAATACAGCAGAATATCTTCATGATTTTGGGTAGGCAAAGTGTTCTTAAGCATGCACAAGAAAACTGACTTAAAAATAAAAAAATTGGGCTATATTAAAATTAAAAATTTCTGTCCATTAAAAGCTATCACTAAGAACACGAAGAGGCAAGCCACAATGTGGGAGAATATATTTGCAATTCATGTCCCAACAAAAAACTCAGATTTAAAATACATAAAGAATCTTACAGATCAGTAAGAAAAAGGCAGATAACCCAAAGAAATATTACAAAAATATTGAATGCATACTAGAGGAAAATATCCAAGTGGCCATCAACATAGGAAAAGGTGTTCAATCTCATTAGTCACTAAAGAAATGCAAATGAAAATCACAATGTAGTATCTGTACACTCATACCAGAACGGTACAAATTTTTTTAAAAGATTGACAATAGAAAGTGTTGCTGAGATGTGGAGCAACGCAGACTACCTGCTCTGCCTGTGGTCATGTAAATTGGTGCAACCAACTTAGAAAACTGGCTGGAAGTATCTATTAAAACAAATACAAGAGCCCTATGACCCAGTAATTCCATTCCTCAGTCTATGCCCAAAGTATTGACCAAAAGATGTGTAAGAATAGCCCCAAGCTAGAAACAATACAAAATGGATAACTAAATTATTGTTTATCCATGCAACGAAATATACACAGCAATAAAGATGAACAAGCAACCTAGTCCTGTGACAATGTGAATGAATCTCACCCACAATATTAAATGATAAAAACACAGAAGGGACACAGAGAGGACACAGAGAGAACATATTTTACAATTCCATTTATACAAAGTTAAGAAATAGGCAGGGTGCCTAGGTGGCTCAGTAGGTTAAGCGTCTGCCTTAGGCTCAGGTCATGATCCAAGGGTCCTGGGATCGAGTCCTGTGCCGGGCTCCCTGCTTGGCGGAGAGTCTGTTTTTTCCCCTCCCTCTGCCCTTACCCCCCCACCCCCCAATCCCTGCTCATGCTCTCTCTCACTCTTTCTCAAATAAATAAATAAATAAATAAATAAATAAATAAATAAATAATCTTAAAAAAAAAAGAAATAGGCAAACCTAATCCATACTGACAGAAGTCAAGCTAATAATGGACACTTGCAGAGAGAGCTAGTGAGTATGGAGGGCTTCTGAGGTGCTGGAAATGTCCTGTGTGTAGCTTTGGTGGTGGTTACAGGTCAATTACCTATGTAAAACGCATCAAGCTGCACACTTAAGCAGAGGGCACTTTACATACTTTACTGTAAGCATTTAGTCTCTCAACTTAAATAATTAACCCAATTAAATAAATTCATAAAGTTAAAAAAACCACTCCAATTTATTCTTGATACAAGTGGTGTGAGGGTTTGCAGAGCAGGGCCTGGGGTGTGGGTCTAGAAGCTAAAGTGCCTGGTCTTCTGTAACCACCCACACAACCCCTTCCTCTCCTAGCTCTTTGAGGGAAGTGAATAAAGCTTGATGAGGACTTAAAATCCCTCTGCTAACCAAAAATTCTACAATTGACCATATCCAGAGTTATTTTGGGGGGCAATTGATACTCTCACACGCAGATGATGAGAGTGTAAATTGGAGGCAATTTGGCAGTAATTGATCACAGGGTTTAGGATACACAATGTCCCATCCAGCAATCAGTTCTAGGAGTGTGGATGTGTGCATACAGACCCACATATACAGACCCACGTACACGTGGATACGTACACGTGGATGGAGGATGTTTATTGCAGCATCCTGAGAGAAAAATAAGCAACAATCTAAACGTCAATAGGAAATGATTAAGTAAAATACAGAGCGTACGCAGAATGGAATTTTATACATTATGCAGCCACTTAAAACGATGAGATGAACTGACATGGAAATATATTTACAAAAGACGTTTTTTTTTAAAAAAGATTTATTTATTTTAGAGAGAGAGAGCGAGAGTGCGTGCATGTGTGAATGGGGGAGGAGCAGAAGGAGAGGGAGAGAATCTCATGCAGACTCCCCACTGAGTGTGGAGCCCTACTCCGGGCTCAGTCCCATGACCCTGAGATCATGACCTGAGCCAAAACCAAGAGTCAGATGCTTAACCAACTGAGCCACCCAGGTGCCCCAAAAGACATTTTTAAATAAAAAATAAGTAACAGAATCAACAGGAGAGATGGTCTGACTTGGTCATAAGTAAGAGTTCTACAACCAGACAGCTGGGCTCAAACCCTGGCTCTGCCACTTCCCAGCTATGTGACCTTGACAAGCCACTTCCTCTGTATGCCTTTCTTCCTCTCTGTATAATGGGGGTACAGATGGTACTTGCAGGGCTATTATGAGACTAAAACAAGTTATGCACGTTAACATGTTATCATTGTTATACCCCAAAAATGTTAGTTACTATATATACAGTGTGATCCCATTTATGAAAATCTAGATAATGGTAAATGTATGTGTATCTCCACGAATATGTGCTGATACATTTAAAGAACTATATAATACTTGCTTCTGTATATGTATTGGTGATGTACTATTTTTAATGGTGCATTTTAAAAGGCCACATTCTCTCAACTAGTCAAGCTGGATAAAGCAGAAATCACTCCAAGTGCTGTCAACCTGGCTTTAGGATACAGTCTGCCGGATGCTCGGAGTTTCTCTCCCATTTCTGAAGGCACAGCCTTTTTCACTCCTCACCCCCACCCCTCAGCTCCACCTTCCGCAGCCCCACCCCTATCTGGTGCATGATTCGGAGAAGACAGTGGACACTGCAGACCGTCATCCACACAGAAAAGGGCTCACACAATTACGAAGTCAAGGTCTTGCCTCCTCTCTTCCTTGCCTCCTCTTCCTGCAGTCTTTCCCACTCTGTCTCCCTGCCCTGGGACTTTATTTCTTTCCCCTCTAGAAAACCTCCTGTAGTAAAGTTTTTAATAGACTCATCCATAATGAATTCATTATAGGCAAAGTTTCATATTTGCTTTCCAGAAGTGTTTACCTTTTCCCATTAATAAAAGAGAAGACTTATACACCCAAAGAAGACTCAGTAATTGTGGAGCAGCAGAGAGTCATGGTGTGGGTCTCTTTCTTCTAATGGGTGGAGAGCATGCTTCCATGTGTGATGGCCCCCTCCATCAGGAGAGCTGGGCCGTCTATGGCAACCAGAGCCTGCACATGTTAATATATATCTGGTGGCAAGCCCAAAAGTCGTGGGATTTGGAAGTGAGGCCTGGATTCTATCTTGGTTGTCTCTGGGTTATCCAGAAATATGGTTTTAACTCCAGACCTTAGAAAATGGGGATGATAACAGTTCTTGAGTATTATAAAAATTTATGGCATTTTACTCAGAAAGTACCTTAGACTTGTTAAGAAAGTCTCTCAATGTGTTAAAATAGTTTAATGTTTCCTCTTTCAAGTATATTTATTTAATCACCTAGTATTTTTGCTTATAAATAAGAAATAATTCACTTTCTCTTTCTTTTCTCTTCTTTCTACCTCTAATCAGGAAAACATTCATTGAATATTGCAAGAGAGCACCATTAAGAAGCAGAACTGATTATAAACATAAAACTCTCACTTCTTAACCAGTACAATCAAACAAACATGTTGTCTTGAAAGGAACCAAGCATCTTCTCCAATAATGCTGGAACTTTCTGGAAGTCCCAGGGGTTAAGGAGTGTAAACTAGTACTAGAGCCTCAAAGAGGACTATCAAAGTAACTCTCTTAGCGATACATAATGCTCACTTAAATGTTTATCTTTCACATACACTTGTGGGAATATTTATTACTTGAGTTTGACTCACAGGTTCAAGCCTGAATTGTGAGAAAGTTCTTAAAAAGCCTAACCATCCAGTTCCCATGAAGTTTTTAATAGGGTGCCACAAATATGGCAGGAGATGCTAGCAGTCAGTGTTGCGTGGATGGAAGAGAGAGCAGTTAGGGACATCCGGGTGAGGAAATGATACCTCTGCTTTGTCTTGAAAGCTAGATAACATCAGATTAAAAAAAAGTTGTTAAGCAAGGTGAGGAAAGATGGGAAGAAGAAATGCACAGAGCCTCCAGGGCAGTCTTTCTCCACCAGCTGGGTTTCTACCTCCACCTCTGCCTCCAGTGGAATAGTCCATTGGCTTAACGGGGGGGATTTTGGAGCCTGAGCAATGGAAGGAGGACATTACCAAAAATACACTGAGCTAGATGTTGTGCAGGGGATCTGCCCCAAGTACACTAGGGTTTTATACAGAGGTAGCAAGTAGCCATGGAGGATTTATTATTATTATTTTCATCGTGATAAGTGCACTTCTTAATCCCCATCACCTATTTCACCCATCCCCCCACCCACCTCCCTCTGGGAACCATCTGTTTGTTCTCTATAGTTAAGAGTCTGTTTCTTGGTTTGTCTCTCTTTTTTTTTCCCCTTTGCTCATTTGTTTTGTTTCTTAAATTCCACATATGAGTGAGATCATATGGTATTTGTCTTTCTCTGAATGACTTATTTTGCTTAGCATAATACTCTCTAGCTCCATCCATGTTGTTGCAAATGGCAAGATTTCATTCATTTTTATGGCTGAATAATATTTCATTTTATATATAATTGGGACCCATGTCTTTATGAAATTATTCCAGATGATTGGAATGACCAACCCATGTGGAAGTTTCTGGTTTTGAAGTTCTTTTTTTTTTTTTTTTTTAAGATTTTATTTATTTATTTGAGAGAGAGACAGATAGTGACAGAGATAATGAGAGAGAGCACATAAATATATATATGCCACATCTTTTTTGTCCATTCATCTATCGATGGACACTTGGGCTGCTTCCATATCTTGGCTATGGTAAATAATGCTGCAATAAATATAGGGGTGCACATATCCCTTTGAATTAGTGTTGTTGTATTTTTGGGTAAATACTCAGTAGTGTGATGACTGGATCATAGAGTAGCTCTATTTCTAATTTTTTGAGGAACCTCCATACTGTTTTCCACAGTGGCTGCACCAGTTGGCATTTCCACCAAAAATGCACGAGGGTTCCTGTTTCTCCACATCCTCACCAACATTTGCTGTTTTGCCGTGGAAGATTTTTGAACAAGTGAATGTCTAGACCAAAATAACATTTGAAAAATACTAGTCAAGTAACAGGAACTCTCATTCATTGCTGGTGGAATACCAAAGGTACAGCCACTTTGAAAGACAGTTTGGCAGATTTTTACAAAACTAAACATACTGTTACTGTGCAATCCAACAACTGGGCTCCATGGTATTTCAACTCATTTGGTATCCACCCACACAAAAATCTGCACACAAATTCATAATTGCCAAAACTTGGAAGCACTCCATGGGTAGGTGAATGGATAAACAGTGCCTTCATACAATGAAATATTATTCAGTGATAGAAAGATATAAGCTATTAAGCCATGAAAAGACATGGAGGAATCTTAAATGTGTATTATTAAGTGAAAGAAGCCAATCTGAAAAGTCTACAAACTGTATGATTCCAATAACATAACATTCTGAGAAAGGCAAAACTATAAAATCAGTGGTTGCCAGGGTTGGGATGAGGGAGGGATTAATAGATGGAGCACAGAGGATTTTTAAGGCTGTGAAACTAATCTATAGGGTAATGTAATGGTGGATACATGTCATTATACATTTGTCAAAATCCATACAATGTACAACACAGAGTGAACTCTAATGTAAACTATGGACTTTAATAATATATCAATACTGGCTCAAAAAAAAGTTAACTGAAAAAGTCAACTTGGGAATGCTTGGGAATGAGCTTGGCCAGGCTTGAAATACAATGTTGAAATGGGACTTGAAAAGCAGAAATGGATGTAATAACCTGGTGCGCTTTCAGCAGATTCAAATTCTCTTGGGATTGGGTCATGCAACCCATGTTTTTATGAAATTATTCCAGATGATTGGAATGACCAGCCCATGTGGGATTTTCTGGTCTTGAGGTTCTTTTTTTTTTTTTTTTTAAGTTTTATTTATTTATTTGAGAGAGAGAGAGACAGTGACAGAGATCACGCGAGAGAGCACAAGCAGGGAAGAGAGGGAGAAGCAGGCTCCCGCTGAACAGAGAGTCGATGTGGGGCTGGATCCCAGGACCATCATGACCTGAGCCAAAGGCAGATGCTTAACCCACTGAGCCACCCAGATGCCCCTCTGGTCTTGAGGTTCTTAAGGTGTGTGTGATTTGTGATTCTTTGACTTTGCAATTCAGCCCCAAGAGTAGTCACCTGAAAGGTAATAAGCCACTTGCAAGGCTTAAGATTTTATTTATTTATTTGAGAGAGAGAGAGAGACAGATAGTGACAGAGATAATGAGAGAGAGTAGATTTCAAGTAGTCCCATTTCAAGTAGATCCCTCCAATTTTTAGATAAAGCTGTTGAGTAGATAAAAGATTTGCCTAAAGTCATTCTGTGAGTTAATGGCCAATGGAATCCACCTTCTTTTCTCATTCAAGCTTCTACCTCTGGGTGGATTAACCTGTTGCACACACAGCCTTTTCTCCTGTAGGCTTGCCCCCCCCCCCCCCCCCCCCCCCCCCCCGCAGTGCTATGTGTTGGGCCAGGAGTAGAGGAAGTTTCTGTACAGGTGCCCTGGGTTTAATGCCAAGCCCTCTCACCCATGCCATCTAGACTCTTGCTACTCAAAATATGACCAGCAGTGCCAATGTCACCTGGGAACTTGTTAGAAAGTCTCTCTGGTCCCACCTCATCCCTAATGAATCTGCACTGTCACAAAACCCCTGAATGATCCATTTGCATTCTAGAGGTCCCCTCCACCTGCCAGGCTCACCTGCTTTGCTTTCCCAGCTTTGCCTTGGCTCCCCATCCTGCCTGTGGGCTCCACTGCCATCTCCCAGGCTTGGCTTGGGTCTCTGGATGTCCATCTCTGTGCCATCAACACCATCACCATGACCATTTTTCTGCTTGTCTGCCTATGGAGACCCACATGGTTATGGGGACAACCAAAAGGAAGCCAAGAGTCATCACAGAAGAAAACCGGTCTGCTAGTTGATGCTCAAGGTTTTCTTCCTTCCTTCCTTCCTTCCTCCCTTCCTTCCTTCCTTCCTTCCTTCCTTCCTTCCTTCCTTTCCTTTCTTTCTTTCAGTTCTCTAAGTGTGTTCTCTGTACCAGTATCATCAGCATCACCTGGGAATTTGTCAGAAATGCAAATTATGGGGCCCCAGCCTAGTACCAGGGAATCAGCAGTTGTGGGGCTGGGGCCCAGCAGCCTCTGCTTTAACAAGCCAATTCTCTTCCTTGCTCTTCAGGAGAGGCTTTGGGTGGTGCTGCCTCTCATGTAGTTAGGCAGCCCATCACAGGTGAAATCACCAGCTTTCTTAAAGTGTCAAAATCGCTCTCTCAATTCTCATCTGTCCCCATGTGCTTATTGATTTGGAAAACAAAATAAAAGATACATGAATGGCTATTAAACTAGTGGATCATAGTATCTTGAGTAGGCTGATTGTTCTGTGGTAATTAAAATACAGCAGAGGCTATTTCCGACATCTGATTATTGATCCGTGAGGCTGAGAAGCCATTTCAGCCCATTGTGTGAACCCAGCTCCTTCTGCCTCAATAGGAGGCAATTCTGTCCTCCAGATAATTATAGACGCTCCTCCCCACACAGCCCTCACCCCATGTGTTGCGAAAATGATTATCTGGCTGAAATTTTTGAGAAAAAGAAATCAGATTCAGAAGCAATTTTTTTGTGCGCAAAAGATTTCCGTTTCAAAAATCCACTTCCTTCCAGGAATGAAAGGCATCATTTTTTAAGTCAGAGATGAGTAGTGAATGAGTGTTTAAAAAGTGGCTCAGCACTTAAATTTTATGTTCTAGCACTTAAGCTCAGCACATAAAACAAAGCAGAGGTGCAAAATTCCATGTAAATGTATTTCAAAACCTGTTCACCTTGATATTCCAGCCCAAGTTCACGGTCCTAAGTAACAGGGAGAGATTGTTGGGCCCCTGAAATGAAACTAAGCCCTCGGGATCATTAAGGCCTGCTCTTACAGAAATCTGTGCCTGTGTCCTGGGTCTTGGGGGCAAGCTGTTCCCTGTGAGGCCAGGGAGCCCACATGGCTCCTCCTGTCTCTTGCTCTGTGGCAACTCAATTGCCATGTCCTACTTCTGGGCCCTTCTGCCCTCCTCGTCCCAGTATACCCTCCTCTCTCCTGTGGCCAATTCCTACTCATCCTTCAAGTCTCTGTTGGTAAGTCACCTCACAGAGGAACTCCGTGACCACCAGGCTAGTTTCATTCCCTTAGTTCAGTTGCCCCATGGTTCCCCGAACTTCTTTCCTGACACAGCGTGTGTTCCTAAATTTACTTCAAAATCCATCAGCAGAGACAGTGTGGACTAATTTGTTCCCATTAGTTTCTAAGCAGGTACAATCATCTAACACATTAGAAACAAATAATCTGATTTAAAAACAAGCAAAGGACCCAAATGGATGCATTTCCAAAGAAGACACTTGGATGGCCAATAGGTGCAATGGAAAGGTACTCAATATCACTCATCATCAGGGAAAGACAAATCAAAACCACAAGGAGATACCACCTCACACCTGTTAGGATGGCTAGTATCAAACAGACAAGAGATAAATGTTGGCCAGAATGTGGGGAAAAAGGGACCCATGGGAATGTAAATTGGTGCAGTTACTGTGGAAAACAGTATGGAGGTTCTTTTAAATATTAAAAACAAAACCATTATATTACTCAGTAATTTCACCTCTGGGTATCTATCCAAAGGAAAAGAAACCAGTATCTTGAAGAGACAGTTGCACTCTCACATTCACTAAAACATTATTAACAAGAGCTAAGATAGAGAAACCACCTAGGTGTCTGTCAATGAATGAATAATGAAGATGTAGTGTATATACACCATGGAATATTATCCAGCCATAAAAAACGGGAACCCTGCCATTTGTGACAATCTGGATGGAATTGGAAGGCATTGTACTAAGTGAATAAGCCAGAGAAGGAAAATACTGTATGATCTCCCTTACAAATGGAGTCTAAAGAGGTCACACTCATGGAAAGAGAGACTGGAATGATGGTTGCCAGGGGCTGGGAGTAGAGGCTAGGGAAAATGAGGGGATGTTGGCAAAGGGGACAGACTTTTAGTTTTCAGATGAATAGGTCTGGGGATCTAATGTATGGCATGGTGACTGCAGTCAAAAATACCATATTGTAGATTTGAGATTTGCTGGGAGAGTAGATCTTACATGTCCTCACCGCACGCACACATACCCAACCATGTGAGGTGATGGATGCGTTACTTAACTTGATTATGATAATCATTTCATAATGTATACATATGTAAAATCACATTGTACACCTTACATATATACAGTTTTATTTGTCAATTATACCTCAATAAAGTGGGGAAAAATAAAGCCACGGTCTAACGTGGCCACTACAAGTTCTTGTTATCTCTTCCTGATCAACTGTTCATGCTTTCCTTTAGCATATGAACTCCAGAAATTGGGTTTTTAACGTTGAAAAGAATGGATTGTCGACTAGTGCATTAAATGTTAGCAGTAAGCCCTCATTTGTGAAACGAAAGGAGATCAAGATAAGTGAGCTATGTGGATAGGAAAAATATTTTAGAAAAAACTCCTCACCTTGTAAAAGGGAGGTCCGTACCCTTAGGGATGGTTCTGTGGCTTGGCCCCAGTGATCTTGTTTCTGATGGACTTTTGGGGAGATATTTTTGTTGCCTGATGCCCACAGATTCTGTCCCTAGAATGTGCTCTTCTCTGGAGCAAGCTTTCATGCAAGGGGACACGTGATATCTAAACAGGCAACGAACAGCCTTCATCAACTTTTCAAATTAGTTATCTAAATCATTTGGGGCGTGCATGCTAATAAACCTGTGTTTAATAAATGTCTCCATGTGGGGTAAAATTCGGTCAAAGGCTTGCTTTTACGATAAGCTGGTTGAGAGGGGTACACAATGGCCAAGTCTCCAGCACCCTGAATTTCTTCAAGGCTGCCGTGGCCGAGCAGGAAGACGCCAGGTGCTGTGGAGGCTCTGATTGTAATCACCCCTGCCTTACGTCTGGTTCTTCCTGGCCAAGTGTCAGGCAGGGCAGGGACCACTTACTAAACACATCACAGCAGCAAAGCAGCTTCTGGAATGGATGGCCAGAGTGTTCAGGCTCACCAGCAGAGCTACATGAAGACAGGAGGGTGCAGAAAGAAAGCATGAACAGACGTAGGAAGGCTACGTGTGAGAATACGTGTGCCAAGAAAATACTGTTTTAGGTAATTTCGCAGAAAAGAAGGTTGGCAGGTAGAAAAACAACAGGGGTTTTCATACACTGACTTTTTTTTTTGAAATCATTTTTCTTTTGCATGTTGGTCTTTATTTTCTGTAATTTAAAATTCTCTATTTCCATAATGATGGGAGATTCTGTGAGAATATGGGGAGGCGGACAGATAGTTTCAGTATTTTTAAATTATCGAATTCATAGTAAAGTTACCCCATAGCTCAGTGCCTGTCATTTGCTTGTGCTTCCATGTCAGCAGGGTACAGAACCCAGTGGGTGTAAGGAATAAACAACAACAACAACAACAAACAGGAAAAAAACCCTCTCCCAGTCCAGATGTGTGATAAGTACCTGTTAGATTGAACTGAGGGAAGCCCAGAATTCCTTTCTTCTGGTGCTTATTATCTTCATCTATCATCAGGCATGAGCTGAACCTCTTGTCATAGCCAAAAGCTCTTCAGACGAACTACTGATTATTCCAGGATGGATGATTTCTTTGGTCTTGTGGCTCACTTCTTTTGACCAACCAGGACTTGAAGCCTAATCAGTGTTGCTATAGATTCTGCTCTGAAGCTCCCCTGTACAATTCGGTAGCACCAGGCCACATGTGGTTCTTGAAATGCGGCTGGTCCCCACTGAGATATGCTCTTCGTACAAATACATACTGGGTTTCAAAGACTTCAGATAAAAAAAAAAAGAATTTAACATATCTCCATTAATGACGTTTATTAAATCACATGTTAAAATACTATTTTGGAAACACAGGGTCAAATAAAATATGTTTAAATTTAAGTTTACCCATTTCTTGTTACTTTTTATTGTTATGTTAATCACCATACATTACATCATTAGTTTTTGATGTAGTGTTCCATGATTCATTGTTTGCGTATAACACCCAGTGCTCCGTGCAGTACATGCCCTCTTTAATACCCATCACTGGGCTAACCCATCCCCCCACCCCCCTCCCCTCTAGAACCCTCAGTTTGTTTCTCAGAGTCCATAGTCTCTCATGGTTTGTCTCCCCCTCCTATTCCCCCCTCCTTCATTCTTCCCTTCCTGCTATCTTCTTCTTATTCTTCTTTTTTTTTAACATACAATGTATTATACAGGTCTGTAATTCAACAGTCTTACACAATTCACAGCGCTCACCATAGCACATACCCTCCCCAGTGTCTATCACCCAGCCACCCCATCCCTCCCACCCCCCCCCACCACTCCAGCAACCCTCAGTTTGTTTCGAGATTAAGAATTCCTCATATCGGGACGCCTGGGTGGCTCAGTCGGTTAAGCGTCTGCCTTCGGCTCAGGTCATGATCCCAGGGTCCTGGGATCGAGTCCCGCATCGGGCTCCCTGCTCCACGGGGAGCCTGCTTCTCCCTCTGCCTCTGTCTCTCTCTCTGTCTCTCATGAATAAATAAATAAAATCTTTAAAAAAGGGCGCCTGGGTGGCTCAGTCGTTAATCGTCTGCCTTCAGCTCAGGTCATGATCCCAGGGTCCTGGGATCAAGTCCCACATCGGGCTCCCTGCTCCGCAGGAAGCCTGCTTCTCCCTCTCCCGCTCCCCCTGCTTGTGTTCCTGCTCTGGCTATCTCTCTCTCTGTCAAATAAATAAATAAAATCTTAAAAAAAAAAAAATCTTTAAAAAAAAAAAAGAATTCCTCATATCAGTGAGGTCATATGATACATGTCTTTCTCTGATTGACTTATTTCGCTTAGCATAATAGCCCCCAGTTCCATCCATGTTGTTGCAAATGGCAAGATTTCATTCCTTTTGATGGCTGCATAATATTCCAGTGTGTGTGTGTGTGTGTGTGTGTGTGTGTGTATCTTCTTTATCCATTCCTCTGTCAATGGACATCTGGGCCCTTTCCAGTTTGGCTATTGTGGACATTGCTGCTATAAACATCGGGGTGCACGTACCCCTTCGGATCACTACATTTGTATCTTTGGGGTAAATACCCAGTAGTGCCATTGCTGGGTTGTATGGTAGCTCTATTTTCAACTTTTTGAGGAATCTCCATACTGTTTTCCAGAGTGGCTGTACCAGCTTGCATTCCCACCAACAGTGTAAGACGGTTCCCCTTTCTTTTTTAATGGAGATAGGGGGAGATTTAAAATTACATAGGAGGTTTGTTTTTGTGACTTGCATCATATTCCGGATGAAGAGCATTGCTCCAAAGAAAAGTTCTATTGGAAAAGTGGCAGATAAAATGAAGCTGGGGTTATCTGGGCTGTAGGAGGGGTCATTGCTGGCACTTGTCCCTGGCCATCCAGGGTGCTAAGATGTGCCTCTGGACCTGGGTAACTCAGGCCAGGTCTAAAGTCCTTCCCTCTGCTTGGCCCCATTTTTTGGGGCCTCTGGTCAGTGCCAGGTGACAGCCAGCTAGCCTGCTGAATTAATCCTTGTGAACGAGTGACAGATGCTGGTGGGTTCAGGACCTACCCTTTTCCATGGCCCAGTTCGGAAATCCCGCATGGTCTTAGTGAATATACATGACAATTTACTGTCCATTCATACAACCATTACTGACTACGGACTGTGTACCATACACACTGCTAGTCCCCAGGCCAGAGACACTGTCTTCTGAAAGAGAGACAGAGAGAGACCGAGAGATGGAGAATTTCAATGCAGTGAGCAAGATTCTAGAGCGGTGGGGTAGAGGTCCATATAAGTAAATGGATTTGGAATAGGGAAGATAATATGATTCGATGTTCAGACAGGCCCAGGGAGCTTTCACAGAGGAGCTAGAGTTTGAGAAGCATTTTCAAGAGTGAGTAAATGATTTCTAGGGGGAGAAGTGAGGAAAGAGCCTTCTACACGCTCTTTTGGGAATCCTGTCAGGGATGGAAAGGGCTCTCTTCTCTCTCTCTCTCTCTCCGTTCCCTTGGGTTACGGAGCTGATGTGAATATGCTGTTCATCACCCTCTTGCTGTCTCCCTAGCTCGTGCTAATGAACTATTCCACCTAGCACACAGCTTGGCCGACGCGAACACTGGCCAGGACTTCTCTCCCCTCAGGAGCCATTCGCTTCTCTTGCACATGTGGAGTTGACCTTTTCTTCTCCCCTTTCATTCTGCTTAGTAAGCAGACCCTGACTAACAACACCTGCATCCTATTCACTCTGCAACGCGAGCCAAAGGGTAGAGAAGCTGATCTTTGGGGGCGGGGGGGAGCCGGGCGCAGCGTGGGGACAGCCGGCTTCGTTTCCTATCAAGGGGGGCCACTGGGAGGTCTCACAGAGACTCGTGTCCCACTTCCACAGATAGTGCTGCTGTCACTGGTCCACACGTACATCCTAGCGAGGGCGCGCTCGCGGCCGGCCCCTCAGTGGCCCCTGCTTCCTCGCTACTTCCCTTTTAGTCCAACAAAAATTGCACTCCTCATTAGGGTCCTCATAAGGCAGATTTTGGACCAAAGGAGAAAGCGAAAACAAAGCGCTTCCTTCCCAAATGGAGCACTTTGAACATCGACATCCTCAAAGCATTGATTCACCATGTACAAAGACAGGAGCTGTTGCTTCAATAAACCACTAGTTTGAGAAGAGGATCATCCACATTGACACCAATAGCCTTGCAGTCACTGTTCAGTGGACCCAGGCTGGGCATATGCGTGTAAACATTAGCCAGATAAGTCTACACCACGATGTCATTATTTCTGGTCTTTCAAAATGTTGTTGTCGGAGCTTCTTAACATAAAAGTTAACATCACCAGTCATATGACCCAGATCATACTTGTTTTTCTCTAGACAAACACTTAAGTCCCATTTTCCATCCCTTTCTCAAGCTGGGCATGCGTGACTTCTGATCAGCTCCCCTGCTGACTAACAGCCTGGGTTAGGGACCCCCGGGGCTAGCCGCTGAGCAGTTATGCCAGGGGGCCGCACGTCCACATGTGAACATGAATTTCTTACTCGAGACATATGAAATAATGCTAATGCTTATCTGCTGGGCACATAAGTGTTCTGAGCATGGTGCTAAGTGCTTTATAGATGCCCTGGTTATTCTCTACCTTTTGAGGTAGTTCGTAAATAGCAGACTGAAAGTAAAAATACTCTCCATCGATGGATGAATGGATAAACAATACGTGGTCTATACACACAATGGGATGTTATGCAGCCTTTAAGAGAAAGGGAATTCTGGTGTATGTTACAACATGGATGAACCTCGAAGACATTATGGGAAGTAAAATAAGTCAATCACAAAAAGACGACTACTATATGATTGCTCTTATATGAGGCACCTACAGTGGTCAAACTCCTAGAGACAGAAAGTAGAATGGTGGGGTCAGAGGCTGGGAAAGGAAAATGGGGAGTTAGTGTCTAATGGGGATAGAATTTCAGCTGGGGAAGATGAGAAAGTTCTGGAGATGCACAGTAGTCATGGTAGCAAATGTACTTAACACCACTTAAACATAGTTAATACGGTAAATTTTATGTTATGCATATTTTGCCACAATAAAAGAAGTAAAAGTGAGAAACTGATAAGGGAAAGAGACCTTCTTATTTGGTCAGTTTGGGAATTCCTATCTGAAAATTTCTTTTTATTTTTTGAAACTGTACTGTCTTTAGATTTTTTTTTAAGATTTTATTTATCTATCTGAGAGAGAGAGAGAATGAGAGAGAGAACACGAGAAGGGGGAGGGTCAGAGGCAGAAGCAGACTCCCTGCCAAGCAGGGAGCCCAACACGGGACTTGATCCCGGGACTCCAGGATCATGACCTGAGCCGAAGGCAGTCGCTTAACCAACTGAGCCACCCAGGTGCCCTGTACTGTCTTTAGACTTAACACTTAACAGAAGAGATGTTTTTCATGAACTACCTATATAATATTTTTCCCCAATGTCCTAAAAAAAAAAGAAATTTCTTTCTTCTATTCATCATTATACATTTAATTTGCCTCTCACATGATAGGGAAGCTTTCCTAACCACCCCCTGAATGCCTCCCTCTTGGGTTTACTACCACTCCTTTCTTAGGAACTCCGAAGAAAAAGATTCCAACTTGTCTGGCCTGAAGTAACGTGGCCTGGTGCCCACACCTGCAGGGCCTACGCGTCTGAAAACCTGAAGTCCTTTCCATTCCAGATGCTGAATGATTGCGCCAACCCTGTGAGGATGAGTGACGGGTTTTATTATGCTGTGGGTATTTAAAATATGGTCTTGTATGGGGGGCACTTCTTGACATTCTTCACGATGAAGACCATTCCTGAAATAGAAAGCCCTAATCATTGCCAAGAGTGGCTTATCTTCTTCAGAGATGTTTTATGCTTTGCATTGGTGATAATTAGTTGTTATTTATTAATAATTTGTTAATGTTCTTTGCCACCTATAAGTGCCTGGATCAGCTTATTTGATCCCCACAACTTAACGGGGTGGCTAGACCATAACATCCCAGTTTTACCATGTTGGGGCGTGAGGAGAATAAGACCGAAGAGATAAAGGCCATGACTCTTACACTTAAGTATGTTTCAGAATCACCGGCAAGGCTTGTTAAAACAGCGTGCGGGGGTGTGTGGGGAGCTCATAAAGCTCCCGATTCACGATGTCTGCAGTCGGCCCGAGAACGTGCATTTCTCACAAGCTACCAGGTGCGGTGATGCTGCTGCCCGTCAGGGCCCACATTGTGAGAAGCCCTGGCCTATGGTCACAGAGTTGGTGGGTGGCAGAACCAGGCCATGTGCCTCCCACTCCCAGTCCTGCACACTGGCCGGATTGTGGTGTATGTAGAAGGTGTGGTTCCACTCATAAAGCGGGTTCCACAAACCATCTCCCCAAGAAGTGCCATCATCCACAGGCAGGCAACCATTCCATCAGCCTGGAAGGCAGGACTCACGTTGTTCGCCCCTTTCCCTCCAAGCTTTGGGCGCAGTAAGCCGCAGGTGGCCGCTACCTAATAACACACGTGTATTTGCCAAGAGAAATAATTCACCCAGTCCGTCTACTGATTTCTAGGGTGTGCTTTACAAATGGGAAAACCAATGGGCCCCATGTTCCTTGTACTGCACCTTCACCTGCTTGAATGTTCTTCATTATCATGCAGCTCAACTTGATGAATTGAACACCCCCTTTCTTCTGCCTGCAACACAGAAGGCTCTGCTCCGGGAAACAAAATCTATAGCAGAACACGCTAACACCCGTAAATCTCCTTCTAGTGAACTGGGCCTGCAGGCTGCATTAACTATGAAGCTGGGCAGTGGCTGCGGCCGGTGGCGAGGCCCATGACAAGATGGAGGTTGCTCACTGTCATCAGGGCATCGGGGAGCGGCCGAGAGGCTCGCTGGCTCTGAACCACCACATCTGCAGCACATTACCGTCGGGCCAGATGACTTCACAGGATCTGCTGGGTTCCTGGGAGGGTTTTCTACATCTCTCTCTCTGTCTCTCTCTGATACACACGCACACACACACACACACAGGCACTCCTTTATTTGTTCAAACTTCCCTATGAATATATATCCTCAATGACACTAATCATTTTAGCTCTTCTTGTTTTAACCACCTAGAAGTGTGAGTTTCAGTTTTCTGGCTAACACAAATATTTAAACATTCGTGTGTGTGTGTGTGTGCGTGTGTGTGTGTGTGTGAGGAAGAGGTCCACTGAGGCCTAGGGATCTGGCAGGAGGAGGATCTCCTGCTTCAGGTCTGAATTCTGGGCCCCGTTGGCCTGGCTGACAGCGTCTGACTCTACCCTGCCAGGCCCACAGGCCTCCAAGGCTGCATGTCTAAATTGACAGGGTGCCATTTTAATTATTTATGTGTTTTTACTTTCTCAGGCTCTGCCAATAACAATGGGAAGCTCTCTGGTTTATATCAACAAAACAGAACAGTGAAAACTCCATTTCTGAAGCATGTGAAGGAGAGGGAAAAGGGAGTTTCTCAACGCATGCTTAGCAACTGGGAGTTTTCACTAACAGTTACACTCCAGAGAGAAGAGAGGAAACGTGTCTGCACCCTGGGACCGTGTGGGTCGTGCCCAAGAGCAGAATGAGTGAACTTGGATTTGTGGCTATGAGTTTGTGACGCTCTATGTGAAGTTATCTTGGACCCTGAGGCAAAAGGGAAATTCGGTAACGATGATTCCATTTTTATTTAAAGTTGTGACATTTTGTTCATCATGGATTCTCCTGCTTTGTTTTTTATTTTTATGGATGTTGTATTAATTAGAGATTTTTGGTGCCCCCTGAAATTTTGCACTTGAGATGAGTGCCTCACTCTCCTGACCATGGTCCAACTTTTGAGTTTGTGTACAATTCCCAGATGGCCACAAGCATGAAAACCTGGGTTACTGAAGAATGTCTAAGGTAATGATTTGGTGAGATGGGTAATTTTGGGGGGACAATAGCAGCAAAACTTATGGAGAGCTTTGTATCTGCTGGACACATCTCATGCTTTCCCTTGCTCTATAAGCCCTGTAAGAGTGGACACCATTTGATTATTCCCATTCTATTCTTCAAAGCAAGGACAGTCCCTACTACCTAGTAGATACTCAATAAATATTTGTTGGAACACCCCTATGAGGTTAGTGTTATTTTCCTCATTTCACAAATGAGGAAATTAAGATTTTGGCGGAATCTGATAATGGCCTAAATTCACACAGCTGGTGAGTGGTGACGCCCAGACCGTCTACACCAAACCCTGTGCTCTCCACAGGTGACCTCTCTGTGGTCACATAAAGCTGAGGAGTCTATCCCTCAAAGTCTCCCATTGCCCATAGGAATTGATGATTATTACTTCTTGGGAAATCAACTAAAATAACTGTGATTGGATGCTTTTTTTTTTTTTCTTGTTTAAGCCTTATTGGATATAAGCATTTTAAAATTCCTGGTAGCTGCCAATCCCACTATTTTACTTTGAGAAATGCTTTCAAGCCTGACCTATTCAGCCTGCTGTTAATAGGAGCAAAGATGTCCAGACACCTCAACAGACACAGGCAAGGGTAAGCCTCTGCTTCCCCGCCGTCAGGCAGCTGGGAGCTTCTGAGAGCCATGGGCTGCACCCTCTATTAAGTGCCAGTGCCTGCCAGCCACCAAGACTTTGTCGGGTCTGGTCCAAGTATCCTAAGTAAATTCATCCAGAGTATCAATCTACGATAAAATGCCAGGACCAGTGGGCTTCATGTCCTATTTTTATCGATCCTACAGCACAACAATACATAGAATGTAACTGGTTGTACCCATCTATCTACAGCACTTCTCTTGCCTAGGAAGACCAGCAATTGCTTTTATCTTGAGGGCAGAAATGAGAGAGGAGCCCTGAAGCTCTCAGGATGTGCAAAGCCAGAGAGAAAACATCAGGAAATTCAGCTTTCATCAGCAGGAAGCGTAATGATCTAGCACGGGGATTAGCAAGCGTTTCTGTAAAATAATAAGTATTTTAAGTTTTGCAAGCCCTGTGGTCTTAGTTTCAACTACTCAACTCACTGGGTGAAAGCAACCACAGACAATATGGAAATAAGGGGGGCGTGGCTGTGTTCTAATAAAGCTTTATTCACAAAAGTATGCAGCGGGCCAGCCTTGACCCACAGGCGAGCTGTGGTTTTCCAGTCCTTGCTCTAGAATGCTGTTTCCCTTTACTTAATGATGCTATGTGACTTATCTCTACACCTCCGAACAAAATACATGGACCATAACAACAAGGATGAGGACTGATATTTGTAGGACACTTACTATTGACTGAGCATGTATGCGACAACTCTCTCTTGGGCTCGCAGAAACGTACACCCAGCCAGTCCCCTCCAGCTTGTCTGACACCCTTAATCCAAGCCCATTCTCTCACCTGGACTATTACAACGGAGTCCTAACTGGGCATCCC
This sequence comes from Mirounga leonina, assembly GCF_011800145.1. Classification (NCBI taxonomy): domain Eukaryota; kingdom Metazoa; phylum Chordata; class Mammalia; order Carnivora; family Phocidae; genus Mirounga; species Mirounga leonina. Next base: position 1,901,895 of record NW_023270734.1, on the reverse strand, counting down.
TTCCTCCAGTCCTGCCCTGTGCAATTGACTTCTACACAGAGGCCAGAGTGGTCCTTAAATGTAAATCAGATCATATCCTCTTTGAGGACTTGTAGCTTCTCTTAGGATGAAAACCCAAGTCTGCCCCTGTGACCCACAGAACACAGCAGGGCCCAGCCCAGCTCCTTTGCCCTGTCTCCTGCTGCCTCCTCACTCTCCAGGTTCTGGCCAATTGGCCTTTTTAAAGCCCCATTGACTCGCTGGCTCCTTCTGCCTCAGGCCTTCCCAGAGCAGTTTCTTCTTTCTGGACTCCTCCCCAAACCCCATCCTTCTTTCCTCTTGGTGAATCCCCCACATCCATCTCAAATATCACTTTCTCAAGGGAGCCTTTCCTGATTCCCAGATGAGCTCGGAACCCCCTGTTAGTCAGCTTTCTTGGCAGAGTTTTCCTTCGCAATGCTCATTTCCACTGATGAATGACTGCTCGTTCATCTGTCAGATGAACGGCTCCTGTTAGACCATCAGCTCTATAAGGGCAATGATGGTGACTGTCTTCTTCAAGCTATATTCCCAGCACCTAGCAGAGAGCCTAGCACAGAGTACCCACATCCATAGATAACTTCACTAAGGCACATGGAAACAAATCAAGGCATGATGTATCTGATGGAATTGGCCCCTCACCCAAGGCGCCGTCATTAGCTAGGTTAATGGAAAGGAAGGAGTCACAAGGACATGGGATGACCGAGAACCTGAGAGTGTCATTCAGCTCAGAGAGAGGTGGGAAATGGGTGACATTTTTAGAAACCCACTGGGTGGCATAACAATTGAATACAAGCCTACAATTGAGGTTCTAACGGAAGCTTATTGTACACAGAATAATGAAGTTTAAAAACTACTTTTCCTCCTTTCTCTGCCATGTGGAGGCAACACAGGGTTGAAGGCATGAGATCCAGAGGCCGACTTCCTGAGTATGAATCTCAACTCCACTGTTGATCTGGTGAAAGTTCCAGAAACACACTATGTCCCATCGTCTCTGTCTATAACATGGGGGAAATCAGAGTGCCTATCTCAAAGAGCAGTTGGTAGATTATATGGTACAATCCAGAGAAAGTGCGACACAGGCCTAGTACATTACACAAGCTCAGTAACGGCATCACTATTATGACATCAAATCAGACTATGGGGTCATCCTGGACTCAAAAGACTGAAATGATCTACAGGCCATGCTAGGATCTGAAACTTCTTTTCTCATTCGGGTGTGAGGTGGTCCTTGGGACCCTGGTGTGGGATATATCTCCTGGCTCACCCTGGTTGTAGGACTGTGACCAGACAGGGCCAGGGGAATGGGATTTGGTGAAAATGGATAAAACCATTCTCCCTGCCACTGAATTGTCAGCTTCCAGGGTCCAGAAGAAACCGCTCCCCCTCCCAGAGCCAAATTGCAGGCTTCCTTTTAGGCTCCAAAAGGACACAATAACAAAGCATGGGGGGTGGAGGGACACTTCTTTGATCTCTGTCCCATCCATTCTTCTCCAAATCACAGAACCAGGACCTCCTGCCAATTTCTGATCTTTTGTCCCAAGTCAATTCATGAACACTCACACATACTTTGAAGATAAAAGGACCACATCAGTGCACCATGATACCACTATTATTTTAATAAGAGGAGCCTGCACATGTCTCTTTGACATATGAGCTGTTCAAAATATTTGTCTAGTTTTTCAATTCAGCTGCATGGGAAAAGTATTGCCTTGCCTCTCGTGTATACTCCTACATCTACCACTATATGGAATGAGCATTGTTTTCATAAAAATGTTGGACTTTTCTCCAACAAAAGAAATTGATGTTCCTCTTGGGGATACCTCTCTGTTAGCCAAAACTCAAGTAATTATTTTCAGAGATATGTATATTTTAAATGTCTAATTTATCGCCATGCTTACGAAGGCCAATAAAATGTACTATAATATTCACAAGGCCAACAAAGTTGAGAAGAAATATGGGTGTGTATATAATAACGGATTTAAAAGCAAACAGAAAGATGGATTCTACTTGAAGAAGAGGAAGAGCAGAAAGCATTTTATTCTCTAGATTTACCCCAATGATTATTTTATACCTGGGCTCGGAAGAGCCCTTTCAAGGAATTTCTCTGGGGGGAGCATATTCCACCAAGTCCTGGTACATCGCTTTGGCCACCTCCACCAGCCCTCTGCTGGTGTCACCAACATCTCACGTGCTCTCATTTGCTCAGGTTCACTGGCAGCAGAAGAGCCAGATGCAGCGCCAGAGCTGACCCGTGTGTCGATGGCCGGGGCTGGACAGAGAACCAAGAAGGCTGCTAGAGTTGGTGAGGGACCACCAGCTGGAGCTTGGAAGCACAGAGTCTCTCCTAAACCCTGGACCTACAACTGGCACCTGAGAGTGGTGCTCACACCTGCCACAGGCTGCAGGTTTGTCCCTTGGTTTCCACTCCAAACCTGAGCATGACCCTCAGGTGAGCCTGGTTTCGCCTCTTAGCCATGATGGAGTCCATGGTGTGGTCTGACGGCCTTGCCTCAGGGAAGATACTACTCCATTCTGCAGGAAGAAGTCACATTTCCAGTAGCCTGGACTCCTCTTCTGTCTTGGGCTGAAATCCTTGGGCTTTTGGCTTGAACCATTTTCCTGGTTCTGTTTTGTTCAAATGTTTCCCTAGAAGTCCATCTGACTTTCCACAGGCCTGACTCTCTGGGGTTAGCCAGGGGCCCTGACCTGGCTGGCTCTGGACGCCCAGAGCTCCATGGACCACTAGCCCCACAGCACCTTCCTTACCCTTCAAGTCCCCAGGCACCCACTGCCTGTCCCCTCTCTGGGATCTGTCGTCCATTGCCTTGTGGCATCTCTGGTATTGTTGGGTCCATACTGTAATTCAACTTTTCGTGTCTGCCTTGTTTTCTCAACTAATTAGTGCAGAGCGGGAAAGGAAGCAGCAATCTGGTCAGATCCACCTCGAGGAATTCCGATCCCAGGATGTCTGCCAGGAACTGGCAGCCACTCCGAGTCAGTCAGCACCCCACTGGGCTCAGTGTCTCTGACATATGTTAGGCTAGACACATCCTAGAATAGTTTAACACCCCCAAAGGCAAGAATATGTTCCAGAATAGTCCCTCAAAAACCTCTTGAGGGAGAGGGTCTCCACTTGTAGCAAAATCAATGAAGGCATTCAAAGGCCTTTGATCTCTCACAAGAGCAGTCCCCAGCTGTCGCGAAGGTGCCCCTCCTATCCCTCCTGTCGCTGGCAAGGCGGACTGATGTAGAAAACTGAAGCCCTGACTTCAGGACAGGAGCATTTGTGGACTCCGTCTGAGCCACGGCATTTCCGTGAGGAGTTCCAGGGAGTGACAGAAACATTCTTCCCTAGGACCAAGTGTCCTGTTTTACTGATGATTTCCAGAAAGTGCCAACGTCACTTTGGGCACGACTTACTGTTCAAGATGGCGCCAGTTACAGAGGCCAAGAGGGGCCTCTGCCCCCCTCCTGCACCCGCCCCCAGGCCTGGCTGTCTGGGCAGCCTGCCGCCACCTCTTGAACTTGCCACCCCTGCCTTTTGTAGCCATCTTCCAAGGATCGGACTGTTTTCCCATAGTGCCCAAACTGACAGCAGCGGGATCCCTGTCTCCCCGGGCAAATTCGGCCCCGTGCAGCTGGCTTTGCTGGCAGTTTTGAGCACAGGACAGGAAATCTGTAACATTCACAGGTCGGGCCAAGCGAGCGGCATGTGTCCCAGTCCCCAGATGCCGCAGTCTGAGAAGGCGGTTTCTCCTCTGGCAGATCGCTGGACAAGCCCATGTACACAGACGTTCATCCATGTATAATTGATGGCATAATAAAAGCGGCTCTGGCTGCAGGAGGAAATACGATATGGCATAAATCACCCTGCCAGGGTGAAAATGAAATTGAGATCCAAAATTTAAAAATAACGACTGCCCTTTTTGCTCATTAAATCCTCATGCGATAAGGAATTCTTTCCATGTCTCAAAACCTCTGGTGGGAAGGGGAACAAGCACCCTGTTCTGCCCAGGGAATCTGGAGCATGGGCAAGAGGGAAGGAAATCTCCATTTGTAGGGACACCCTTTGGGTGAGTCCTCCTTGTAATCCTCCCAACAAGCTGTCGGGAACGGCCCTCATTTGACAAAATGGGGAACCGAGACAGAGAACTAAGAAATTTGTCTGTGGTCACACTGCCAAGGGATGCACGTGGAATTCTGATCTGCATCTTAAATATGGGGCCCCCTTCCAACGTCACAAGGTGGAAATGACACAGGGAGTCCCTCTGCTGAGAGGCACAGGCGGGCAGAGGCTGGGGGCAGCCCAGCGACGGCAGGGCGGGGCGGGGAAAGCAGCAGACCTGGGAACTGGCGGCTCCTGCGCAGTCTGACGGGCAGGTGGGGCGGGGGGGTCTGGCATCAGAGCGGAACCGTGACCTTTATCCTTGCTGAGGAAAATGTGTAACTGCATCCTGAAATGAAAGCATCCTTTCTGACGGGGCAACATGCACATTATCATGCACAGAGATGGTCTCCTTTATCTCCTTTTTGCTCCACATAGTAGGTGCTCAATAAATATTTGGGAATGTCTTTATTGAGTCCAGGATGACAACTATCATCCTTTTCGTGCCCTCATGCCACTTCCCCTCCTTCATTCTGGTGTGCTTACCAAGCTCAAGCTGTGTCCAAATGAAGCTCACTTTACACCAGTAACATCTAGGGAGACAGTGTCATTGAACGAGTCTCTCAATCCCTTCTCTGAGTGTATTGCATTTGAGGAGTGTCTCTTCCGGCAAGGACTCGAAAGCCATCCAGACTGTGTGCATTGCACGGAGACTGCTTATTCTTCTGCTGACTTTTTCCCCTTTTAAATCCCTTCCTTCCTTAGACGTGTTCATCTCCTCTAAGATACATTGTTGAGACAGAAGAACAAGGTGGGAAGACACTGCCAGCTGGCTTGACAACTGTTTCACACAAAGTGAGAGAGGATGCCCCGTTTGGCAAGGAGGGAGGAGAGGCATCCCCCTGGGACTAGGGTTTGGGCCCCCGATGGGCTGCCCGTGGGCCATTCCCCTGCAGCTCTGTGGGAGTCAGAGCCCTGCTTGGCCCAGGTTGCTGCCCCAGCAGCTGCTCATTTCCAGTCGTAGCAGCAGCTGACAAGGACAGCAGGAGAGGGGCCCGACGTGGCCGACCCACCAGGCTCCGTGCCTGGAGATGTCTGTGAGTCCTTCCCAGAAGCCCAGAGAAAGGAGAGGCTGAGGGAGATGAGGAAGGAACTTTAATATCAAAGAGTGGCATCGTCGTGTTACTTCTGCGTGGTGGATACCCATCACTTTCCACATGTCTTTGGGGTTCTGAGACCCAGTTCCAATGTTGGGATGGGGTTTCCCCCACACCACCGAAGAGCAATTCTCCGACACCAGCTGGATGTCCTACAACTGAACTTGATTCTGATGCTGTCTACCCAGAGGTAGCATCAGCTATAACAGAGTTAAGGGTTCCGTCCTACAGTTCTACAGTCCTACAGTCCTACAAGACTGCCCAGCCCGCCTCAGACACCAGTGGCAAGTTCAGGTTATCACTCGGGCTTTAGATTTTTTTAGCAGCTATAGATCAGAGGTGCCAATGCCAATAACTTTCTGCTTAGGTTCACTGAATTTGCTAGAGCAGCTCACAGAACTCAGAGAAACATTTTACTTACTAGATCACCAGCTTCTTATAGAAGGACAGAACTCAAGAATAGCCAGATGGAGGAGACACACAGGGCAAGGTATGGGGCAAGGGGTGCAGAGCTTCCATACCCTCTCTGAGCACCCCAATCTCTCTGCATCTCCAGTGTTCACCAACCCAGAAGCTCCTAAACCCTCTCCTTTTGTGTTTTTAAGGAAGCTTTGTTACATAAGCTTAATTGGTTAAGTCACTGACCATTCTCCTGCCCCTTACTCCTCTAAGTTCCAACTGGAAGTTCCACCCCTCTAATCACATGGTTGGCTCCACTGGCAACCAGTGCCATCCTTAGGTGCTTTCCAAAATCATCTCATTAGCATAACAAAATAGACACCTTTAAACTCTCATCACTTAGGAAGTTCCAATTCCTATGAATCAGGAACCATGGACAAAGACCAAAGCCCAAATATATATGAGAAATATATATCTTTGGTATCTAAATGATAGATATTTTCCTGTAGTCACAATACTGCAAAATGGCTCAAGCTGTACAATCTACTTGAAACTAGGCCAACCACCAAGCTCTGGGGATTCAGAGATTTTCCAAGGCATATGTGGACACTATAGATTTAAGGGAATCAATTTCCAGATTCTCAACCTCCAAATGTACTCCTTCCTAAAATATTTGCAAGAGAACCATCTCTTGGTGGAAACATCAAGCCAGTTCTATTGTCTACCTCCCTGTCACAAAAACCCTTCTCCCACTTGGTAAGAGAAAGCCAGGCCCTTCCCTTAGCTCCGCTATTACTTCAGTGCAGTCTGGGGAGTATCTGTCACTTACTGCTGCATGAACAATTACTGCAAACTTAGTGGCTTAACACAATACCTATTGATGATTTCCTGGTGTCTGTGGGTCAGGAGTCCAGGTGTGGCTTGGCTGGGTCCTTGCTTCAGGGTCTCTCACGAGGCTGCACTCAAAGGGTCTTTTGGGGTTAGGGTCTCATTAGAGGCTCAACTGCGGAAGGATCCACTTCCAAGCGGGTCAGGATTTGGTTCCTTGTAGGTTGTTGGAATGAGGGCCTCGGCTCCCAGCTGGCTGGCAGCTGCAGGATGCTCCAAGTTCCTGGCCACACGGGCTTCTTCACATGGTGGCTTGCCTCATCAAAGCCAGCAAGGGAGAGAGTCAAGAGTGTCTGCTAAGAATACGGAAGTTACAAGCTTAAATAACAATCCCAAAAGTGACATCCTATTCACCCTTGCCATATTTTGTGGGTTAGAAGCAAGTCACAGATTCTTCCCACATTCAGGGAGAGGATAACACAGGGTGTGGACACCAAGAGATGGGTGTAAGTGGAGACCATCTTAGGGTCCATCTACTACAGCAGGGTACGCAAAACGGGATCACTAGAAGTGCTGGTATCAGCAAGATATCCCTTAATCGAGGCATCATGACAACCCTAACCATCTCATTAAAGATATACTTCCGACAAAATTTTTTTATATTTCATAATTATTTTCATCACAGTTTATTGCAATGTATTTGTTTTGATCAAATGTGGACTGGTATTAAAATAGCTAAATCTGAAAAAAATATGTTTAATTTCCATTTTTATACATTTTCTGTGGCAAAGAAGTATGATGGGCAATCAACGGGAAGGTTTTCAATAATAAAAATATCTGTTCTTGGAATAAAATCCTGTGTGGAAGAGGGAATGGAAATGCAATTTAAAGCTAATACATTTCCAATGGCTAAAGAAGAGAATGTTGATGTATTTTTAAATGGATGATATTGGACATGAAATCACTATAGTGTTTACCTTCCATTGGATATATTTGAAAGAGTGATGAAACCTTTTTATTTTGAAATACCAACATTTGCCTTATGCTGGAAATTCTATCTTTTGCAGCTATTGAAACTTAATGAAGACAAAATGTAGATGTCAGCTTAAAAATGTGCAAGGCGGAACACTTTCAGGGCGCAGGTTAGTAAAATGCCTGGAAGACAATGGTTGCTTTACAGAGATCAGGGTTGCTGGATCTGAGGTACAAAAGAATGAGACCCATCGTTGCCATGGTACCTTATTAAGAAAAACTCCAAGGATTTTATATCAAGTTAACACATATTTTTGCATAGTCTTCAACTTAACACATTGCATGTGTTCTTCTAAGCAAGATGAACCTCTTGGTTCTGCTCGTTTCCAACTTCTTGATCTCATGCTGTTTGGGATTCAGGCGGTCTGAGGTGAGAGTGGGGACAGTAATTAGGCTCTGCTTAATTCAGCCACAATTGAATGTATGAGATATATATATCACTGGATATATAACACACACCTATTTTGGACAGACCAGACACACGTTTGGCTGTCCTCTTTAAAAATACTTATGATAATCTTGATTAACCAGAAAGGAGTCATGGCAAATTTTCTAATACCTGTTTTTTTAGAAAATCAGTGGGCTGTTGGCACGTAGCTATGTGTACTGTAATGTCAGACCAGGGCTGGATGCCCTAAGCATGTCCTGCTTGTGTTTTAAATAAAGTGGACAACGGTTTGTAAAAAAGAAATCTGGAGGTTGTGGTTTCCTCTTGGCCACCAAGGCTCATTCCTGGGTTCCTATCAAAGGGAGGAGAGACAAGAAGGCTCAAGTGACAGAGCCCAAGGCCAAGGCTGCCTGCTGGCCCTCCAACAGCACTCTGTTTGTTACTTGAGCTGCAACAGCTGCAGGACTTGTCCACACCCACCCAGGGCACGTGACTCAGCTTTGTCTAGACTCCACTCTGATCTGCTCCTGGCATTTACACGGTTGGTGAGTGGAACCATACCCAGATTAATACCCTCTAAACAAAGGGCCATGGGAGGCAAATATTTCTTTCTTTTTCTCCCCCAGTTCCATTGAGAAATAATTGACCTACATCATTGTACAAATTTAAGCTGTACAGCATGATGGTTTGATTTACACATACTGTGATTACCGTTAATAGGTTCAGCTAACATCCATCTTCTCGGATAGATACAATACAAAGAAAAGAAAGAAAAAAGGAAAAAAAATTTTCTCCTTGTGAGGAGAACTCTTAACAACTTCCCTGCATGTCGCACAGCAATGGTTAGCTATAGTCATCATGGTGTATGCGTTGTCCCCAGTGCTTACCTATAAGTGGAAGTGCATAACTTTTGACCACTTCTTCCAATTCCCCCTGCCTCCACCCACTGCCTCTGATAACCACAAGTCTGATCTCATTTTCTGAGTTTGTTTTAGATTCCCCATATAAGTGAGATCATATGTCATTTGTCTTTTTCCGCCTGACTATTTCACTTACAGCATAATGCCTTCAAGGTGCACCCTTGTCGTCACAAATGGTAGGATCTCCTCATTTTTTATGGCTGAATAATATTCCTGTGTGTGTGTGTGTGTGTTTGTGTATCACAGCTTCAAAGTTCAGGGGTAGAAAATTCCACACAGTACTACTAATCTCTCAGCATTTTGAATGTCATCTTTTTCATAAGCCAAGCTGCTTTGTACTCATCACCTTTCAATATATTCATCTGTTAGCAGTACTTAGTAAGGGATGGCTTTAGGTCCATGTTTCTGAGAAAGAAGGAAAAGAAAAGAAAATCACACTGTACACCATGCAGTCAGATGCTGACAAAACTGCACAGTGTATAATGGCTCCCAGAATAGAGATCTGTGCTCCAGAAAACAAGCAAGCAAAATCCACAGAACCTTGGTTTACTTGTCTCTACAACAGGAATCAGGATACTCCATAACCCTTCAGGGATGAAACCTAGAACAACGTCATAGCTTAGAGGTGTATTGGAAAGAAACGTGGAAAGTGCTAATAAGACTTACAGTATTAAGATGTAGTAAAATGTCACCATTAAAACCAATCTTGCACAGAGCTTTCAATAATCCTGAGCTATTACGACTCTGCTTTGCCTTAGAAGTAGGCAGTGGCTTCTGTCCAGTTCTCAAATTATTCCCCCTGCCTCCAGCTGTTCAATTCCCCTCATCATTGCTCCACATCGGGAAGAATAATTCTGGGCACTTGTCCATGGGAAATTCTCCCTTTCCCATTACCCAGCCTCCCAAGAGTGTGTGTGCATGTGTGTGTGTGTGTGCGTGTGTGCGCGCGTGTGGGTAGTGCAATGTCCTACCCCAATACATCTAATTTCTCTTCTTTCCTAAAAGGAAAAGCCCTGGACTTGGGGAGAACATTCCTGCCCACACTGGCCAGGATATCTGCATGTTATATGGAGTGTCTCTCCTCTGGCCTTTAACCCCATGAGGTTAAGATGACTTCCCAGGCACTCTCACTTTCCTGGGGAAGACTCACAAAGCCCCACGGGCCACTGTTGGAGAAGACCACGGCCCATAGTTCGGACTGCGTAGTTTACATCCAACAGGGCATTGGCATGGGTTATAGGGTTGACACCTATTTATCACAGACAGGTCCCAAGCCACCAGGAGTGTGGATTCTCAGACCCTAAGAGGGCTTTTGGTTTGGCTCAGTTGCTCTGTGTAATGGCTCGGTGAGCTTTCCAGGTGCTGTCACAGGAATTTCTTAAGAAACAGAAACCACAAATCATGTTGAATGTTTCATATCCAGCACATTTATCCTCAACTGGACATAAACCTGATGTCTTGGCCAAGTCTTTCTATACAACCACAATGTTTCATGGGCAAACAAAAATTCACTTTGTGAGTGGGGCAAAGGCTCAATACTATGGTTTGTAATAAAGGTCAAAGGTCTGGGATAGATCTGGGTGAAATCAGCTAAGGTTCTTTGCTCTGCTTGGACCTGGAGCTAGTTGGGGTTTTGGATTTCGAATTGAAACTTTTGCTGAGCAACAAAGCTTAGTATGTGTCATTTAGAAACTAGTCTTCATACCCAGAGGCCTCTTTAGCATGTATGTTGCTTAAAATGTTCTAAAAGCCACAGGGAACATTTTTCCAATGAATCACAATCTGTCTGGGATGTCAGAGAAATCAGTCAAATAAGCCTCAATTTTTCCTTGGACCATTTGGACAATTGAGTTAACAATGTACTATGGCTGCCATCCATGTTTTTTCAGACCTAAAGATGAATTTGTTATCTGGTTGAGTCGGAAAGTGAAAGTCTGCAAAGGTAAATGAAAAAGGGAATGACTTTAGCAAACAGACCGGGGCTACATTTTCAAAGTGATTTTTCCAAGATTCACTGATACCACGTTCCAAATCCTACCATAGGAGAAATATCGGAATTCCTTTGCCAAATAGTGTCTGGATTCCTGTACCAGGGCCAAAGGAAGAGGTTAATTAGCTCAGGAGTAACTTTCAGACGAGAATCAAAACAGCCAAGGGCGAAGAATGATAAATAGCCACAGAAAATTGCAGGCTCCCATTCTAGAACCCGTAGTGTGGCCTGTGGCATTCACATTTCTTCACACCTCATCGAAGCCAGACAAACAGTAGCTGCCATTCAGACCAAGCCTTGTTTGCACAGAGCCTGCCTGTGGCTGGTTTCATTTGGCCCAATCCAAGAAACCTAAACAGCTGGTTCTCTACTTCGAATTCCCTGTGCGTGGAAAGTGATCGCCTTCCAGCTGGAGAGAAATCAGTGCATGGAAGACCCAGTAGTGATAGTTGGGGGTAGCAGCTGGACTGACACTCATCCTTACACTGTGACCGAATGAATTGTCATGCATATTCAGATATGAGCACAATTTGAGGGCTACGTGTTTTTTCTTAGGCTCTTACACGCTTTCCCAGTGTTTCTGAAAATACCCCTATAAGTAGCAACAAACGCTAAAAGACTAGTGGTTCTTCTCCATGTGCCAAATCAGGTCTATTTTATTAGGACTATGCCTCCTGTATGTTTGTTAGGGAAAGGTCACAAATTAGGCTCAGAAATTTCTCTAAGCCAGTGTAAAGAGGAAAATACTTCCAGTTCCATTAAAACTACTGTGTCTACAAGGTGAAGGTTGGCTCAGTGGCTCAGGACAGGCAGAGATATTAGGGAGACAGGAAGGCAAATGCCCAAGGGGCTTGGGAGGAGGACAACCAACTGTCTCCATTTGCCTCAAGAATGAGGAGAGTGCCAGGATGTGTGTCTTTTGGTGCTAAAACCAAGACAGCTCAGGCAACCCAGGATAGGTTGGTTACCCTCTCATCCTGGCGTGAATACGCTGTCTCCACTCAGCCAGCTGACTGCCTCGGGGCCCACATTTATTCCAGACCCACAGCTGCAGGTGGTGACAGGTTCTGCAGGCGCTGACCTTGGAGTTCTGGCGAGTTCTTGACCTTCCAAGCTGCTGGCTCAATGTTTAGGAAAAAAACCAGTAAAAGCCACAGGGTGTGGGAGACTGAAAAGACAGCAAAGGGAAAGGGGGACACTTTCCCATGGAAATCTCAGCAGAAGCCGTGGCTTTGACTTTGCAGGCTGCGGCAACAAGGAGAGGGATCAGTGAGGGAAATTGCCCACAAAGGGCCTTGTGAAATGCGGGCTCAGGTCATCTACCTCAAATAGGCCCAGTGAATCATGCTGGATGCCTCCCGGGCACCGACGAGGTGGCAACAGCTGGTGTCCCCTCAGCAGGGCAGCTTGCACTGTGGGAGCAGGCTTCTGTTCCTGGCTAGCTTGCCTTGGACCTTCTTGGTTAGCTCACCAGAAAATTCCTCAGACTGATCGCTAGCAAAGAAAGTTTGTGGTGTGGACCCTCAGACCTGATAAGACAGGTGTCATGGTGTCCTTTTCCCTGGTATTGGAGGTGAGAACCAGGCACCCCTCCTCCCTTTCATGACCAGCGATCCAACATAGCTATCCTTGTGCTGGGACATTCTGTCCTGTGTCAACAGAGCCCTTCATCTCAGCACAGTGACTTTTGCTCAACAGAGGGACTTTTGCTACCCTATTCTAGGAATACGACATAATTCCGCCTGCCCCTACAGAGTCATCCTCCTTGGAAAGTTGACAATCACTAAGACTTCCCAGGCAAAGGAAAGCTGCCTCCTGGCAAGCTGTGTCTCTCTCGGACTCTCTGTGGGGTCACTGCCCTTCCTTCCACCACACTGATAAGGAGGCTGAAGCATCATACTCCATCTTTACTTGTAAATTTTTTCTTTCAGAATGTTCCAGACATCTTAGAGAAGGTGAAAGACTTCACAACACTGCAAGTGCTTCAGCTGGCATGCACCTGAGGCTGAGATAGATCCAGGCAAACTTGTTTTTAAAACAGTCTTTCAGGCTTTTTAAAAATATATGTAAGTTTTTCTAAAAATAGAAATTTCAATTTATATCTTCCATGAAATAAGCCATTTGCCAAATTGAAAAAAAAATCTTTTGGGGAATATCTTCCAAAGGTTGAATGTGTCCCAATCAATAGTTCCCTGGGTATTTCTGAATAAGCCCCCTGACCTGAATATTTCCACAGTGTGCCTGGATGCAGAAGGTAAAGGCATAGTCCCTGCCCTGGAGGAGTTTGCTATTTACTAGGAGAGGAAGACAAACAGCCGCAGGAATTGTGATCAGTGCTACCAGAGACAGACACACACATGGGCCCGGGAGAGACCCAGAGGAGAGGGCACTGCTGGGCTGAGGGCAGAGGGGCACAAACGGAAGGCTTTCAGGGAATGAGGTCTGGACACAATCTTGAAGGATGAGTTAAACCAGGCATCGAGAAAGGGGAAAAGCCCATGTGAGACAGGTGGTTTATGCTTCAAAGGGCAGGATATAAGCCTGGAAAGGTAAGGCAAGGCCAGATCTTAGCTGGCCATGTGTGCCAGGTTAAGGACACCAGGCTTTATCCTGTGAGTGCTGGGGTTTACGGTAAAAAAACTTTAGACAGAGAAGTAACTGATTGGATTTGCGCCTGCTGTCTCTGTAAAGGGGTAGAGAAGAGTCTAGAGGCAAAGAAACAAGCTAAGAGCTTTCAGCAACAGTCCAGATGAGAGGTGAGTGAGGCTGGAACCAGTGGTAGTAGAGGGGGTAGGGAGAAGTCAGCAAAATTACATGCTATTTAGGAGGAATAACTAAGAGGGTCTTATAAGTATTGGATATTGGAGGGAAGGAGGTAGGAGCACCAAGAAAAACATCCGTTAGTAGAGAAAACATCTCTTCAAAGATGAGACAACATACCCTGATGCAGGCATCGGGTAGTGCATCTTGGGAAAAGATTTATCTTACCCTGAGAAATTAGATTTAATTTCTCGTGTGGGAGGAAGCCCCTGGTGTATTTGGAGAATGGGGAGTGTTCCAAGGGGGCTCAAGGCTGCAGAGGGGATGCAGAAGAGCTGACAGGTAGGCGGGGACTGGACTGTGGAGCAGAGGGCTCAAGCTTAAATCCTGCTTGTTCTTCTCCTTACACAAAGAAGGAAGAAGTGATCCAGTGAGGGTTCAGAACACACTGACGTTCAAACCAAAATCAGGATCATTCTAGGCTACCTCTACACCTCACTCATCTAGGAAAGATGTGAAGGAAGCATACCATACTGGAGTTACTTTAGGTAATTCTGTCCAGTCCCAACGGGTTCTCTTCCAAAGAGTGAACCTAGGAGGTCGGAACTAACAAGTCCAGAGAGAGGAGATTCACAGGGAGGTGTGCTGATCACTGCTATGGGTTATCAAGGCTATGCTGCCAGTTTAACCTAAATGCAAGCATAGTGGTTCTTCCAGGATCCTCAACATTCCTGCCTTCTTGGAAAACTTCTTTTATGGGAAATGTTTCATGACTAAACTAATGTGAGGCTTGGGTGGTTTGACAGAAAAGGAATCTCCAGGTGTATGTCGCTTGTCTGCATGGAGGCTGGTTCAACAATCTTACCTTTTTACTATTTTCTTTGTAGGTCATTTTGCCACCATAATAGAAGCACTCTTTTTTTTTAAGATTTTATTTATTTATCTATTTGACAGAGAGAGAAAGAGTGCGCACAAGCAGGCAGAGGGAGAAGCAGGCTCCCTGCTGAGCAGAGAGCCCAACAGGGGGCTCGATCCCAGGACCCGGGATCATGACCTGAGCGGAAGGCAGATGCTTAACCCACTGAGCCACCAAAGGTGCCCCAGTAGAAGCACTCTCAACCAAGTTCCCCCCAAGACTACCAGATACGCCATAACCTCTCTTTTCTCAGGAAAACACACTGACTAAAGCTCTACTGCACAGAGCACGTAGGCTGGTTAGCAGCACTCCAGGAGACTGGCCCCCTTCTGCTCTTACACGTCAAGCTGTGTGGGTGCCAAGAGTATGTGTTCGCTACCAGGTAAGTTTCAGTCAGTTGCATTTGTTTATAACAATTGTGTAATTTAGTTAATAACACAGGCATATGGAATTTTATTACACTTCACAGATTTTTTTAAAAATATAAATTGAAAGGTGCCCGGCTAGCTCAGTCGGTAGAACATGAGACTCTTAAAATATAAATTGAAGGTTCAGAGCAACCCTGCATCGAGCAGGCCTATCGGCACCATTTTTCCAACAGCGTTTACTCCCTTCATGTGTCTGCGGCACATTGTGGTAATTCTTGCACTATTTCAAACTGTTTCATTATTATTACATTTGTTATGGTGATCTGTGATCAGTGATTATGACACACTGAAAGCTCCGTAAAGAACTTTTTTTTTTAATTTTTTAAATTTTTTTTTAATTTTATTTATTTATTTTTTTTAAAGATTTTATTTATTTATTTGAGACAGAATGAGAGGGAGGAGGGTCAGAGGGAGAAGCAGACTCCCTGCCGAGCAGGGAGCCCAATGCGGGACTCGATCCCGGGACTCCAGGATCATGACCTGAGCCGAAGGCAGTCGCTTAACCAACTGAGCCACCCAGGCGCCCCAAGAACTTTTTTTTTTTTTAAAGATTTTATTTATTTATTTATTTGAGAGAGAGAGAATGAGAGAGAGAGAGCACATGAGAGGGGGGAGGGTCAGAGGGAGAAGCAGACTCCCTGCCGAGCAGGGAGCCCGATGCGGGACTCAATCCCAGGACTCCAGGATCATGACCTGAGCTGAAGGCAGTCGCCCAACCAACTGAGCCACCCAGGCGCCCCCGTAAAGAACTTTTTAAGTAAGGTATGTACATTGTTTTTTCAACATTGTGCTATTGCACATTTAATAGACTACGGTGTAGTGTACACATAACTTATATCTACTGGGAAACCAAAAAATTGATTTGACTTGCTTTATTGCAATATTTGCTTTATTGCAGTGGTCTGGAACCAAAACCTCAAAATTTTTGAGGTATGTTTATATGTAAACTAATGAAATATGAGTGCAGAAAAGAGCAGTTTCTACAAAAACAAAGTTGAATGCCTTGCTACTGAATTATATACTGGTGAGAAAACTGTAAAAGAAGAGGGAAACAGTGAGGAGTCCAAAAGGATGCTGCATTCAAAATGCTTCCCATATGGTTTTAACTTCTTCCTCTACTTTGAAGAAATCCAAATTATGGGTGAGCCCTACGGGTGTGGTTCATACCAGAAAGCCAAGGAGGAAGTTCATCCAGCAGACCCAGACTCCAGGAGAAGACTTTGGGCCTGCACTCAAGATTGGCTGATGAAGGTATATTTGTACTGAGTTAAAGTAAAACAGTTAATAAATATATACATATATAACTGTTTATTATTAATGATTCCCCCACTTTGTCTCTTGATTTCATATCTTGCCCTCCATCTCAACACTCATCTCTGTTTTTCCTCTTCTGATCTTGGACTCAGTTTTCAATTCTCCGTACAACTTGACTGACCCTTTCTCACCTTCCCACCGAACCTCATTCCCCATACACTGGCCTGGTGGGCATCCTCCCTCCCCAGATACTGGCTGTCCAAGACCCACCAGGATCCAGATTTTGGATCTAAAGCTTAAATATAAACATTAGGGGACCTTCTTCAAAACATGTAACACATTAAATAAGAAATTCAGTGTAAAAGCAAAGATTAGAATTTTTTTAGATGATGACAAATTACAAATGCTGACAAATACATAAACATCAAAAATCCCAGAACTCATAAAACTCAATAGTAAAAATCCAAACAATCCAAATTAAAAATGGGCACAGGATCTGAGTAGACATTCCCAAAAAAGACATCCAGATGGTCAACAGACATATGAAAAGATGCTCAACATCACTCATCATCAGGGAAATGCAAACTAAAACCACAATAAGGTAGCACCGTAGACTTGTTAAAATGGCGATTATTCAAAAAGACAAGAAATAAGTGTTGTTAAGGATGTGGGGAAAAGGAAACCTTGTGCACTACTGGTGGGAATGTAAATTGGTGCAGCCACTGTGAAAAACAGTATTGAGTTTCCTCAAAAATTTAAAAATAGAACTACCACATGATGTAGCAATTCCACTTCTGAGTATCCATCCAAAGAAAACAAAGACACGAATTTGAAATTTCTATGTAGCTTCATGTTCATTGCAGTATTGTTCATAATAGCCAAGATATGGAAACAATCCCAGTGTCCACCCATAGATGAATGGATAAAGAAATTGGTATACAGACAGCCCTTGAACAACATGGGTTTGAATTGTGCGGGTCCATTTATGTGTGGATTTTTTATAGTGTGTATTGTAAATCTATTTTTCTCTTCCTTATGATTTTCCTAATAAACTTTTCTTTTCTCTAGCATAAATTTATTGTAAGAATACAATATATAATGCATATAACATAAAGAATGTGTGTTGATCAACTGTTTATGTTATTGGAAAGGCTTCTGGTCAACAGTAGGCTATTAGTAGTTAGGTTTTTGGAGTCAAAAGTTTTGTGTGTATTTTTGACTACGTGGGGGTCTGATGTCCCTAAACTTCACTGTGTTCAAGCATCAACTGTACACTTGAGGCCACTTTGCTGTATGATAAGTCAGAGAAAGACAAATACCACTTGATCACGCATATATGTGGAATCCAAACAACGAAACAAACAAAAAAACAAGCTCAGACATGCAGAGAACAGATTGATGATAGCCAGGGAGGGGACAACTGACTACAGTATATAATATATACTATTGACTATATAAAGTTATATAAATAGCTGTATAACTATAACTTATATAATATTTTTTTATTTTTATCTTTTTGTTTTTTAAAGATTTGATTTATTTGAGAGAGAGAGAGACAGAGATAGTGACAGAGACAGAAAGAGAGAGAGCACAAGTGGGGAGGAGAGGGAGAAGGAGACTCCCCGTTGAGCAGGGAGCCCGATGCGGGGCTCAATCCCAGGACCCCGGGATCATGACCTGAGCCGAAGGCAGACGCTCAACTGACTGAGCCACCCGGGCGCCCCTATATTATATAATATTGGCTGTAATATATATATATATATATATACACATGTGTGTATGTGTGTGTATATATATATAATATATATATATAGTCAGTCAGATTCTAAATAGAATTGAAAGCAGAGTCCAAGATCAGAGGACTATATAAGTATCGACTTTAGTTAACAATACCATATTATTTGAAAGTTGCTAAGACAGTAGATCTTAAATATGAAAAAAAAAATTGTGTAACTATGCATGGTGACGAATGTTACCTAGACGTTATGGCAATCATTTTGCAGTGTATACAAATATTGAATCATTATGTCATACAACTGAAACTATTATAATGTTATAAGTCAATTATACCTCAATAAAAATAATCCAGAAAAGTAACATAATGTTTTGTATTAATTAGCCACCTAACAGAACTCTATAATACTTATTCCCAAATTTTTTTGCAGCATCCTCTTTGCCTTTTTATGACACACTTTTATAATATCATTTTCTATAGAAAAAATGGAAAAATAATTTAGTCTATCCTCGGATACATTGATTGTTATTTTTATTTTAAACATTTTATCATTGATAGTTTATAAAAGTTGCTTTCAGCTTCACAATTCTTTCCTGGTAATGACAAGAAAATTGCTGACATTACTGTCAAATTTCAGAAAATCTGTATTGAGTGTCTTTCCTATGAGAGCTGTAGGGTTTCAGAGCATTCCAAGTTTTCTTCACAGTAACTAATTGTTAAAGTTAATAAAAAACTGACATCATTCAGTAGCCAGTTAGTCTTGGGTATCCTTTAGAGACAATTATGACTTTTCTGTTACCGTCCCCGATATCTATGCTCCAGGTCAAATCAACCAGGAATGAAGAAGGACCTCTGTAGATGCAGTTGGGCAAGCTCATGTCAGTCGAGGGAAGAGCATGGAGAAGAGCATAGGCCGGCAAAGGCAGAGAGTCCGGAGTTCATGCACAAGCCGACAGCAGGTGTACAAGAAGCCCAGAGTCTCATAGGGAGGTGTGATACTGTGTCAAGTACTGGCAAATGGTTGAGGACAGACCAGCTTGACCTTAAGTTAAGAAGTTGATGGGTCACTAAACTATGAAAAGCAATAAAGGGTAGTTTTTAGATCACTACCATTGGAGTCAGATGAACCTCAATTTAAACCCCACCACTCCCTAGCCGGTGGAAGCCAGCTACCAATAGATTGACTACATAGAGAAGTGTTTGCAAAGCACATAAATATATCCCATTGCTATGGACTGAATGTTTGTGCCCCCGCCCCATTCCTATGTTGAAACCCTAACCTCCAATGTAATAGTATTAGGAGTGGGGGCCTTAGGGAAGTAATTAGGTCACGAGGGTGGAGTCCTCATAAGTGAGTCTAGTGCCCTTGTAATAGAGACCCCAGAGGGCTCCCCTGTCCCTTCCGCCATGTGAGGACACACTTAGAGTCTGCGACTCAGAATAGAGACCTCACCCCACCACGCTGGCACCCTGAGCTCCGACTTCCAGCCTCCAGAACTGTGAGAAATAAACGTGGGTTTTTTTAAGCTCCCTAGTCTGTGGTGCGTTGTCATAGCAGTCCGGGCAGACTAAGGCACTCCTGAAACCTCAACGTATGCCCAGTTCAATGTCCCTGAGCCAGACTCCAAATATGCCACAGCCTCTCCAGTGGCACTAACCAGAAGGGAAGTGAGACGAAGAACAGGCTGAGTGGAAGAAGGCAGCATCTTAATCAATTCCTGCGAACCCATCTGACTTTTGTACATTTTACAAAAGCAAATGACCACAGGAACTCATTGCTAACGTTCCTCCCAGCCCTCAGTGCATTTTGGTGGTGAGAACCAGAACCACAGCCTTCTGGCAGTAGGAACCAGAGCCATTTCCCTGGCTCGCAGACGCTTAGGAAGGAGGACCCCGAGTGCTGCTCAGGCTAACTCTGGGCAGTGCCCAGCTAGGCAGCTCTGGGAAGGAGGAATTCCCACCCACCGGTGTGAGAGAGGAAAAGCTGGAAGCTTCCATGCAGATGATCAGTTAAATACAGCGGACGTCGTTGGGCAGCCTGTCGCAGCACTGACATGCCAGTGCTTGGCCAGACTCTGAAGATTAAAAGATGTTAAGATTGCCCTTGCCTTGTAAAGGGCAAACTCAGGGCTGGCAAATGCAGACTCCTCCAGAAGCCTGGGCAGGGGAACTGACAAGGTGGGGCAGATGTGGCAGTGAGCACTGTGGCTTCCTCAGCTCTGGTCAAGTATTGCTGAGTGACAGGACTGACCTCATGGTCAAGTCACCAGTCCGGGGGCACAGGGCTCTACGCTCAGAAGGGCCCCACATTTGGATTGTAATGCTCTTAATATAATTGCTTATTATCCTAGCTTTGAATTTGTGTTTTGTAATGAAGTCTGATGGGACAAGGGAGGTGGCCCTGGGAACCTGCAGCCTCAGCTCACAGATGGCTATCACCTCCCCACCCCTCTACTCCCCTAACTTCCCAGGGCTAACCTGGCCTCTCCCGCCAGGACTACCGCTGCTACTTTTCCCCTGGGGGGCAACCACGCCACATCATCGGGAGAGGGGCATCCAATGTTCTTCCTCCTCCACATTCACCTTCACTATCCACCTTCGGTGGGTCCTGGGTTTGCGCACCAGGAAGGTCGGGGTCTCAGACAGGGACACGCAGAGACCTTACCCACCCTGAGCTGGCAATACCACAGTGCATTCAGCAGGTGAGTCAATGCAGGGGAGCCTCTCCCACACCCTCAATCCAGGAATCGAGTGTGACCCAGTGTGGAGGCTGCTATCTCACAGGGGGCATTGTCCACAGTGGTCGGGCATCAGGCCACGGCAAGGGGAGACTGGCTTTCCTAGCCTGGTTGGGACACCATGCATACCCAGGCTGTAGTAGAGGGGACCCTGCAGCAGGGGGGCCATGCTCATCCGCTCTCCATGCAGAGCCCCTGTGCCTGTGACGGTCTATCCTAGCCCCACAGGAGGCTCTGCAACCCAGGGGAACACAACATAGCAAGTGAAAAGCACCATCAAAGGTCCAGAGAGAGACAGCAGAAGAAAGGATAAAGTTTCACATATGAATACTTTCATGGTACTTTGCGCCTGTTTTTTGCAACAGGGGCCCTACATTCTCCTTGTGCACTGGACCATGCAAACCATATAGCGGGTCCTGCTCTGTGGGGATACACGTTGAGTGTTGTCAGATTTCTGACCTACTGAAAAGAGGTAAAAACTGGAATTCTTTTTGTTGGTCTCTGACACTAAATGTTGGCAGTAATTTTTTTTTTTTTTTTAAGATTTATTTATTTATTTGAGAGACTGAGAAAGTACATGAGAGGGGGGAGGGTTAGAGGGAGAAGCAGGCTCCTCGCCGAGCAGGGAGCCCGATGCGGGACTCGATCCCGGGACTCCAGGATCATGACCTGAGCTGAAGGCAGTCGCTCAACCAACGGAGCCACCCAGGCGCCCGGCAGTAATATTTTTTTTTAAACATTGTATAGGCCACAAACCCCAAACACTAACTGAATTGATCATTTTTGGATACATATTGGCCATTTGGGTTTGCTCCTTTAAAAATGCATATTCATACTTATTTTCCATTTTTTATGGGTTGTTTTGGTATTTCAACTTGTAAGACATTTTATTATTATATTATCAATGCTCTATCTTCCATATGTACTTAAAATCTCTATTCATAATTTTTCTTTTGGCTCTGTTTCAACATCTCTAAAAGATACAAAGAATAGAAAACTCTACTAATTCTTCTGTAGTCAAACAAGTATTATTTTTTTCTTTTGAAGCTTCTGAGTTTTCTGTCTTTAATCTATTTGATCTCTTACAACCTCTAGGTTATAAAGATGATCCACAAAATATTTTTCTGAAGTTTATATTGCTTTATTTTTTAATTTTTATTATTTATTTTGTTTTATTTTTACATTAAAGTTTTTAATACAATGGAAATTTACTTTGGTCTATGGTGTGAGGCAGGATCAACTTCTTTTTCTTATTAAAGGAGAGCCAGTCTTACCTACACCATTTATTAAATAAAATTGTTCTTTCCCATGGAGTTGGAGATCCCTCTGTTATATATCAAATGCTTATATATGCCAGGCTTTATCTATTTCTGTTCCACTGATATACCTGTATATTCTTAGGCTAAATCCATACTGTTTTTATTATAGTGACTTTAGGGTATGCACTACTATCTGGTGAAGTAATTCCTCTTCATAATTTTCTTGATTCTTGAACATTTATTGTTTCATATAATAAGCTTTAACATAATTTTTCCCAAGTTTAAGAAAAGGCCATTAGGATTCTAACTGGAATTGCATTAAATTTCTATATTAATTTAGGGATACTTAGCATTTTTGTGATTTTCAGTTTTTCCATTAAAGAGCATGGATAGCTTTCATCTATTCAGATCTTGTGCTATATTTAGATGTGATATAAAAACATATTTTCTATATTTTTCCTGTTAAATCTATCTCAAGTATTTTATAATTTTATTGCTGTTAGGATGAAGCCTTCCCCACCCACTTCTATTGCTATGTTACTATTGCAAGAGTAGAGTAGGTCATTGAATTCTGTGTGTTTATCTTGTGTCCAGCCAACTTACCAAGTAACAGTAAGTTCTTTTTCCCTGGAGCATCAGAGGGTTTTTTTTTTTTTTTTTAAAGATTTTATTTATTCATTTGAGACATAAAGATACAGAGAGAGAGAGAGAAAGCATGAGCAGGGAGAGAGGCAGAGGCAGAGGGAGAAGCAGGCTCCTCGCTGAGCCAGGAGCCGGATGTGGGGCTCGATCCCAGGACCCTGGGATCATGACCTGAGCTGAAGGCAGACGCTTAACCATCTGAGCCACCCAGGCGCCCCAGCATCAGAGGTTTATACAACTTATTCTATTTTTGTGTTTTTTGCATGCGTTGTATATTTCTCAATTATATCACCAGTGAGGAATCATTTTTTTGTTTTTATTGTTTTTTTGTTTTCATGTTTTTATTTCATTCTCTCTAGTTCCTCTGAAACAATAACAAATGAAAATAATCTTGTTCCAATGGAAATGGCTTTAGCTTCTCACCATTTTGAACTTCACTACTCAATATGGTTAGGTAGCCACTTACTATAAGTGATTACTTAAATTTATATTTAAATTATTAAGCTTAAATAAAATTAAGAATACAGTTCCTCAGTCCTACTAGTCACACTTCAAGCTCTCAATAGCCACGTGAGCTGGTGACTACCATGCTGAACAGCAGTACAGATACAGAGAATTTCCATCGTCACAGAAAGATCTGTTTGGACAGAGCTTACTTAGAATGATGTTTGCAGTCGATTTTTGGTATGTGGTGTTTACCTTAAGTAGTTTCTTTCTATTCTTTTTGTTCAGTTGTTACTAAGAATGACAGCTGAATTCAGTCAGCATCTTTGATAAGATCATTTTTCCCTTTAAATTATTTGTAAAGATTCAAGGTTGTCTTGTACGGTTTTTAATGGGATTTCATCTGTATAAGCATATGGAGGGCCTTTAGTAGGTTGCACTTTCAGGCTGTCTTTTGGAAACACCCCTCTCTAACAGTTGGGTCACACCCCCCTACATCTCATTATTTGTCATAATATTTCCCCACACTGCCCTCTTGGCTAAAGCTTGCTCTGTAGAGAGAGAAACCTGGTTTTCCCAGGGTACAAGGCTGCATTCTGTTTTCCAGGTTTGACTCTTTTTGAAGAAAATATTAAGGCACTCTCTGAATTCTTCTGTTCCCCATCTTCTTCTTCTTTTTTTTTTTTTTTTCAGGCTTTCCACTTAGAATTCCCAGAATTCTGACTGCTACACTATGTCTCTGGGTTGATGCTTTTCAGTATAATTGTACATCATATCTGCATAAGTTTTTAAAATAATAGCAATGGTAAACTCTTATGTAGTATTTACTGTACTGTAGGAAGTGTTCTAAATTACAAATGTTCAAATGTTCTAAATTACAAATGTTCAAATGTTCTAAATTACAAATGTTCAAAATACAAATGTTTATCTGTATAATACATAATTATAATTTATATCATTTTCTGTAATATATATTAACTCATTTAATCCACATAAAACCCCCTGTGAGTTACATAATATTACAATACTTATTTTATTATTGAGAATAACTGAGGCAAACAGAAGTTTAATAATGTGCTCAAGGTTACCCAGCCTAAGTGGCAGAGTGGGATTTTGAACCCAGGTGATGCAAAGCATTTTCCTATATGCTCTTTCATTTGATCCTGTTAATGTTCATGAGGGCTATTTTTAGTTTGCGTGAGGAAACTGATCCTCAGAGACATTAAGTAATTTTCCCAAACTCACTCAGCCAGTGAACTCAGTGTTTCTTCATCTACTGTATCACATGGACTTTTCCACATAAGAACAGCCCTGTAAACTATAAAACACACCAAAGTAGAGTAAGGGCTTGGAGTACAAGGATGGTTTATTGTAGGATCCACCCTAGTCGGGCACTTGGAACTCTGGGAGAAGGAAAATCGAAAGCACTAACATTGTTAGCACACTGGATGCCCACAGGCTGCCCTTCAGATTCAGCATCCTGCAGGCCAAGATGGAGGAGTGCTGTGCCCGCCGGAAGGCAACTGAGCACAGTGGGCAGCAACAGCCACCACAGAAACACTGTAGTGGGTGGGGCTGTGGAGGCTGCTGGGGATGGACTTGTGTTTGCCTCTGTGTGAGGCCTCCTGGGGATACTGAGGGCAGAGAGAGAGACATCTTACGTGGACCTAAAAGTCCTGCATCAGCAAGTTGGGGAAGTGAGGGTCCCCAGTGTGGGGATTAATGCAGTGTGAACTTGCTTCTACCCCAAACCTGATGAGTTTAAGGGGCAGTGGGCCACAGGTATAACAGCAGATACAATACAGGGAAAGCTGTCTTATCATTTCTACTGTAGTGTCCCAAGATATAAGTAAGGTGGAGAGATTCTGATGGTGGATGAAGAAGAGTATCACAGAAACTCACAGAGGGGAGATGAATGATATCACAGGAGCTGAATCCTAGGGGGATAGCGTTCACAAGGTTTGGGGAAGTAAGGGGACATTATGTGCATGGGGAGAATTGATGCCTCTGAAGAGAAAACAATATATAGTTTGGAAAAGGTTACATCATATGGAAGAGAGCACAGGAAGCGTGGTGGGAAATGGGGCAAGAGGAGAGTGGAAATGCTGATGGAGGCAACTGCGAAGATCCTTGAATACTCTATGAAGAAGCTCAGCTTGAGAAGGCCAACAGGATAAATCCCTGTTGTACATGGTAAGTAACAGCATCAGATTCTCTAGTCAACTGTTCTCTGAGTTGAGTGTGCATTGGAATCACCCAGAGGGTTTCTGATTCAGGAAGTCTGGCCTGGGATCTGGAGATTTGCATTTCTAACATGCGCCAGGTGATACTGATAGGACTGGTCTAGGGACCGCTTTTTGAGAACCACTGACATAATCCATGGGGTTTGGAAAAGAGACCACAGACAGGGAGGCCAATGCAAAGCTTGTCCTTTACTAGGGATTTCACTAACACTGAAGGTCTAGAAAAGGGAATGATTTGTCAGCCATTTCTAGGGTAGGATGAACATTTCTTGGTGACCAACTGAATGTGAGGAATAAGGGAGATGGGATGGGCAGTTGGAAGATGACTCTGAGGTTTGAATGTAATTGAGGATATGGGTGGTGAAGCCACGAACTGAGATATAGAATACAGGAAGAGAAATCATTTTAGGGAAGAATCAAGGACAGTGCCAAGGTAGGAGAGATGAGGGCAACAAGGTGAGGCACCGACCAAGTTCATTCTGAACATGTTGAGTGTAAGGCAGGGGTGTCCAGGGAAATAGTCAACAGGAAATGGGAAAATCATGAGGCAAACCAGGACAGAGCTATAGATTAGGGAGTTAGCCCTACGCAGAGCCTGAGTAATGCCATGGGAATGGTTGGAGTTTTGAGGGATGAAATTTATAGTGAGAAGAGAAGAGGGGCATGGATAGATCCTTGGGGGATGTTATGGAGTGAACTGTGTTCCTCCCCAAAAGATATTCCATGCCCTAACCTTAAGCCCCATGACCTTATCTGGGAATAGGATGTTGGCAGATGTAAATCAAATTAAGATGAGGTCATACTGGGTTAGGATGGGCCCTGAATCCGATGCTTGATGTCTTTATAAGAGAAAGGAAAGCAATATTTGAATACAGACACAGAGAAGAAGGCCATGTAATGATGTAATGAAGGAGTGACATAGCTACAAGCCATGCCTTGCCAGGAATGCCAGAGATTGACAGGAGGCACAAGAAGCTGGAGAGAGGCATGGGACAGATTCTCCTTCAGAGAAGCATGGCCCTGCTGACCCCTTGAGTTAGGACTTTCAGCTTCCAGAACTATGAGACAAATTCCTACTATACTAAGCCACCCAGTTTGTGGCACTTTGTTCTGGCAGCCCCTGGAAGCTAATGTAGGCAGCAGCAATGTCTCAGGGGTGGAGGAAGAGGAGCTGCAGGAAAACGAGAGGGGGAGGGGCAGCTGAGTCAAGGGCGAAGAGTCTATCAAAGTTTGGCAAGTAGATTTTTGCAGTGGACAGGTAGGAGAGGAAACTAGATTTCTAGGAGTTGGAGAATACATAAAAGACAAGGATGTTGTAAAAGTTAATGCAGACTACTCTATCAAAAAGTTTTGAAAGGAAAAAATTGAGCCCTCTCAATGTGAGGAGGGAAAGCACCCCCAGCCTGGGCACCAGCACCAGTTGAGTGTTGTAGAGAGCCACTGGACTAAAGGTACTGCCCCAGATGAGAACAGTTTAGACAGGGGTGGCCCTACACTTACTCTCCAAAGAGTTCGTGACATTGTCTAGTCAATCAGTACTGAAATTGATAGAATGTTCTATGTATCTCCTTCCTATTTTTCCCATGCTCCCACTTAGAAGTTTCTTTGTTCAAACTTCCGACATTTTCAAATTGATGTTTCCGTGAGAACTTCCCAGAATCCTCGTCTTATGCAGAAAGACTGTCCTATGTCACAGAAAGGGTCTTCTTCCATCAAGCAAGTCAGAAACGGTAGTATAATGTCAGCGTAACTTGTGTGGCCAACACGGGGACCCTTGCCAGAGTCCCGGCCGCAAGCAGACCTTATCGGTGGGGACCGTTCAGCACGAAGGGCTTTTGCTGGCATGCGTCCCCGTCTACCACCAGTTTTGTGGTCTCCAACGCGACCCATCACCTTACTTCATGTTCCCAGTTCTGTTGTGGCTGCTACTGTGGCATGTTTTGGTGGCAGGAATAAAATCTTGAGAAGGAAGAGAGCCATTCATGGTGAAGACCTGTCAGGTAAAGAGGACAAGCCCAAGGGGGTCCAATGTGGACCCCAGCCTCACCAAGCACTAAACTACCTGCATGAGTTGTCCACAGAGGACAACATCTGAAAGGCTGAAACGGTGGCTCATAGCGGGCTGATTGTGCTCGTCCTCCTGACCGTGGCCTAGTTTGGCCACGGAGCTCACAGTAGCTGCTGTCTCGAATTCCCTGGGGAGAAAAAAGCCGACATTTCCCCCTTTACTGGGCAGTGTCTTAGGCTCCGAGCTCCTCCCGTCCACCCGCCCCGGAAAAGGCTTGTGCAAACTCCAGGGCCCTGTGGAAGCCAGGTGAGTTTGAACTCTGGCAATTCTTATTACCAAGCCTGGTGGGATTAACCTGGATCTTTGCAAATAAGCATGGCACCAAGCTGTGAAAATATTTGCTAAACTAAGCTTTAGTTAGCCTGTATTGACCTCCTTTGCTCTCTACTCTTTTTCAAAATACCAAAAACAGGGGCACCTGGGTGGCTCAGTCGGTTAAGCATCTGCCTTCGGCTCAGGTCATGATCCCGGGGTCCTGGGATTGAGCCCCGCATCGGGCTCCCTGCTCAGCGGGGAACCTACTTCTCCCTTTCCCTCTTCCTCTCTCTCCGGCTTGTGCTCTCTCTCTCGCTCTCTCAAATAAATAAATAAAATCTTAAAAAATAAGTAAGTAAATAAATAAAACATCAAAAACAAGACCAATCAGTCCAAGTAACAAAATCCTTCATCCTATCTAAAATAGTGTAAAGATGATTATGTGAATTCTGAGCAGTGATAATTATTACAATAATCAGAGAAGGGACTATTGATTCCTTAAGCAATGCACCGAGTGCTTTGCTGACTTATCTCCTTAGGTCCTCAAAGGAGTCCCAGTGAGGTAGCAACTGACAAGATCCCAGTGAAGTGCTTCTGTTGCCCCAATTCACGCTAGTTCCTGAAAGGGTTTCCAAGTCACATTCCCATAAACAGTAACAGTTACGAAGGGCAACCAGCATTTACATAGGTAAAATTGATACATTTGATTTCTATATTCGAATAGATACTTATTGAACAGTGGACTTTGGCAGTGGAGTTTGAAGCAAAAACCTTCCGCTGCAGAAAATGGTCAAAGGCAGTGGTGAAAGATGGTGTGAGCAGAGGAGGAAGAGAAGAGGCAGGTCTGCAGCAGGACAGAAGGGGACCTGAACCTACAGAGGAGTAGCAGATGCTGGGCAAGACCCCTTGGACCAGGAGCCCTTGGTCCTGACTAGCGAGGGCCCCCCGTTCATCCCTGGAAGATGCAGCCGGATCAGAAGGCCTGCCATAGGGGGGCCCTGAGGTTGTTGTCTCTTTGGCCTTACCATAAATGCCCCCCACCTCTCTTTCTTGAATAATTTTTGTGGGTTTTTGGCCCCTTAAAATCAATAGGCCTTGACAAAAATACCTAAAGTACCATAAAATCTGAAAAAATTATATATGTCTGAAAAATACCTTCAAGACTGTCCATTCCAACCTGTTTATTTTAGGATGAGACCTGAGGCCCAGAGATGATAAGTGATGTCCTCAGGCCACAAAGCTTGTATTTAGTCTAGATTCCTCTGGTGTGGCAGTCTTTCTAAGATGTCACAATGCCTCTCACTTGGAACAGTGCTGTTAAACACACAGAAGGACCGAGAGTTGTAAAACCACACTGGTATCACTTTTCTAGACTAGAGAACAGAGTAGCTCTATGTCTCTATATTCCATTTGGATCTCAGGAATTAGGAATTGATAACCATTTCTTATTGTTCTAAACTGTATTTTTTAGAATGCCAGATGGCTTAGAAAAAAGAGATGGTTTTCTACCACTCTGCACCCATTTTTTAAAAATTTTATTTTATTATGTTATGTTAATCACCATACATTACATCATTAGTTTTTGATGTAGTGTTCCATGATTCATTGTTTGTGCATAACACCCAGTGCTCCATGCAGAGCGTGCCCTCTTTAATACCCATCACCAGGCTAACCCATCCCCCCACCCCCTCCCCTCTAGAACCCTCAGTTTGTTTCTCAGAGTCCACAGTCTATCATCGTTCGTCTCCCCGTCCGATTCCCCCTCTTCATTTTTCCCTTCCTACTATCTTCTTCTTCTTCTTCTTCTTCTTCTTCTTCTTTTTTAAACATATAATGTATTATTTGTTTCAGAGGTACAGGTCTGTGATTCAACAGTCTTGCACAATTCACAGCGCTCACCATAGCACATACCCTCCCCAATGTCTATCACCCAGCCACCGCCCCCCCACTCCAGCAACCCTCAGTTTGTTTCCTGAGATTAAGAATTCCTCATATCAGTGAGATTATATGATACATTTTGTACCCATTTTTATCTAAAGAAAATAATGTTGCTAATTACCTGTAATTCTAGGCTGTTTATCTAAATGGAATCTCTATCTTATAAATCGTGTTAACTAATATATACTGTTAGTAACTATTTGTAAGAGAAAATGATGAAATACCACCCTAATGTTTGGATTTTGTGTGGGTGCGCAAGCATGCATGTACACATGCTGGGTATTTTTAAGTTTTATTGTTGTTGGTTTAACTTTTGCTATTTCAATTTGGTCTTCCCCTCAACACATGTAAATAATAGCCTCAAACTGGAAAAAATTAAAAATGGATAAACGGGGGCACCTGGGTGGCTCAGTCAGTTAAGCGGCTGCCTTCGGCTCAGGTCATAATACCAGGGTTCTGGGATCAAGATCCGCATTGGGCTCCTTCCTCAGCGGGGAGCCTGCTTCTCTCTCTCCCTCTGTCTGCTGCTCTGCCTACTTGTGTTCTCTATCTTTGTCAAATAAATAAATAAAATCTTTTAAAAAAATGGATAAACAAGCTGAGGCATATTCAAACAAGAGAATACAACTCAGCAATAAAAAGAAAGGAACCACAGGCATGGATCTGCCACCATTGTACTGAGAGAAAGAAGCTTTACATGAAAAAGCACAAATGATGTTGTTCGACTCACGTGACTTTTTAGAAGAGAGGAAAAACTAATTTGTAGTGGAAACAAATCCGAAAGGAGTTCTTCTGGGGGTTGAGTGGAGGCCAGAATTGACTGGGAAGGGGCACAGAGCAAACTCTGGGGGTGAAGGTAAAAGTTGTCTATATTGCTGGGGATTTGGGTTACGAGTGTGTGTGCACAGCCCAAAACTCAGCCAGTGCACACGGAAGATTCATGCATTTCATTGTACATAAACTCTACATCAAAAACAAAACAAAACAAAACAAAACAAAAAACCCTGCAAACAAATATTGAACTCTCATTCATGATATGCATGCTGGAATACTTAGGAGATAGTGTTCTGATGATAATTTACTTCACAAAGCATCATAAAAAATAAGATAGATTGGTGAGTGGATAGGGAGATGAAAGGTACGCCATTTCAACACAGTGAAATGTTGATGGCAGAATGTTGTGGAAGGTGTCCATTATAAAATTCTTTCAAGTTTGGTGTACATTTGAACATTTTCATAACAAAATATTGGGGGAGGAAAAGCCATATAAGAAGAGGGCAGAAGAGAACAGGCATCCTCATGTCCCTTCTAGAAGGCCTTGGCATCGGTAAGCAGCAGGGGCGCTGGGCTTGGCACCAGGGGCCATTGTGGGTCATGTTTTGATACCCTAGAGTATTTCTATGGCAATGACAGACAGAAAGACTACTGGAGACAAAAGATCAGTTCCCTGTCCCAGCCTGGGGGAAAACAAAACAAACACCTGCAGAAAGGCAGCAGGAAAAACACAAACGTACCCCAAACCCCACACAAGATTAGTACACGTTATCAGCAGAGACAAGCCCTGTGAAGCAAAGATAGCGCCTGAGCCAGCATACGGGCTAATCTCTCCAGGAATTAAAGCTTCGTTAATTTGTTTGCAGTATTTCTCAGCAAGAATCCACAGATTTTGAACTTTGACCGTTTGAGTATTATTTCTTCATATTTCCAAGAAGAAAAAAAAAAACAAACCCAACACAATCTGCCCCACAGTGACTGATTGGTAAGGAAGACATGATGCTGCTATTTGGATCTTGTCACTTATTGGCAATGTCCTTCCTTTTCCCTCCGAGTCTGCCCCTATCCACACTTCAGGCAGAGACACTCACTGTCCCCCTTCCCCTCTTTCCTTTATTTGCTCCTTGAAGGGATTGTAGTGAAGGAAGGGTTGGCCAGGAAGCACCACTCTTTTTCTCCTCTCAGATTCTCTTGCCTGGGCTCACTGCCTCCCAGGAATGGGGCCATCGTCCCTCATGGAGGCGGAGGAGCGCCTTGTCCCTCTGTCTGGGGGCACTGCCACCTCCTGAGACGGGCTGCTTTGGAACCACAGGAGGAAGACAGAGGCCAGAGGATCTTGGGAGCCTCCAAGCCCCTCCCAAAGGGAAAGCAAGTTTCCTGGAGCGTGCGTGTGTGTGTGTGTGTGTGTGTTTGTGTGTTCTGGGGAGGAGTGAGGTCAGATACGGACCACAGAGAAGCAGAAACCATTCTCGGCACACCTGCCCCGTTCCAGGGATTTCCTGTGGCCAGGCCCCTTAGCTCATGGGTTCTTACGCTGCAGTCTAGTTTGTGGTTTGGGGGATGTCCCTCTATAACACTCATTCGAGATATCAAGCCTTCAAAACATGCCTGCAATTGCA
This sequence comes from Mirounga leonina, assembly GCF_011800145.1. NCBI lineage: Eukaryota > Metazoa > Chordata > Mammalia > Carnivora > Phocidae > Mirounga > Mirounga leonina. The sequence goes on along the minus strand of NW_023270734.1, from coordinate 1,869,982 downwards.
CAGTGCACACAGCAGAAAGAGCCTGGAATTCTGAACCCAGTGTTAAGGCCTCAGGCAAGGGGGTCCCTCTAGGGGGTCAGTGTCAGGGACCTGTGGGCCCACATACAGGCAGGATCCCTGTGAGGCTTCCATGGGACTCCCAGTGCAGCACACCCCGCCATGGGGGTGGCCACAGAATGTCTGCGGTTTGCAAGAGGAGATGATGGTATAAAGGGGAGAAGACTGAAGGCATGTTCCTGTTCAGGGAAAAGTACTGCTCGGTTGTCCACCCTGAGGCAAGGGCCACTGTCTGCTGGGCACTTTCCTCCTCCCAACAGGCTGGGAGCTGTGATGGAGGGGAGGGGCTTATACCCCTGTTCCGTTGTGAAACTAATTACCACCAACAGTGGCCGAAAACAACACATGGTTTCCATCTCACAGTGCCTGGGGCTCGGGCATCCAGAGGTGGATCAGAGTCTCCCCAGGCTGGAATCAAGGTGTCCACAGGAGCTGTGATCTCATCCAGGGCTCAGGGTCCCCTTCCAGGCTCGTCGGCTGTTGGGAGAATCCAGTTCCTTGCAGTGGTGGGACCGAGGTGCCGTTTTCTTGTTGACTGACTGTTGGCAGGGTTCACTCTCAGCTTCTAGAGGCCAGCCTTGGGTCCTGCCCTCATCTGCTCACCTGCATGGATGCTTAAAGCTGCAGGAGAATGGCTCTCCCTTCAAATCTCCCTCCAGGCAGGTACAAGACGTCTTATACAATGCAACACATGTACCATGATCCAGGTACACCATCTCTTTACTAATGTAATATAACCTTATGCTGGAGTGGCTATCCCATAATATACACATCCCACTCTTTTCAGCTGAAGGGTTATACAGGACATGTACACCAGGGGTGGAATCTTGGGGTTCATCTTAGCATTCTTAGAATTTGGCCCCTACTGGAGAAACTGTTCTGAGCCTGGGTGGCAGGGAGGGGCAAGGGCGGGATTGCCCACAGTTAGCAGGAGGCCTTGGTGCCTTCTTGGCTTCTAAAAAATACCATTAAAGTGACAGGACTTTGAGAGGGGTGGGGTAAAGCCAGAGCAGGCCCAGCCAGGTTTATTTCCTGAATTCCCTTTAGAATCATGGATGCTTTCGTCATTTTTTAAAATTTTTATTTATTTATTTATTTTAAAGATTTTATTTATTTATTTGACAGAGAGAGAGACACAGCGAGAGAGGGAACACAAGCAGGGGGAGTGGGGGAGGGAGAAGCAGGCTCCCCGCGGAGCAGGGAGCCGGATGCAGGGCTCGATCCCAGGACCCCGGGATCATGACCAGAGCCGAAGGCAGACGCTTAATGACTGAGCCACCCAGGCGCCCCTTATTTTTTTAAAAAGATTTTTTTATTTGAGAGAGAGAGACAGCATGAGCAGGGCAGAGGGAGAGGGAGAAGCAGACGCCCGCTGAACAGGGAGCCCGATGACGGACTCGATCCCAGGACCATGGCAGATGCTTAAACGATTGAGCCACCCAGGTGCCCCGTTTTCGTCATTTTTAAAGAAAGAAAGGCTGTATATTGAGGAAGTATTGGTGAGGGTTGGGGGATGGGAGTGGAGCAGGTTGTTTTTAACGCTGTGTTTCTGAATAACATGGCCCAGATCTATTTCTGAGACACATGGCATTATCAGACAGAGAGGCGTCTAGAAGTTGCTTGTGTACAGAAATCGTGCCAGCCAGCAGAGAAGTTATCTCCCCTTTAGAGACCTCCTTTAGAAGAGATACCTCCTTTTAAAGAGAGTCCTCGAGCTGCTTCAGGACCCTATGGCCCTAGTTCATTCCTCTAACTGGCAGGACTCTGTTTGACTGAAATACTTCAAGTTAAACTTTCTTTTCGCAGCCTTGGTGAAGGCAGAGCAAATGATTGATTCATAGATTCACAGATGAGAGGGAGAGAAAGAAACAAAGTTACAGAGAGGCAGAGAGAGGCAGAGACTTTTACATCATCCATCCCTCATCTTAAAGACTAAGAAAGCCTCAGTTTGGGGTTGGGTATCTCCAAAGAGCAAGCTACAAAGCAGGCTAACTCTCCCAATGCCAGAGAACAACTGAACACCCGTGTGCTCCAGCCCTACCTTTGTACTCCTCCCTTGGGCTGTTCTAGGTCTTTCCCGTCCGCTTTATGGGAGGGTTGCTTGGAGCAACAGCATTCCATAGGAGCTATTTATTGCATGCTTACAATGTGCTAGGCTCTGCGGGAGCTCAATAAAGAGGCAGACATAAATAGGTGGAAAATTAAATGGCAGGGGTGAACGCAGACAAGACAAGAGATGCCAGGGGCTGGTGAGGGATTAATTGCCCAAGGGTGGGGATAAAAACCTTCAAGGAGTTCTGAAGAAGTAGTGATCACCTCATGCTGGCGTGCTGAGTCCGACATTGACTTGATGAAAAATTTTAGCATGGGCTCGGTCCAAACGTTTTTTCCCCCTTTCCTCACCCTCCATTCCCCTCTCCCCCGAGCTTCTGGATGTCTGGAAGTAGAGGTGTTTTCCAAGCAAAGTTTGAAGAACAATTGTCAGTTGGGGGTTCAATCTAAACTGGCTTCCAAAGAACAGCAAGAAAACTCAAAGAAGTGGCAGGTTTTTTTTAAAGTAATAATTCTTTTTTACTTGATGCAGTGTCTTCGTTTCAGCAGGAGGTACAGAAAGGCACGGATTGCCACCTTTTCCTTTCATTAATGACTTCTATTCAAATAGAATCAAAACACTTAATCACTCTGTTTAATGTCAGCTGGTCACAGGTGGTCAGCAATGCTGTTGAGTATGACCGAACCTGAGGGACTTAAGAAGTCATTCAAAAAGCGTTTAGTGAGCCCCTACTTAGAGAACAAAGCAGACTCTGAACTTGTCTTTCTAGAACTTTAGTTTATTGGCAGAGAGGGAAATAACAGGTAATTACAAAGCAGTGTGTTCTGTTTATCTATTGCTGTGTAAAATCATCCTAAAACTCAGTGGCTGAAGAAAAACCAATGATTTTTCTTTCTCACAATCGTGGGTAGACGGGGCACAGCTGTAAGCAGCTGCTTTCAGCTGGGAGCTTGGTGGGGGCTGAAAGGTCCAAGATGGCCTCTCCAGGGTCATGCAGTAGCTTAGCTTGGGCTTCTTGACAGTGTGGTGGCTGGCTTCCAAGGGAGAGCGTTCCAAGAGAATGAGCCCCAGTGTGCAAGTCATAGCAATCATTTGCTTGTATCATTTTGACTAAGGTTCCAATGGCCAAAGCAAGTCACATGACCAGGCCCACAGTCAACGGGGGAGAGAACCACATAGGTTACGAAAATCAGGAGATGTGGTTCTTTTGGGAGCCACCAACATAATCCTTCACAGTGTGTGATAAATGCTACTAGAGTAGAACTAAAGGCACACCCGGGAGGGGGACCTAAACCAGATTTCCAGGTCAAGGGTGACTTCCTGGAAGAAGAGACATTAATTTGAGACATGAAGGATAGGTAGTTATGTCCGGGACATCCATAGTTTTTACCTGTTGAGCAACCCCACAATTTGCTCTTTCTTGGAACACTACTTGTAAGATTCATATTAGGTATACCAAGCGTATAAAGTGATTATTTTTTCTAGTCACAAGAATTAATCAACAGGTGGAAGACAGAGCCATGAACACGCTTTTCACACGGCTGATTAGATTGTCACTATTTTTCTCCTACTTGCTCCTATCTGGGTTCCCAGCAATACTGACCCTAACTTTTGATTCTACATAGCATTTCCAGCTCTCTCCTTCAACTTGGTTGCTTGGGGTTTCAACTCCTTCAAACTAGCTATGTCCTTATATTGACTGTTAAGGTTTAATTCTTGTAAAATTATGACTTCCTGATTTCTCAACTGATTTTTCTCGAGATTCTGAGAAACATGTAAATTCCACCAGGAATGGCTGAGAAGGGATTCTTGCATAGGTAAACACTACTATTGTGGCTGAAACTAAGAGGGGAGTCAGTCAAATGAGGTAGGAGAGGTAGATATCATAGGAAGAGGGAGGGTCTCATAAGCCATTTTAATTTAGAGCTTTGTCCTGAGATAAATAGGAAATCACTGAAAAGTTTTAAAAGGGGAGTGACACAATCAGAATTGTGTTTCAGAAAGACCTCCAAGGCTGAGGTGTGGACGTTGAATTGAGACAGGGAGATCTGCTAGAAGGCTGATGAAACCATCCTAGAAGGAGGGAGTGGGGGTCTGAACTAGGTAGGGGCCAGGGAGATAAGGACAAGTAGACAGATTAAAGAAATACTTAGGAGGTGGGGGCTCCTGGGTGGCTCAGTCCATTAAGCATCCGACTCTTGATTTTGGCTCAAGTCCTGATCTCAGGGTCATGGGACCGAGACCCATATCAGGCTCTGTGCTGGGCATGGAGCCTGCTCAGGATTCTCCCCCTTTCCCTCTGCTCCCTGCCCCCCACTGCTTGCGTGTGTGCTCTCTCTCCCTCTCTTAAAAAAAAAAAAAAAGAAAGAAAGACTTAGGAGTAACACTTGACAAGGCTTCCTAATTGATTGGGCACAGGACATGGGGGACTGGGTTGAGTCTTTGCAGACTTTGGTCTCCTGCCTGATGACCTGCCCAAGATGATACCCTAGGTCTTAACTGTTCAGAGAGCAGAGATCAACATTATTTCCTTTTTTAAAAATCATTCATTCATTCATTCATTTAGGAATGAATATAACACCATTTCTTCTTTTAACTACCCTTCTGCTCCCCCGGTTATTTCCTTTCATGGACTCTCTCTCTTCCTCCTTATTCAGTATCTGCCTTAAACTTGGAGTATCTTAAACCAAAGTTGTCTTTAAAATTGTGATTTTTCTATCATAATACTCAAAGGATCTCCCAGAGACAAATCTGTCCCATCATGTCTATTTTAAGTTTAAAGAGTACTTTCTCTCCTTCTTCTGTCAAGACTGAGCCAAGACAAATTAGAGTGGAATTCCAAGATAGAGGAAGGCAGTGGAGAAGATGTCTTTTCATGGAGCCCCTGCTAACCTATGTGAAGCCTCTGTGCTTCCGAAAAAGGCACCAATTCTGCTTGGCCCATGCAGTGCCCCGTGATTGAGTTTCTGGGGCTTACAGCTGAGAGTGCTGCCTGATTTGATGAGATAGGGCAGTGAGAAGCACATTCATGACCTCTGCCTTCTGCAGGGAGACAGTCCTCCACGGGGTCTCGTGTTTCCGCACCTCTTGCCAGCAGAGGCTCAATCTTTTCAAGGATGTGTATACAGCAAATAGCCTGAAAGACAAAGATAGCATCTCTGTCCAGAGAAAAAGGCAAGTTTGTTTACCATACAGCATAGCAACGATGACTCCCTCCAAAGCCACAGGCAGGCAGGTTTGCTCACTTCTCATTAAAAAAGATGGAGGTTCCCTAAGCATGGGGTTCCTCAGCTGTGACGCCAACCTGCTGTGTGGGCGGCATCCACCTGGACGTCTCCATCGGGCATCCTCCATCCTTGAGGAGCCAAGGGAACTGAGAGGTAAGCACAGAGCTCACGCTGCCTCCTATGCTATAAACCCCTCTGTCTCTGACCAGGAGCCTCTGGCCTTCTGCCAGCATCCACTAACCAGTGGCAGGCTAACTTGTTAGCTTGTTAGCAGAGTAGAACCTCAGATCCTTCAGATTTCTCACGGAGCTGATGTTCTCATTGGGGAAGAACAAACCAGTAAACAAATTAAGTAATTGTAAATTGTCCGAGTGGCAATTAGGGGTTAGATAGAGAGTAGGGGTTAAGATAGAGAACGTGGGGCATGGCAGGGCACAGAGATGGGATGGTGAGGGAAGACCTCTCAAGCATGGCTCTGCCATGCTCTTAGAGCTGTCTCAGAAGCGGTGCCATTCTAACGTCTACAAGAGGAGTCAGGCAGAACCACCATGTGAACAGAGAGACCCAAGGAGGCCAGGCAGAGGGAACAGCATGCATGTCCTAAGGCATATGGGAGGAATGGAAAAAAGACCAATTTGGCCCCGGGATGGCAAATGAGAGCGAGCTGTGGTCTGAGAGGAGGTGGGAGTTGGAGGCGTGGCACCATCTCGCACAAATCCTTGTGTGTCGTGGATGGAAGTTTGGTCTTTTACCAGAGTTTTCAAGCACGGCGTGAACTGACCTGGTGGACCTCCTAGAAGGTCACTGTCTCGAGTGGCACTCCGAGTGGCACGGGAGAGGAGTGGAGACAGGGATGGCCAAAGAAACACTTGGGAGAAAATGTAAACAGCACGTGATAATGTGGGAGGTGAACACCAAGGCCAGAGATCCGGCGGTCAAACGCTGATGACGGGCTAGAGTGCTCTAGTTTTTAGAAATGAACCCGAGCCTTTAGAAGAGGTTCAGCATTGTAGTAAAACATCTATAGATACATTTTATAAAACTAACATTTCCCCGTCCGGCATCGGGCTCCCTGCTCCGTGGGGAGCCTGCTTCTCCCTCTCCCTGCCGCTCCCCCTTCTTGTGCTCTCTCTCTGTCAAATAAATAAAATAAAAATATTAAAAAAAAAAAAAACCACATTTCTCCAATGACTTATTTTCCCAATGGTTTTATCTCCAGTTTGAGTTTCCCCTGGCAATGTCTCTGAACACTTTTCTCTGACTTACTAGTGGCCTACAGAGAATAACTTAACTGTGCTAGGGACGTTGCTAGGCACTTGCAAAATGAATTCCCTCTCCTTCCTTTGGTTTGCAAGCTCTGAGAGCCGTGTTCTTCGGGGGAGGGAGTGCACGTCACTCAGGTGGAGCCTGGCGGCAGCAGGGCTAAATCCACACCGTGAGCCGTGCAGCCTGACGGGGCACCTGGCTCCACGCATGCATTCAGGGCCTGGTGGGTGGCCGCACGGGCTCTCGCAGCTGCACCATCTCAAACACGTGCTCTCCAGCAAGGGAACCGAGGAGATGAAGCCCCCTGGTTTTTAACTACCTCAGCTCAGAAATGGCACGCATCACTTCCACTTACGGTCCGTTGGCCCAAAGGAGTGATCTGGTTTCCACGGACTGGCAAGAAAGCCTGAGAAATGTAGAAAGCACGTGTAGTGTCTGGGGAACACTGTTTCTGCCACGGTGTGTCTATAATGCATTTAGGAACCAAAAGGGAGAGAGGCATGGAATTGACCAAGTAGCGCCTTCTCCATGTCAGGCACTTTGACTTTTGTCCCCATATTCATTTGCTGTTGCTGCACAACAAAGCCACTACGTCGCCTAGTACCCATTGGTGGGCTCGATTGCGTTCTCTGCTTGAGGTCTCCCACGAAGCTGCAATCAAGGTGCTGGCCCGGCTGGGCTGTTCCCTGGGGCCTCTGGAGAAGGATCCATCTCTGAGCTCATTCAGGTCATTGGCGGAATCCAGGGCCTTGCAGAAGGAGGGCGGAAGCCTGTCTCTCAAGCTCCCTGGCCCGTGCACATGAAATCCTCTTCATGCTTCAAACCTCTCTGACTTCTCCTTCTGCTACCAGCCTGAGGAAACTGCTTTTATAGAGTAAGAGAGGAGACTTGATGAGATTCTTAGGCCCTGGCAGGTCTCAAAGAGCTGGGTGGGGTCCTGCCCCCCACTTCTTAGGCAGAGCCCTTGGAAGCAGAGCCGCTGGTGTTGTAGCAGGTCAGGACCAGGGGCTCTGCCATGCTCTTAGAGCTGTCTGGGCCCCGGCATGGAGCAGAGGTGGCAACACTGTATCTGTGTCCCTGAGTGCTGGGGAAGGAACAGAACCACTAGAACTCAGGGGGCGTGTGGATGGAAATGAAGGACCTCCCTGTGGCTACCTTCATGATCAAGGACAAAAGCCCAGATGAGATGCCATAAATTTTAGGAGGTACCTGTATGAGCTGATGACAGCTTGGGCCCCCCACGGGCTCCTTTGGTGTAATGTAAGCTCCCTGGAACTTGATATAAGCCACAACCTCAGGGAAAAGAAAGGGTGAGTTTCTATCATCCAGGACATAATCTGGAAACAGAAACCTACTTGAGATGTAGACAAACAGGATGTGCTATATTTCTTACACACCTTGATTTTTGCAAGGAGGTCAGTACGGGTTTCATCACCGGCAGTCTTTAGGTTGTTGTCCACCTTGGAGACAGTGAGGTCCCAAGGTCATCCCAAATGCACAGTGCACTCAGTGTCAAGTCCAGACAGAAAAGGGGCTTTTACTTCAAGGGAGACAATTATTCAAGAACTATCTGTGCATCCATTTGGTACTATTCTAGGCAGTGGAGGTGTTGCAAGAAACATTCAGGTATGGAGGTTATAGTCTAATGGGGGGTGACGTCCAATAAATAAGTAATAGACGTAAATGGTAGATTGTGTGAAGTGCTACAGAGGGAAATAAAGCAGGGCGAGGAGGTTGGGAATAGAGAAGTAGGTGTGCAATTTCAGACAGGTGGTTGGGGAGGCGTCACCTGGGAGGGGACATGTCTGTGTGACCTGAGGAAGTGTGGGAGGGAGCCTTGCAGATATCTGGAAGAAGGGTCTTCCTAGGAGGAGACACAAGAGCCAAGGCCGTGAGACAGGTGCATACCTGACATTCGGGAACAGCAGGGAGACTGACGGCCTAGAGCAGGAGGACCACAAGGGTAACTGTAAAGATGTGGTCACAGAGGCACCAGGGACCCAGTTCTGTGTGCCCACTATGAGGATTTTGGCATTTACTCTGAGTGATATGGGGAGCTCCATTGGGATTTGATCTTTGGAAATTAAAGAGGTAGAACCTGGGAGAAAACAAGGATTAGGGAACACAACGGTCAGCAGCATCCTGACATTCTTAGAAAACTAGGGTGGTATTTACGACTCTGTTTCTAAGACAGTTATCTCTATGTTTTGCTATACTTCACCATTTTCCCCTTGAAGAGGTCATGCGATGACCAGAAAAATCACTGCCCATCAGTGCTTACACAAACTGAAGCAACCTCCTGCTGGTCTTCAGCAGTTGCAGAAGGGCAGCCATCTTGCTTAGGCCCAATGGTTGCCTGTGGGATCCCTCACTCAACAGGTGGCGGCAGGGAGGGTTCTATTTCTTTCCATTTGATTCCTTCCCCAAAGGGCAGCAACCCTGCAGGATGAGTCCACGTGGATGAACCCACTCTGGACAGTGTGCCTCATGGTGCCTCTCACTGGCTTTTTTGGGGGTTTCCCATGAGGGACCCTGAGGCTATTGCACTGGGAGGACACCAGGACCTCCCGTCCTCAAAGTCTTCCCAGGGCACTTTTCTGGCAGCCCATGGAGCTGCATGGCCTCAGGGGCAGGGGCGCTCACCTTGACTTTTTGGTGGGTCCCAGACCTGAGGCTGGTCAGGTGGCATCTCCTCCCTCAGGGTTTTGGGCATCTGTTTAAGACAAACCAAGTCCTCAGGAGGAGGAGGGGAGAGGTCAAAGTTTGGAAGGGCGCGGCGCTGATCCTTCTGCTCTCTCTAGCTCCAAGAATGTCCTTTCATTGGTGTTCCTCCCCTACCCCGCTGCCATCCAGGATTCTGGGTGAAGACAAAAAGGTGCTGTTTCTGGGTCCTATCCAATGCTGGAGCCACCGGAACTCCTACTATATGCTCCCCGCCGCCCCAGCTATCAGCTGAGCCCTGTGTAACTGTGTGGACCACGTCCGAGGTCTTGCATGGCTCTGTCTGGGCATGCTGTGGCCTCCGTGTGTACACATCCACAGTCACAGGGATGAGTGTCATCCGTGGGCTGTGCAGCATCACTGTCAGGAACACCTGTGCACCTACTCAAGTGTACCTTCTAGAGCTTGCTACTTTATACCTATTACAGAATAGATTGTGTTTCCCCCAAATTAACCCCCCTTATGCAACTACATAAGGATCAGGACCTTTAAGGAAGTGATTAAGGCTAAATGAGGTCATAAAGGTAGGACCTTAATCTGATATGACCGGTGTCCCCGTAAGAAGAGGACGGGATAGCAGGGAGGCAACTGCACAGACAAGAGGCCATGTGAGGTCACAACGAGAAGGTGACCACCTGGGCGCCTGGGTGGCTCAGTTGGTTAAGCGACTGCCTTCGGCTCAGGTCATGATCCCGGAGTTCCAGCATCGGGTCCTGCATCGGGCTCCCTGCTCAGCGGGGAGTCTGCTTCTCCCTCTGACCCTACCCCCTCTTGTGCTCTCTCACTCTCTCTCTCAAATAAATAAATAAAATAAAATCTTAAAAAAAAGAAGGTGACCATCTGTAAGCCAAGGAAAGAGGCCTCAGGAGATGCCAAACCTGCCAATACTTTGATCTTGAACTTCTAGCTTGAAGAAGCAGAGAAAATTATTTCCTGTTGTTCTGCATCTAGTCTGCGGTATTTCATTATGAATGCTCTAGAAACTCTTAGAATACTCCTAGGTTTTTATGATGGGGATACTGACACATGGCAAAAATGGTGGGGGGAGCGGTAGGGGGAGATAGAGGGAGAAGGGGCAGGGGGAGGCATTCTAAAACATCCTCACTTTTTAGTAAGACAGAGCTGCGCTGGGAATGAAAAGCAGGAAATGGGACTAAAGGCTGTTCCGTTTTATCATGACCCCACAGGATCTCCAACCTATGGGTTGCACCCTGATTCTTTTCCCTAATTATCATCAGGAGCCTGCTACAGGGCCAAATCTTCTCCTATAGCCTCCCATTTGCCAAGAGAACACTTCTCTAGCTGGGAGCTTATGTACTTCTCACTGTGGCTGGGACTCCCCAGCACCACCCGGACCTCGGACAAGTCCTTATGGTCGAGCCCCTACTTTTCGCACTGAAGTTGGAAACACTGGCATCCCAGGCAGGCATGTGTTAAGCTGGGACTCGGCACAAATAGCTCTCCGCATTGTTCAACTAGAGCAAAGCTCCATGTGCCTTTTAAAAATAGCAGCACTGTGTTTGAAATTTTCTAGAGAAGACATGTAGGGTGTGTCTGTGTGTGTCTACCACGCCCTCCTCTGTGTTCATTCTAAGGAGGTGCAAAATTAGAACATTTCCGAGGGGAAAGGGGAAGGAAAGACCATGAACACGTGGCCACACCCACACACCCCTTCACCCCACTTCCTGGTAGGGTTCTCACCAGGCACACGGCCTAGAGACAGGGCTCTACTAAGGGCTTGTCTTCTCCAAGCCACGAGCATGGGCCCATAGGGGAAGTTGCATGAAAATAAATATGAAGACTTAAAACAGTCTTACTGATTGAAATCAGTTGAAGAAAGCAACACTGAGAGACAAAGAGGAAGAGAGAGAGTGATTTTATTAATGGGCTACAAACCGCAAAGGCAAAATCCTGTCCAAGCTACCCCAAAAGCACGAAGCCACCTGGGCGGGTGTGGGCTGCGGGGGGGGGCTGGCTCCAGTCCTCCACCCACCCCCGTCCCTGCCTCAGCTGGTGACAGCTCTCTACCCAGCACGGGGCGTGACTCCAAGTGAGAGGACCCCGGGCGTTTGGACCCTCGTAAGCGAAAATAGTGGTGCTTGCAAGTGACAGCTGGGATAGCTGGAATTGTTATGAGAAATTCCAGGAGAGCCAGACACTTCCAGGGGAGCCTGTGGGTGGAGGTGGGAATGAGGCCTCCATCTAGGGAAAGAAAAATGTTTCAAGAACCCTGTCATCCCTAACCATCAGTTCCAAGTTCCAAACTGAGCAAAATTTGCCTTGGAGAAGGAAAAGAGAAGCTCGGCTACGAACCCCGTGTCCAGGAGGTGGTTGGCGTCACTCCTGCAAGGGCTTCAAGACCTTTCTACAGACCAGGCCACCTGATTCCTACTGCCATCAGCATCACTGCAGCCGCTTCCAGAAGCAGCTCTGCTTCTGCCCCAGATGCTCCAAGAGACAGCTATTTTCTGCTCTTGGATCCCTCACGCGCCAGACATTTTACCAGAGGCCAAGGCTCAATTCTCCTCTCTCTTCTGCTGCCATTTCAGCCAGTTTTCTTCCCCTTCCTGCTTCCTGGTGCTCCCTCCCTCCTGTTTTCTACACAAAGCTGCAATTATTGGGCACTTAACTGCAACAGCATACTAGCCACTGGGTCAGGAACTGTGCAGACTCTCAATCATCACAACCGCCCTCAAGAAAGAGATACGTATCCTCCATCTACAGAGGAAACAATGGGGGTGCAAGGAGAGGTGCCTACTTTGACCAAGACCATACAGCTAGTTAGTTATCAAGACAGGAGCCCTGCACTGTCCCGCCTCACTTGCAAACCTGTGCTTCTCCAAACCTGCACCGCTCCCCACATCCTTTTCGGCCTGCCTGTGGCATCAGGACTGTGGGGGGATGGCTTTGGCAGAGTGTCCCGGGCAAGATTTCAAGATTGCCGCCAGATTTGAAGGCCTCACCCGTAGATGTCCAAGCCAGGGCCTGCTGCCCCCTCCTCTGAGCCTGGGACTCCCCCACAGGCCCAGGGCCCCACCTTCCCCACCCAGGGCCCTTCACCATCAACACCACCACAGACTGCAAGCCTTTGGTGGAAGGCGAAGCAACCCCTCTTACAGGAAGGTTAGGGACCCAAGCCCAGTGAGTCACAAAGGTGAAAGTGGCCCCAGAGAGAAGGGGACGGTGTCTTCTAACAAGATCAGACAGAAAGCTGACTCTTTAAGCACACTGTTTAACAATCTCCGCAGAAACCTGGAGCTTCCACGTGGGAAGAAAACCACCTGGAGCTAGCCCCTCACAGACACACTGCTCGTGTCCACACTGAGCCCCTTCATCAGCCCCCAGTCCCTCTAGCCGCCGGCGGGCCCTGAACACAGGGCATGGCTGGCCCTGGGTGGGGGAGGTCTCTGCATGCGCAGCTGGTCCCGGCAGGGCTCTGGTGAGGAAGCATCAGAGCCCAGGGTCCAATATGAGGAGGAATCCAGGTCAAGGGTTGGGCCCTGAACAGAGTTGAAGTGTTCACCCTTGTAGTGCTGAGTTTCACATGTACCCAAACTCCGTAACATTCAGCTCCCCCAGAGCACGGTGTCTCCCCCAAAACAAGTATTGATTTGTATATTTCCTTTACCCCCCAGTTTATTCCCTAATCTTGCCCACCATCATCTTAAAATAAGCAATAATTGATTTAGGTGACTTCCCAAAGTAGAGAGGAGGGGAGTTAAGCCCAGTAGGGAACTCCAGTTAACTATGGGATTAGTGTTACAATCAGATCCTGTGGGAAACACAGTGATTTTTTGCACCTGCTTGGGTTGCAAACACCCTCTCGGGTTGCAGGTTAGCACTTGGTGCAGCCTTGCTTCTGAGCAAAGGAAATGCAAAGAAGGGAACAGGCTACTCAGCTCCTGGGGGCAATTTTGCAAAAGATAATGACAATTTAAAGCCCTGGAGGAGAAAACCGGAAAGAGAGAGGTGTGCATGGAGTGAGAGGTAGAGAGAGAAAGAAGAAAGACACGGGGAGGAAGGAAAGGGGCAGGAAGGGCTTAGAGGAGAGAGGAGATGAAGAGGAGGGGAGGTGAAGAGGAGGATGAGGAGGAGGGAGGGAGGGAGGGAGAGAGGGGCGAAAAGAGGGAAGGAGAGGGGGGAACAAGAGACTGATCTGTGCTCCCAAACAGTGGTTTTCAGCACTCCAACCAGAGCAGCTTTCAGGAGCCAGCAGTCAGGGCTAAAGCTCTGTGCGGCAGGAGCAGGAGGCTTGCAGGACCAGCACCTGGCTGTATTTGGTCGGGTGGCCTGCTGCCTTCCTCAAGCTCTGCGCAGGTCGCGCACCATTATCAGCTGGCTGGAGGATTTGCTCCGTGAAAAGTAGCACCTGCTCCTGATTGGACTTTGCTCGGATTCCCTGGCCTGGGAAATTTCATGAGCATCTCTCTGGCTCACCAGGTGAAACGGAAAATGGAGCACTTCTTATCTAGGAACTACCACCATCCTTGTGGCTAAGGAGGAAGCAGATCAAAGCAAATGAACACTTTCTTTAGGGAAAGCACCAGCTGTAAGGATGGTCTACCGTCTGGGTGAAGGGCAAGCCTGCTTACGGAATCCATATGCTAAGCTCTGACCCAGGGGACTCAACAGCATGTCCATGGCTGTGGTTGACACAGAAATTTTGCAATGACACAGTCCACCTGATTTGCTGAAATGAAGTGATGTGGTTCCAGAAGTACTAAGGTGTGCCTTTCTGAGGGCTCCCGCTGTGCTTCTGACATTTCATATACTATGTTGGGATATAGGAACAGAAATTTAGAATTTTGTGAGTAATGAAAGAAAGGCCCGGCTTAAGAAATATCACTATAACGCTGTGATGTGAAGACTGATATCACAATAGTATTAAGAAAATCAGGATTGCCTTATCTAAAGCTTTGCTGCTTCCTTTCCAAGCCATTACTAAGACCAGAAATGAAATGGACTCCCTGTGACTTTAACCTTCATAAAGTATATACTTGGCCAATCTGTCAAGCAAACAGCACATAGTTATGGTTGGCTTCTGGCCGGGTGTTACTGGGCAAACATCACGGAAGTAGGAAGAAGGGTCACAAGGTCTTCTGTGCTACAGCCAGGACAGTTCCAGGCAAAGTGGGACAGCTGGTCACCCTTGGTATAACATGCAAATGGGCCCAACACCGGCATTCCTCTACTCTCTGCCTAATCAACTCTTGCCCCCATGTCCAGACTCAGTTAAATCTGTCCACTTTCAATGCCCGCATCTCAGGGATTTCCCCTTAGAGAATCTCCATGACTCTCTGATCTACCTAAATGCTCTCCCACTTGGCACTAATGACATGCATGCTCTTGTGCCCTGCTCTTCTAGAGATTCCAGCCTCAGCACCACCTGGGAGCTTGTTAGAAATGGGGAATCCCAGCCCCCACCCCAAATCTGCTCATCTAACAAGATCCCCCCAGAGGTTGACATCCACGTTGGAGGCACAGTCCTCGCTCTTTCTCCAACTGATCTGAGAGATGGTCTCGTTTCTCCCAACCAGGGTATCAACGTCTGCACAAAATGAGGCTCCATCTCCTGCCATGCAAGGCACACAGTGGATGCTGGAGTACCTTCCATGCTTGGATTGGAAAGTAAATTGGCTGGGTGCCATGAGGAAATTATCATCCTCTCTTATTTACCACTGGATCCCCAGTGTCTGAATCTGGAATGCCAGCTGGGATGGGAGAGCAAGGTGGAGGCTCCAGACCAGCAGGAGGCATGGTGGTTCCCTCCCCAGGCTAGTCGGAACAAAGCGCTTTTGTCTGCAGCAATGAAGTCTCAGGAGCCTGGTTCTCAGACTTTCCAGTTCTTCCAGCGACTCAGTGTACTTTCAATACATCCCATTTCTGCTTATTTGGTTTCTTTTAAAAGCCCTGACTTATAGGAGATAGATGTTCATTTGTGAGGGTAAGGACCCCCTTTCTGGATAAAGAGGGTTACAGGTATCAAGGAAACAGGAGAACCCACGGGATTCAGGGTGAGTAATTAGTGCCTGAGAATCTAATCCAAGAAATTACATTTTTTGCTTTCCTACTACATTCTCTAAGCACGGACCAATCAATGATTTGATTACACTGGAAGATATTCAGGCAAGTCCCAGGGACCTATGGAATATCGCACACATTGTACTCTTTAACACAGGAAAAGAAAGCCATAATTATTTTTTTCACTTTGGAAACTGCTTGATCTGGCACAACAGAACTTAGTCAATCCATCAAAAACTATGTACTGAACACCAACCATACGGAGACTTGGCTAGAAGTTTGCCCAGTCTGCTTGGCGGAGAATATCCAAGCCTAGACTCACATCACCCCACAACTGGAATTAGTTAGGCTGATTTGTAGTCTGCTTTAGAAGCTTTTGAAAAAGTAAATGTCTTCCTAGACCTTCCATTCCCCCTGCAGTTCTTTTTCCTTCTTGTTGGGTGATGTGAGAAAGAGAAGGACAGAAACAGCATCCCCCCGAAGGGTTTATTCACTGCGACCAGAGCTTCACTAAAGAAACAAAAACAAAACCAAAAACCACAGAGAAAAAAATTATCCTCTATTGGCCAGGAATTAACTACAATTAGCTTTTCCAGTGGAAGCCTGACTCTCATGGCTAGAGGCTTCACAACTCTACAGCATAGGGCAGGGAGAATTCCCTCCAGGAAGAGGCAATAATGTTCCTGAGCTTGGCCTGCTCTGACCTGGAGCACCCTTGGAACACCTCAGAAGAATGGAACTCACCAGTCCACTGAACAGACACCTTGTGGAAACCTGGAGGAGGTCAGTAAGACAAAACCCGTTCCACATGGGGATCAAAGGGCGTCTGAGACACTGAAACAAAACGGACCTGCTTCATCCTTCAGGACATAAACGAGATGTTCCTTCCCAGAGAACGATATCAACTCTACAGACACCGTGAACATACCCACTGGAATGCTGCCGTAAGCAAGGCAAGTGGTCTATTTCCTGTCTTTTCCACCTGCAGACTGGCTATTTGTGGAGTTTACCTCTTAGTGCTACTGAGATAGTAGTTACTACAGAGTGGTAAAATTTGGTCTGTCCAAAAGACTTTTTTTTTTTTTTTTGAACTTACTGGAAAGACAGAACTAATGAATAATTTGAAAAGTTTGGCTAACCCTTGTATTTGGCTATTGTTGAATAACACCCAATCTTTTTTAGTAGCCTTTGAGACACAATCAATTTGGAGCTTCTGCTTCCTGTGTGGAAATTTTGCTATAAATGTTTGGCACTCCAGCAGCATTTATAAGCCTGTGGATGGAAGCTGCACACGGAGGTGGAAGGAGACCATTCCTAATGACTTCACGGAGCTGTCCATGTCTGGGCTCCTTTATACAAGAGAATAAAGCCTGTATGTTTAAGCTACTATGACCAGGTTTTTAGCTGAGTATGATCCTTAACTGATAAAGGCTTTTCACAGTGGCATTGTTCAAAGGAGAAAAAAAAAAAAAAAAAAACCACTTAAATCTCCAACAATAAAGGATTGACTAAATACTTTACAGTAATATATTGCTGACCAAGCGGCTCTTCATTCAACACTCATTCATTCCTTCCTAAATTATTTGTTAAGTGCCTACTATGTGCCAGGAATAGTCCAGACATTGGGGATCCAGATATGGCCCTGCCCTCAAGGAATTGTAGGAGAATGAGAAATGGCACAGAAAGATGTTCCTGTATGGGCTCTGATCATGTGACATTGTGCTTCCAAGGTCTGTCCTTTGGGCAGGACACCCTGAGTGGTCATCCTGGATCCCTCCATTGTGAGGACATTTTGGGGTATTTCTCATTCTTCTTTTCTGAACCTCATTAAAATTCAAGTTTGAATATCCCATAGAACTCAAGAAAGACCTTTCCAAAGCAGTGTCTTCTTCGGTACAGGCATGACTGTCTTGGGGAGGCCCCCCTTCTTACACAGGGTGTAAGATGGGCTAGGTTTGGAGGGCAATGGGGGCACAGCTGCTGTCTGGAAGGCCACTGCAATCACTGGGGTGAGAAGAATTCCCTGATGCATTGAAAGTAGGCAGGAAGAGAAGGGGACACATGTCCAAACTGTTACAGAAGGGGTTTGCAGACCACAGAGACCCTGGATGCAGGGGGTGAGGTGAAGGGGAGATTTGAAGGTGACTCTCCAGATGTCCAGCCTGAAGACGCAGGATGGCAGGGTCCAGCGTTGGAGCAGGGAATGGGGGAGGAGGAACAGTTCTTTGGGATGAAGATGAGTTACCAACTCATCGTTCTCTGGGAAGGAACATCTCGTTTATGTCCAATAGGTAGTTTTACCTATTTCGTTGTGCAAAAGCAAAGCAAAGCAAACCAATCCAATTGGCAGGCAACATGTGTGTACCTGCTCTGCACTTAGCACAGCAGATTCTATAATCTTGTTATCAAACACTGCTGGGAAGTAAGCCGTCTACACCTCCCCTCCACCAGCGCTTTCCTTTTTCAGATGTCTAAAATTTTTTGCTCATCTTAACTATTTTGGATGGGAAATTTCCAAGCTGTTATTACAGACTTTCTAACTTGTGAGTTCCATTAAAACAAGCGTCTTATTCATCTGTACCATCCCTACACCATTCACAATTCTCTGAATATGGAAGGTACTTGGATTGAATGAAGACATAGCTTTTCATATTGACTCAGAGACAGTGTTATGTACATCAACTATGTCTTTGTGATGCTTTAAAACACAGCCAAGTGTGCCCAGGACATTCTGTAGATGCATGTCTGCGTTGCTGGCTCTATCCTTCCTTGATGCGTCTCTCAGCAATCATTTATATATCTGTGGACTCTTCCTCTGACAATCTCCACATCCCTGACTTTGTATGCCAAAACCAAAGGGGAGGAAAAACCTCTTTTTAGTAGAGCCAGTATGCTCTGAGTGCCAAAATAAGAACTTGTCTTTTGGGGCACCTGGGTGGCTCAGTAGTTAAGCATCTGCCTTCGGCTCAGGTCATGTTCCCAGGGTCCTGGGATCGAGTCCCACATCGGTCTCCCTGCTCCGCGGGAAGCCTGCTTCTCCCTCTCCCACTCTCCCTGCTTGTGTTCCCTCTCTGGCTGTCTCTCTTTGTGTCAAATAAATAAAATTTAAAAAAAAAAAAAAAGGAACTTGTCTTTTGAGAAAAGCCATGAACTTCTGTGCTGAAGCTCCAGCAGCTTTAGCGAGTAGGGAACAAAAACTGACCCGTCACTATGCAAGGCCACCACACAAAGGTCTTCGAGAGTATTTGCATCCAGCTCCCCTCCAGGACAGGCGCTGCTGCGATGCCCATTTTGCCTAGGAGGAAATCAGACCTGAGGAGGTCCCATCAATAAGTCACAGATCAGGATTCAAACCTATGTTGTTGGACTCCTAAATCTATGCTTTGTAATAGGGTTTTACTGATTCCTGGAGGCCTTTCTGCTGTGCCTCTTTTCTCTCTTCTTCCTCCTCCTTCTTCTTCTTCCTCTCTCTCTTCCCCTCTCTTTCATTTTCATTTGTTTCAATATTGAAGGTTTTATTCCCAAGACACAAGTATGCCAGAGCCCTACCTTCAGATAAGCTATTTCTATATTACTTTATATTTGCCCTCAAGTAGTTTAAAACATGGTTGAAGGCTCTGGGCATGGAACACAACATGAGAACTACAGAGATCGTGTCTGACTCTGCCATCAGCTGCGTGTGAGGAAGAGCTAGTAGAATTTTAATCCCCACCACAGTCTGTTTTCATTCTCATCACCCACCACCTTAGCCTTTGGCATGCTGTATCCAGTCTTTTTTTTTTTTTTAAGATTTTATTTATTTATTTGAGAGAGAGAATGAGAGACAGACAGCATGAGAGGGAAGAGGGTCAGAGGGAGAAGCAGACCCCCCGCTGAGCAGGGAGCCCGATGCGGGACTTGATCCCGGGACTCCAGGATCATGACCTGAGCCGAAGGCAGTCGCTTAACCAACTGAGCCACCCAGGCGCCCCATGCTGTATCCAGTCTTGATTGCTTTCCAGGTTTGTACTGTTTCTTTCCTGTAGTGCCCACCTTCCCTCACGTCCCTGTCCATCAGAAATTATATTTAGTCTTCAAGACACAGTTCAGGTCATACCTTCTGAGTGCCTTCTAAGCTCCAGCCGCAATTAGCAGCATGCTCTGTGTTCCTTTTCTACTTGATCAAATCTCTGCTTGTTCATCTTCTTTGGAGCTTATGATGGTGTGTTTCTCTCCCACTAGATTATGCCCATGAGGCAAGAGCAAACCTTTCCTGAGTCCAGAAGAGGAGCTAGTGCTGCCTGTTAGCTGAACTCTTCAGAGGGGAACACACTGTGTCTTTCAGCATAATCATGTGTACGTAATCTCCAATGCAAACAATGCAGCTTTGGGGGATTTTATTTACTCTTGCCCTCCAATGTCCCTATCAGTAGGAAATTGCTTCTAGCAACATAAGCCTTGGGATGTGCTAAATTAAATTGTGTGTCTTTGTCCTGTTCATGCAACAACAGGCACAAATGGTATGACACTGATTCTTCTCAGTAAAGGTCAAAAGGTTTTACAATTTAAATTAATAAACCTTCAAAATTTATTTTAGTGGGACTTGACGATGCTTGCTTTAATCCAATACCATATTCAATGTAAGTGACTTTTTAGCATATTGCTTGAGACTATGACCTACACCAAAAATTACCAGAAAGGTCAGCAAAATAAATTGGTGGTTGTACTTAAAGGTTTGGGGGGCACTGCCCGAGATATCTCAGCAGTAATGGTCCAATATTTTTTATGGCTGCCCAATCAGTATAGGAGAGGTCAGCTAGTCAGTCTTCCCTAATCTGCACTGAAAGTAATCTTTACTTATTCCTTCTTACAAATGACTGTGACCTATCCAAATATATGGACTGAAAACACCTCAATAAAATTTTCAGAGGATTTCCGTGTGTTATTTAGTTAATTCAAATATTTATCAAATGTTTACTCTGCGCCAGACACAATTCTGGGCACTTGAGATCTAGTAGTCCATAAAACAGGTAAAAATCCCTGCCTCACGGAGTTCTTTTGAATGGATCACCTAAGCACTGTGCTCGGCAAGCTCACATTCCTGTGAGGTAGATTTTTGTGGGCTCATTTTATTGATGATGTACTAAAGCTTCTGCAGAATAGGTAGCAGATTAACCAGCCAGTCAGCCAACAAGTCAGAAGTCACATCAGTTCTTCTGGTTGCGAGTCTTGACTCTGCTATACTACATGTCCCAAATCTGTGTGTGAATACTTTTCTGAGAGACAGGTGTTTCATACAGGTGAATATTCCATATTCCAGTATGTTTGGGAAATTCTTTTTGTCACAGGGTGGGTTCTCCTAGAAGTAGCTGCTGAGATGCAGTTGTGTGTGGAAGAGGATTCTTCGGGCATGCTCTTAAGATCAACCCCTGGGAAGGGAAGGGGCAGAAGGAGGATGACACAGGGAGAAGGTGAGCTGCCATGCAATCTTAGGGGCAGACTCGGCTGACGATGCAAGGGTTCTGAAGATGAGATGGCTCTCTGAAGCTGGCCTGAGTTGGGGGCAAGACAACCAGACCTTTCTATCTCCATGCCATTCAGTTTCTGGATATGGTCCATTCCCGGAAGGGAGCATTACCTTGAACAAGGCAGCTCTCTTCAGCTGAGAAAATCCCCAAAGGGGGCCAACAGCTGAGGTGGAAGGGATGCTCCAGGGCACTGCCAGCAGTTGAGGCAATGAGTCCTTCATTCCTGAAAAGGTACATCATAGTGTCCACCACACTGTGGTATTTGTAAGCATGAGATTAAATGGAACAAAACAGGATTCTTTACTATTGTCTGCTGAGAGCCTTTCATGGGCAAATATGTGCTGTGAACTTCAAGAGGGGAATTTACTGTACAGACTTCCCCAAATTTATTTAAGCTTGGGGGTCCATATTAATTAACATGTTCTGATGTTAGGATGTTTAGGACACTTATGTACCAGAAATCATAGTGCAACTGGACAAGTGCAAAATAAATGAGACACACAACGCACTAGGGTACAAAAATGGACTCAAAATGGATCACAGATCTAAAACTATGGGACTCTTAGAGGAAAGCATAAATGTAAATCTCTGTGATCTCGGATTAAACAATGGTTTCTCAGATATAACAACAAAAGCAAAAGTGACACAAGAAAAATAAAGAAACTGGCCTTCATCAAAATGTGAAACTTCTGTTCTTCGTGGAATAAAGACAGTAAAAAAGCGACCTACAGTACAGGAGAACATATTTGCACATCATATATCTGATAAGAGACTTGTATCCACCATGTATGAAGAGCTATTATGACCCAACAATAAAAGGCAAATAACCCAGTTTAAAAATTGGCAAAGAATTAAAACATTTTTCCAAAACAGATTTATAAATGGCCAATAAGCATACGAAAAAATGCTCCACATCATTAACCATCAGGGAAAGGCAAAGCAAAACTACAATGTAATGCCACGTCACACCCATTTGGACATGGTCAAAAAGGCAATAATAAGTGTCGGGGAGGATGTGGATAATTCAAACCCTCACACACTGCTGGTGGGAGTATAAAATGGTGCAGCTGCTTTGGAAAACAGTTTGGCAGTTCCTCAAAAGATTAAGCATCAAGTTACCAAAGAATCAAGAATTCAACTCCTGGTTATATACCGAAGAGAACAGAAGACCAATATCTATACAAAAATTTGTACATGAATATTCACAGCAGCATTATTAATAATAGCCAAAAAGTGGAAACAACCCAAATGTCCATCAACTGATAGATAACCCAAATGTGGAATATTATTTGGCTCTAAAAAGGAATGATGCAATGATGCATATTGCAACATGGGTGAACTCTGAAAACATCTTAAATGAAAGAAGCCAGACACAAAGGTCAGATACTGTGACCTTTGTAAGAAATGTCCAGAACAGGCGACTCCATAGAGACATAGAGTAGATTAGTTGCCAATGGAGGTAATGGGGAGTGACCATTAATACATATGGTACTGCCTTTTGGGGTTAATGAACATGTTCTAAAATTAGAGAGTGATCATAATTGCACAACTCTATACATACTGAAAACCACTGAATTGTACTTAAAATGATAAAATGTATGTATATGATGATATCTCAATAAAGCAGTAAGGGCGTAAATGAGAGGACCATGGATTTTGTCAAGGGGCACTAGGGAAGTCTGTCAGAGCTCTCTGGCTTGCAAGTGAAAAATCTCAAGCTATATTAAGAAAATTTTAAAAGAGGGTGCCTGGGTGGCTGAGTTGGTTAAGCATCTGCCTTCGGCTCAGGTCATGATCCCAGAGTCCTGGGATCAAGCCCGCTTTGGGCGGGGGGGTGTCCTTGCTCAGCAGGGAGCCTGGTTCTTCCTCTGACCCTCCTCCCTCTTGTGCTCTTTCTCTCTCACTCTCTCTCAAATAAATAAAATCTTTTTTTTTTAAGGAAATTTTAAAAGAAAGTGAAAAAGGACATTATTGGCTAGCATAACTGGAAAACCAAGAGGTGCAGTTTGCTTCAAGGTCTCACCAGAGGAGACAAAATGGCACCCAGTATCCACAGACTCTCCCCCTCAGTGCCGAGCAAGTCCAGAAAAAAGACAGCTATTCTCTTCCAATATCCTTAGAGCAATCAAAGGGAAGAATTTGATTGGCTCTGCTTGGGACACAGAGTGACTCCTGAACCAATCACTAGGTATAAGAGGGCTGGGATATTCTGACTATAATAGGTGACTATTTTTGTGCAGGGAAGCCTTGGTGATTTACAGTCTTCCAAGGGAGCTAAAATGTAAGCTGGATGTAAAAGGAGAAATGAGTTTGCAAGTGAAATATACGAAAAAGGCAAAGGAAGAGAATTCCAGTAGAAGGATTAGTATGATACCTTTTATTTTCCTGTGATTTTTAATGTCATTTCCCCCAACGATCAGAGTCCTTCCTAGAGGATTAATAGTAATGATATTAATCTAACAGTCTTATTGTAGTTTTATGTTCTATAGTGAAGTCTAGTCAACCATATTCTAAAAGGTTATGCTTGGTATGAAGAAGTAATACAGACTACAGGTTAGGACTTAAGCCTTACTCAGCCTTTCCTTCCTTCTGGATATTCCAGCTCAACTACCCTAGTCTGACCCACCCCAAGATCTTCTTTTCTGCCTTTCTTCTCATAGTCCCCCTCCTTGGCCATGAAAGAAATAGGTAACACTTCCCCACGGATCTACTCTTCTGCAGAATTAAAATTCTCCCAGTTGCCCAAGGCAGAAACTTGAAATTATCTTTAGCTCCTCCCTCAACATCTAATCTATTATCAATTAGTGGAAATAATGCCTTTTAACTCTCTCAAACATTGCCCTCTTACCTCTATTCCCAGCCTCTCCTGGTGTCCCTCCTCCATCCCCTCAATCCATCCTTCACACTCTAGCCACAGTGAACTTTTAAAAATGCAAATGGCTCTACCCAGGCTTAAAATTCTATGCTCAAGATATAGTCCATTGTCAATTCCCTTGGAGGTATATTCCCAAATCTTCTGAACTCATGAAGCCACATATTCTTTGGTGTGTAAATAAAAATACCTCAAGCCCCCATCTCACAGTGATGGAAACCCAGAGTTCTCATTTCTCTTCTTCATCTTAGAAACCTGAACCAGACCTGGATCTGACCTTGTTTCTTCCTCGGTCCAAATGCCTTCGATAAAATTGTGTATTATATCAAATTAGAAGCATTGACTGAGTCACCAAACACTCTGTAGGGCTTGCAAAAAGAATTAGCCAAACATTGTTAAACTCTCAAGCCCCTCCCTCACTTTGAGGCTATAAAGTAAGTCAAAAGTAGATTTGAAGAGGAAGGATTTATGAGAACAAGTTCTTTGGAGAGCTGTGCTAGCAGGCCCCCCAACCCTCGAAGCAGGCAAGGTGAGGGATGTGCCTGCATGACCTAGAGTTCAAAGCAGGTGGCTCCAGGCAACTACTCAGAGACTTTAATAGGTGTCCCTGATCTCGGGGAATAAGGGACACAGTAGACATGACTGGGGTCTGACTTTCTACTGAAAAGTTTAAAATGGAAGGGAGGCTGGCTAGCATTGATGAGCAGATCAAAACAGAGGTGGAGGCCTGGGATCAGCCTGCATGTCTAGAATTTGTTGGGACAGATGAAATAAGAGGCTTCCATGGGCCTGATGTGGGCCACGAGCAAGAGTAAGCCAATGATGTCAGCTTAGGGCAAGTTATTAAAGCCTTTCTGGCAGGGTGTGTAGACCTCATTGTAAGTGTGGCAGAAAGAGTAAATGACCAGCCAAATCAGAGGAATATCCACTCAGGTAAGAGATCTCTGTAATGGGGAGGGGGATGGGGTTGAGAGAAATGGGGTCTCCAAATAACATAAAAAAGTGTCCCTTAAGATAAAAGTTTACAACTGCCAACATTCAGAAAGCACAAAGCCATACTATGACCGTGTGAGTTAAAAAACTTTCTCATTCCCGAGACCTGTCCTCCACCCCTGAACCTGCACTCACTCAAGTGATAAAAGCTGGGGGAGAAGACGAACAAAACCATTTCTCAAGAGTCAGGCAGCCTTCTGTGGAAGGCCAGATAATAAACACGTGAGGCTTTGGGGGCCATTCAATCTCTGTTGTAACTACTTAACTCTGCTGTTGTAGTGTGAAGAGCCACAGATGATCTTTCAATGAGTGAGTGTGGCTGCGTTCTAAGGAAACTTCATTTATAAAAGCGGGTGCAGGGCTTGATTGAGCTCATCATGCTTTTTGGATCCCTGCCCCAGACTGTAGGTTTCTTGAGGGCAGGAGCTTTGTCTGGTTATTACTGTATCTGAAAAGCCCTGCACATTGTAGATAACAATGACCAAAGAAATAGTAGCGGCTTCTCCATTACGGATAATGCAGATCCATTTAAAGACAACGAATCCTTTCATTATCTTTCCATTAAGTCCTAAGAGAAAAGAGGCAGTGTCCTCGGAGAGAAGAAACTGAACAAAAAGACATTTGACTACAGTCAAAGAGCTTCTCTCTCTGAGGGTGAGCCACATACTGCAGGAGAACCGCAGAGCAGGTAAGCTTATATAAGTTACAACGAAGGCATATTCCAGCATATTAAATGCTATGCGTAGGCTTGTAACTACATCACTAAAATGTAAGCTTCCCATTGGACACGGCCTATCTTCTTTATCTTTTCAAGATTGACCTGGCATGATATCCCGTCCATAGGGGACAAAGATAAATGGAAGATAAATAAAGGAAGGTCAATTCTATTTCTAAACAGCCAAAAGGGATACTCAAAAATGCATATATGATTGAAGACAGATCTTCAATCTGAGAACATTCTGTTAATTAAATGTGTGGTAGTGGAAGAAGGAAAACAGAAGCTGAGATCAGTCTAGCAGCAAGAAGTACTATCTGATGCCCAAGAAGTAGTTTTATCACTTGCAAGTTTATTGTAACTTTATTTTAGGACTACATGACATTTTGTTAATGACACATACTTTTAGGAAGATCCTTTTCACTGACCATGTTAATAGCATAGGTATTATTGGCATTGAGCTGCTAAGGTCTCTGGGCTATCTACATAGAAATGCTAGGTTTACACTTGAATTGTTCAGATGCAATTAAAATTAACTGAATACCTACTATGTGCCAAACATTGTGTTAGATACTTCCACCTGCATTATCTGGGCAGAGGATATAGCATACTGCCTGGGAACACCAGTCCTGAAGCCAGATTGCCCAGATTTGACCACAGGTCCCATCACTTACTAGCTGTGAGACCTTGAGAAACCTAACCTCTCTATACCTTAACCTCAGTCTCCCCATCTGTAAGAGGGTGAAGAAAAATAGTTGCTTCCCTGGAAGCTGTTGTAAGGGTTAAATGAGAGAGTATGTGTTCAGTCCTTAAGACCGTGTCCAGCCCATACTAAGCTCTCAAAAATTATTAGCTATTATTGTAGCTAATTTAATTAATTAGCTATTTAATTTATCCTCACAACATTACACTGAGTTTGGTATGATTACCGCATCTGACCAAAGAGGGAGCTGAGGCTCAGGCGGTAACATCCCCGAGGTCACCAGCAGCCAGTAGTCAAGGATAACTGGGTCAAGTTCATCATACCAGGAATCGTCCTGGAGGAGAACGGGGTCAAGTGCCATTGCATGTACATCTCTAGCTTTGGTTCCAAATTTGCTTTAAAAAGCAATCTAATCCCTGCACTGCACCATTTCCATCTCCTCTAAAGGTTAAAATTATTTATGAGAACCTCCAAGTAAAGTCTCCATTAAAAGTACTAGATTTTCCTCTATAACAAATGAAAAATTTATTATTTGAAAATAACATGGCTTTGTTAGGAAGTGTAGTAATAGTCATCGTTTTGTGTGGTGTCCCTGGCTGCTATTCAAAGCCAAGCCCACTGTCCTTTCATTGTTTTTTCTTTAAATCAGGAAAGACCTGAAATTTGGCTCAGAAAATTTCCTTAATTTGTAAGAAGAAATATTCCCCTGGAAGTCCAGTTGTTATGACCCAAGAGGAAAAACAAAGCTCTAACAAGAAATGACCAGCACTGAAACCACGGGGTTTTCAGAATTAAATCATTGAATTCATGTCACATCCTTTCTTGGCCATTCTCTAGACGTAGCTGCCAAAACTAACAAAAATTGTTGCTCCAAGCAAAAATCTTCATAGGTAGTGACACTGATAATACCTCCCCATGCAGCGCCTCAGGGAAGCATCTGGATGGAGCTCAAAGGCAGGGATGTGCTGAATCATTCCCCTGGGGAGGCGATTTCTTTAAAGCAGTTTCAGACAGAAGAATAGCCACCCTCTGACCTCTGAACAGCTTTCTCTGGCAATTTCCAGAATGTCTGCTTCCAAAAACATTTCTTCCTTTGTTTCACCCCCCATCAAAAAGCGCTTACAAGACACTCATTCACCTCTGGGGAAGCATCAAAGATGCAGGGGAAAAAATCATACATATGGTCCCTGTGGCCTCAGAACTTAAAATCTAAGATGGAGACACACATAAAAAAGGTGCAAAGACAGGAAGAGGTATTATGTCAGTACATGGCCAGACAGTAAATTATAGTACTTACATCGTATTTACCTAATCCACTTATTCATCTCCAGCCTCAGTTTCCTTTTTATAACTGAGGGAGGTAGGGATTCCATTCAGCACTAACATTCTGTGAGTTGAGGACAAGTCAACTTGGAAATTGATGCAAGCAACACACAAACTCAAGCAATCCTCTGTCCAGGCAGATAAAGGAAATGCACAACCTGCGTGGATTCCAGAAGAGACAAGCCTGCCGGAACTGTCAGAATGACAGAGGAAGAGATTGCTCTGGGCCCGAAGTGAGAGACAGGGAAATATAATTTTCAAAAGTTTAGAATGAACTTGTGTCAAAGCTTGATTTAACTCATTAATGAGGGAATCAGGAGGGCAGTCAAAGCTGGTTCAAGGAATATTTGAGAAACTGAGCTTTTATAGAACTGAAGAAAGAGTTTTGGAATAAGACTGCTAGGTTAGGTTCAAAAGTGATTCATGTCCTACAGGGCAAAAAATCAACATGTGGAGTTTTTGTTTCTACTGCAGTGAAATAATTTATATTTTTATCAGGCAAAACTTTAAAACTTAACACATTACTTCAGAGAGTTTGGGTCCCAATCAATGAGCCAAACAACAGGGAAACCCCATCAATAAATAATCCTTGGGTGGGCCTGTTAGCTGTGCTAACAGCTCATTTTCCTCATTCCCAAATTTTGGATGGAGCTGGTGATCATAAATAATCTCCAAGAATAATTTTTGATTACACATACAAAAAAAAAAGGGGGGGCTGCTCTCCCTGTGTTTTTGTCTTAATTTACATAAGTATAGAAAGAGGGATCAATTAAATGTATAAGCTTCATTGAGTATGGTCAGCAAACATAGTCATAGAATGACACTCACAAAATGGTTGCAACTTCATAAGCAATCTGGGTTGCATTTTCAATGGCCTCCGTAACCTCTATTGTTTCGTAGTGTTTGTTTTGTTTTGGGAGTTTTTTTTAATTGGCTCTTCTAGTTCAAGCTAGGAAAACATACCTAAGAAATTCATCTCCACTGGTTTCACATGCAGTAGCTACACATTTGAGTGACTTCTCTCTCTCTCTCTCTCTGTCCCCACACTCAGTGAAAGTTCCTGGCTGCCAGGAAGTGATCTTCTTTACAGGTGGGGACCCTGCAAGCTATAGAACAGATACCAGATGAGTTTCCTAGAAAGGTTTTATGAGTGTTAGTCCCACACGGGAAGCACAGCTATTCTCCTTTAATGGCGAGTTTGGCATATCTGATGATATGAAATTTATTTGTAAGTATGACATTCCAGGTATAACCTTGGTTATATAATTATTTTTTCTAATTATATTCAGGTTAAAAAAAAAGTCAGATTCTTAATGAACCTATGCAAATATCTTTATTATCATGAGAAGGAAAGAAACTCAGTAAAAGAATTTTTCCTGAATTCTGAGAGGTCACAGAAAACAATTCAAATATTTCATTTCAATTGTAAAAGCACAGTCTACTGTAGTAAGTGCTAACAACAGATCTAAAGGAAGAGAAAGAAACAAGGGGGCAAAGAATTTAAATAGATTTTTCTCCAAAGAAGATAAACAAATGGCCAATACACCCCTGAAAAGATGCTCAAGATCACTAGTCATTCAGGAAATGCAAATTAAAACCACACTCAGTGGGGTGCCTGGGTGGCTCAGTCGGTTAAGCATCTGCCTTCAGCTCAGGTCATGATCCCAGGGTCCTGGCATCGAGTCCCTCATCGGGCTCCCTGCTCAGCGGGGAGCCTGCTTCTCCCTCTCCCTCTGCCCCCCCCCCACTCATGCTTGAGCACTCTCTCTCTGAAATAAATAAATAAAATCTTTAAAAAAAAACACCAAAATTCGATACCACGTTACCCCCTATTACGGATTTAAAAAAAAAGAAACTAAGACGCGTTGGTAGGGGAAGTGGAGGCCTTGTGCATCACTGGTGGAAAGGTACGATAGTGTGGCTGCTATGGGCACAGCATGGCATTCCTCAGAACATTCAACAGAACTACCATGTCATCCAGCAATTCTCCTTCTGGGTCTATACACAAAAGAAGTGAAAGTAGGGACTCAAACAGATATTTATACACCCATGTTCATAGCAGCATTATTCACAATAACAGCCAAAAGGTGGAAACAACCCAAGAGTCCATCGACAGCTGAATGGGCACACAAAATATGGTATTACACACAATGAATTATTATTCGGCCTTACAAACTGTGAGTAAATTGTGACACACACTACAACATGGCTAACCCTAGAGGACATTACGCTGCGTGAAATAAGCCAGTCACAAAGGACACATACTGTCCTGATACCACTGAAGTGAGACAGCTAGAGTAATGAAACTCACAGAGACAGAAAGTAGGCCAGTGGTTGCCAGGGACTGGGGGCAGTGAGCAAGGAGAGGTAGAGTGCAATGGAGACAGCTTTTGTCCAGGATGAGGAAAAAGCTCTGAAGATGAATAGTGGTAATGGTTGCAAACAAATGTGAACGGACTTAATGCCCCTGAATTGTACACTTACAAGTGGTTAAAATGGTGGCGCCTGGGTGACTTCATTGGTTAAGCATCTGACTCTTGATTTTGGCTTGGGTCATGATTTTGGGTTCGTGGGTTCGAGCCTCGTGTGGGGCTCCGTGCTGAGTGTGAAGCCTGCTTAAGATTCTCTCCCCTCTCCCTCTGCCCCTTCCCTGCTTGTGTGCTCTCTCTAAAAAAAAAAAAAAAAAAAAAAAAAAAAGTGGTTAAAATGGTATTATATTTTACCACAGTAAAAGGAAATGTATACTAAAGGTAAAGCACAAACTGACACAAAATGTGCTGGGCATCCAGGACACTTAACATACTTAATGTGAATGCACTTAATGCCACTAAATTGTTCGATAATAAAACCCAAAGGAACAGCTTCTCTGTAATGTATAAAAACAATAAGCAAAAATATGTATACACATACTTAGAGAACTGATTACATAGTTTGCAGGGCTTAGTGCAAAATGAAAAAATATATATACATATACACACATACATATAATATCTGATTCAATAAAATTGACTTGTAAAGATGACATCCCAGGTATGACCTTGGTTGCCTCATTATTGTGTCTAATTATATCCTGGTAAAAAGAATCTCACATTTCTAAAATGTAGTTGGCCCAAAAACCATCCATTCATTACTTAATATTAATCCAAGGTTTTGATTTTAACTAAGGATTCTAAGAATTATATTTAAGCTGATAAAATATAGAAAGAATACAGTAATAGTTGATATAAAAATGGTCAGAACTATAATTCAAATTAGTGAACACAGAATTCTACACTTCTCTTAATTTTAAACATTACACAGAAGTGACATTAGTTCATGTCATCAGTAATCCACTGGAGACTCACCTTGGGAACCAGGAAGGGCCACTCCTGGGCCTAAGCAGTATGTGGGGCACTTCTTGGGCAAGTGAGCCCCTTTGGGTCTTTATGTGGAACAAGCTCTAAAGCTGCCAATTTTCCAAAATGTTAAAAACATGAATACATAAAAACAGAGTAAACATGTGTCAAAGATTTATTTTACTCATTCGTGAAGGAACAGGCAGATAGACAAGCCGATTCAAGGAGCATTTGAAGTATGGTATTTACAGCCATTGAAGAAGAATGTGGGATAAGACAGCTACTAGGTTAGATCTTCAAAACTGGTTTAGGTCCCTCCATAAGCATACCCTTTGGGGTTATCTTTTCTACCAGGCAGAAATCATTTGTGTCTCTACCTGACATAAATCTCCAAGTAACTTCAGTGAATGTAGGTCCTGATCAATAGCAAAGGTGAGCTAAGCAAAGGTCCAGATCATTGAATAATCCTTGGAAGGGCCTTTTGGATCAAACTCCAGCATGACATTGAAAGGACACGCATTTCTCCTTTGCCTGATTTTCACATTATGGATGACTTTTCTTAGCAAGGCAGGCAGATGGTGCAGTTAGCAGAAGGGCTATTTGGGCAGGTGAGCCTGGTATGAAAAGCGAGCTGGCTGAGAAGGCATGGGCATAAAGCAAATGTCCTCATAAGATTGCCCCTGGACCTGCAAGGCCCAGGGCAGCACGGTTCTCTGGAAGAGGAGCTGGGCTGTCAGGACTGACAAGGGGAAGTTTGGAGCTTGACCTGGGAGCTGATTGGCACAGACGCCCTTGGGCAGGATACTCAGAACCACTTGCAGAGTTTTCTTAGTCTGACCGCTCTCTGGCCTGAGCAGCTGATGCAGGTCTATGTCAAATGCACTTCTAGTGTGTGGTCTAGAAAACGCATTCACATCGCCATGCTCCACTGTACATGTTGAAAGGACACCAAACCACTGCCCCCAGGTGACTGTGTGAGCCTTCCCTTGCCTGAAGAGGGCTCTCCCTGAGGCTCTCTCATTGCACATTGAGCTTGCTTCCTGATCCCGTCCACACCTCTACCCTCAGCTGCCCTCACCACAATACCAGCCAATACTCTGCAGTTCAAATCCACCAGCACTGTGCCAAAGACAACCCCCAGTGCTCCCCACCCCATCACAGCCCACCCACCGCCCCCACACAAGCTGTCTGCTTGTCTAATGCTTTCTCTCTCGTCTGTCAGCCCACGGGTCCTTGCTCTGTGGGTCCCCTCCTAATACTGCTCAGTCTGTCTTCCTCTTCTGAGCATGCTCAGCTACTTTTCCCCACCACCAGCCATTTCTTGACCCTGGGTACCTCCCCCCTCCAACTAACTCCTGCTCAGCATAATCCCACACCTCTAGAGAGGCTGCATACCACTGTCCCAAGTACTCTGCTTTCAGCTTCTCTGTGTTCTAAATCTTCCTTGGCTAAGCCTTCAGGCTTGCCCCTCCACTCTGCTTTGCGAGCACATCCACTTTCTCCAAGGTTTCAAACACACACCAGGTGGTCTGTGGATTAGACCTATTGGTCCCTGGTGTTATTCAGGACTTTGGACCATATCCATTATCTTTGCAACTGTGGCTTTCCCCGGCTGGCTTCAATATCCGCACATGACCCAAGGCTGGGGTGGGATTAAATGTGGAACCCCTCCCTTGGCCCATGTCCACCTGCATTTCAGGGCCCTGAGGCTGGATCCCTGGAATCAGCTCATCCCTTAGGTTCTCAGAATCCCAGAACAACCCTGTGTGAGTCTCAAGACAGCTTTAAAATGGATCCAGGCTTCTTTCTTTTCAAACAGGCTTTCCCATTCCTGGAAAAGCTTGAGATGTAATTAGGGGAAGTATTTGTGCCTATCATCCAAAGCCTTTAGAAAAACCCACACAGGCAAGAGCTTTGCTCACCCCTTCTACTGGCCTAGGGACCAAAGAGGTTTGTAAACAGAGGGAAGAGGAGATGCCTTTCTGGCTTCCCTCCCTCTCCCCCAGCCACCCAGCCATCCTCAACTCTTCAGGCTGCCAGGGGAGCCCTCACTGGGCACGAGCTCCCACAGTCCCTTTAGCTCCGGCTATGGGCAGTACACAGGCCAAGCAACAGGCATCGGGGGAGCCTTTCCTCTGATGCTTCCAAAGGAATCCAGAGGCCCTGGTCTCTCCTGCTGATCTTCGCCCCAGAAAGGGTAGTCATAGAACCACAGAGCTGCTGGTTCCTCCCAAAGGGCCAAAGACTTACAGCCCAGGTTCTGAGTCCCTGCTCTGGCATCTAATGGTATTTGAATTTGAACAACTGACTCATAACTTAGCACATCCACAGAGTGAAAACTATTAAGACCCATTATACAATTCACAGAGGTTTCGTGAGGACCAAAGGACATATAAATAATTTTGTGGGATGATAAGCGTTAGCTAAATGTTAGTATTACCATTCATGGTAATAACATAATAATAATAGTAAAATTTACATGTATCATTAATACACTAATCGTAACAACATCTATTCTAGCAACACCTATCACAATAACAGATCTTCTCAGTCTCCCCACAGATGACCTTTTCTTAACCTCACAGAGTGAGCCTTTATTTCCCCCATTTCTCTTGCCCATGCAAGGCATGTATTATTTCCTGGGATTTTTTTTATACCCTTTTTCCCACTTCCTCCCAAAATTTCCTCCAAAGACCTACACCTTGGACAGTGGGGAGAGTTATATAGCATGGAGGGATGCCTCACCCTGCCCTGTCCCTCGTCCAGTGAGCAGTTCCTTCCTTAGCCACGAGGCATGGACTCAGCTCCAGAGTCACCCATGATACCTCCCAAGTGACGCCCAGGCATCACACGAGCAAGGGTTTTGTGACCAAGCACATCTGGGAAATAATGGACAAAATTAAACTTCTTTTGGTTTGCTTGTTCAACTGCAAGACTTTTCAGACTTTAATGCACTAACATACGCTAACACATTTCTAGGTGAAGGATGCAGCATGCTGCTTCCCAAACCTACTTGGCCACGGAATCCTTTTTTCCAGCACAGTATCTCACTGGGTCAGTGTCCTGTGGACACTTGTCTTCCCCCATCAATGGGGATCACTCTTCTGATCTACCAGACGAAATCTCACCCTGCAGAGAGGTTTCCTTCCACACTGAGCACCCGGTGCTGCCCAGCGCATAGTTCTGTCAGCTCACAAGCTTAAGGCAGAGTCCTTCATCTTCCTGCCTCCCACACATTTGGTCCACAGACAATCATGAGGAACTCAGCAGAGGGAGGACTCCCCTGCCAACCTTAGCAAAAAAGCCAAGGATGAAGTCACTGAGGCCAAGAGATGCAAGCAGGATTAAGTCTACTGGTCCCTCTGGCACCAGCTTCCCTAGAGAAAAAAATCCCAATCCGCTAAGGGGTCCAGGCCTATGGGCTCCTTGGTGGCCCTGGAGACCAACCCCAGAGAAACTCCCATCCCTGACAGACAAGGGGAGATTTATTATCCCATCCCAAGCAGGCAAGAATGCACTTGTCTCCGGGGCATATGGGGGACATTCCACCTCCCCTTTGAAATCAGTTTGGGAATTTCAGTCCTACTTGGGGATCTGGATTTCTCCTTCAATTTAATTTTTTACTTCAGCTTGTATTCAGCCATGTGCTGGCTGGGTGCCAGGTACTGTGCTAGGCCCCGAGGGAGGCAATGCTGAAAGAAGACTGTCGTCAGGGGAGCATGATTTGCACTTGAGGGACTTGGGACACATGCCTTCTTTGTCTTGCCCTCTGTAACAGAGATTCCAGGAGCAGCCCTCGTGGTTGGGGGAACCAAAGTCCAGTCAGGCCACCAGGGGCCACTGTCCCTGTGTGCTATGACTCTATGCCTGAAGGGTAAGTTTGGAACAATAGTCTAATTGCCCTCTGCTGATAATCCACGGCAGGGGACAGAGATAATTCACTGTGAAATTATAAGAGCTTAAGCTTTGAAGCCTCTGCCCTGAACAAGCCCCTTCCAAGATCCTGTCCCTGACTTTGGATTCATAATTTAGCTTCTTTTCCTTATTCCTCAATAGAATAGGTATGGGCTCCACAAATTCTGTATCAACCTTTGGTGGGTGAGAGGCACATGCCTCTGTAATTTGGTCCCATTTCGTGGAACGTTACTGGACCAGAAGATGGTTCTGAACTTGATGTAACATGACAGAGGCTCCTATGACCAGCTTTCAGGCTGGGTACATTTGCAGAGAAGACCGTTTCCTGGGCAGGCACTGGAGTTTCTAGGTCCGAATCACTGAGAAGGCCCCAGCACAGCCATGGGCGCCATGAGACAACTGAAAACCCTATCACTGAAAACTCAGTCTTTTTTTTTTTTTTTAAAGATTTTATTTATTTATTTGACAGAGAGAGATAGCGAGAGCAGGAACACAAGCAGGGGGAGTGGGAGAGGGAGAAGCAGGCCTCCCGCTGAGCAGGGAGTCCGATGCGGGGCTCGATCCCAGGACCCTGGGATCATGACCTGAGCCGAAGGCAGTCGCTTAACCAGCTGAGCCACCCAGGCGCCCTGAAAACTCAGTCTTGAGCAAGGCAACGTGCTCTGAATCCACCCGGCCAGTTGGCCGAGCCACAGAATGAACAACTCTTCCTACCCAACCTCGTTTTCAGGAAAACTCTAGTGAACATCAGGAATCTTCCAGTCTTCTCAGCTTGTTCCTATATGTGTATGTTTTCCCCAAAACCTTTTTTCTTTCTTGACACACGTGCAACTCGTTATAGAGCTTCCACAGCAAGCAATAGGCAGAGACACAAATAATGACCAGGGGTCCCAATGACAGGACTTCCCAGCCAAGTCACAGTTGTGTCTGACCAGCTTGGGGCTCACGCCCTTTGCCTCAAACATTCCCACCAGGGTCAGCTTCCTGGGCCACAGCCCCCGTTTGTGTCCTGAGACTTCAAAGCAAAATGGTTCCTTGTCTCAGGCACGTCGGGACTCACTGGGTTCCCTTTAAAGTTCTCTAGAAGCCCATTCCCCTACTTACTGCTTCTAAGATAAAACAGAGATCTCCATCCTTTTGCTGTAAAGCATGTTGGACAAGAAAATTCCAACTGATGGTTTCAGAGCTGTAATTTATTTGTGCTTTTCCCCCATCCCTTTGGGGATTAAAATAAAAACCCAAACCCGTGCTGCTGCCCAAGTGAGCAGCCTCACTGGGAGCATGAGATGGCTCCACGGGTGGAGAGCCAGTGCCAGGGAGACAGGCGACTCACAGATAAGCAGAGCTGCCGCCCTAAAAAATAGGAAGGAGCCCCAATAAAAAAAGGCAGGCTTTGAAAAAGAACCCCCGGGGCCAGGCCCACTTGGTGGGAAACAGATGTGCCTGGGACCGAAGGGGATTGGTGGGCCGCATTTCTCATCCCCCACCCCCCCCAGGACAGCCGTACCGAGCACCTCCTCGTTGAGCCCAGCATGGAGCCAGAGCATCCGGCTTGCTGAAGAGTAGAACTGCCCCTTTCAGCTTTCAGTTATTGCTGGGTGATTGGAAATTCCCTGCACTTGTGACCCTAATAAAAGTGTTCCCAATTAAAAAAAATGTCTAAACAGGGATCAGGGAAGGGACCTCAGATCCAGTACCTGGAGGAAAAGTTAAGAAAAAGTGTCTTAACAATGTGTCCTCCTTTGCTTTGGGGAAAAAGGAATTGATAGCTTTCTCTTTTCACCATTAAAGTCCTCTCCCTACAGTAAAGTAAGAAGGTTTCATGGCTGACTTCTTCCCATACCAACCTGCCTCCTGTCTGACATCACATTCTGCCCCCTTCCACCCTCAGGTTGCTCAGCCATGGGGGCTTCTTCCCAAGTCCCAGTCCTCAGGTCTAGGGCCTGAGCACTGTCCTTGTCCTGTACATCGTGAGCTGCAGGTCCCCGCACGTGCCAGCAGCCGTATCCATATTTAGAAGGCTTACCTCCGGTTCCTGTTGACTTTATAATATATTATATATATAATATATATTTTTTAATATTTTATTTATTTATTTATTTATTTAAGAGGGGGAGAGAGAAGGCGCAAGTGAGAGCACAAGAGCAGGGGGAGGGAGAAGCAGACTCCCTGCTGAGCAGGGAGCCTGATGGATGTGGGGCTTGATCCCAGGATGCCAGGATCATGACTTGAGCCAAAGGCAGACACTTAACCAACTGAGCCACCCAGGCCCCTCTATGATATCTTATATGTTTATGAGAATGTTGACAGTCTCCTGATTTTCTCCTAGTGTTATATTGTTGAGATAGAACCTGGGTCCCCCATCCTGTCCCAAGTCCTTGAAACAGTGTTTACCCTGATTCTTTTGAAGCCTGACTTGGAATGGAGGTTTGGTTGACAGACATACCGTCTCCTTCCCTCCTTCCATCTTTGACCATTTGTTTTCTCTGTACTAACCTAGAGTGAGCCCTGGCCCTGAGGCAGGCACCATGCTAAATAAGCACTGCACATTCCCTCAGCCTAAGGCTCTCAACCGACCTCCTTCAGAGAGGGAGGTGCTCAAAGCCCAGAGAGGGTGCACGGCTAGGCCAGGTGTACCCAGCTCCAGAGGCAGGGCCCTGGCCACTGCCCCCATACTGTCTTACTCCACTGCCGCCCCACTTAGAAACACAGCCGAGGGAACAGAGTTATTTGGAGAGGATCACAAACTGTTCACATTAGAAGAGACCCCCATGCCCAGACTAGTGCCTCAGGATGAGCCAACTTATTAATTGAAGATGGAAGGATAATATGGAAATCTAACAATTTTGCCACTTTGTGATGCCTCTGGGAGAGATTTTATGAGGAAGATGGTGGAAACCATGACTGAAATTAGGGACTGAGGTTTGTGTATGAATTGGTTTTTCCAATGCTTCTCCTTTTCCCATATGGTGGAAATATTGAGCTCACTATGTATAAGCACCCCATAAAAATATGGGACTTCTGCATGGAAGGTGAATGGGGGGGGAGCTACTCTCTAACAGCCTTGTGGCTTTTCACATAATGTCTCCTGTAACCCTCCTTTACCTGCCCCACCTGTGACAACTGAGGTGACAGTAATCTCATCTTCACTTGAGGTCCAGACACTTGTTCACAACATCTGGCCTCACTGCTGACGGCTGGGTTACCCCTGGTCACCCAGGGTGAGCGTGCTGGAAATCAAAGCTCTGTGGTGTGACCAGAATAAGCCAGGACCTTTCTGTGTCTCCTCTCTGCCATCCTCTGATGGGGACACTCGGGTCCCCTCTTCCATAAGGCTGGCACCCCACAGCAGAAGCTGCTCGCAGTGAAAGAAGCTCTCTCCATGCTCAGAGGGGAAATGGATCACATTCAAAAGTAAGTTGAGCCCCCTTCCGAACCTTGGACATAGT
Source organism: Mirounga leonina (assembly GCF_011800145.1). Taxonomy (NCBI): domain Eukaryota; kingdom Metazoa; phylum Chordata; class Mammalia; order Carnivora; family Phocidae; genus Mirounga; species Mirounga leonina. The sequence goes on along the minus strand of NW_023270734.1, from coordinate 1,831,825 downwards.
ATCTGGGGGAATCCAGCCTCTTCGCCTCCCTCGGCTGATCGCAGGCTAATTTCTTTTTTTTTTTTTTACATTTTTTTATTATGTTATGTTAATCACCATACATTACTTCATTAGTTTTTGATGTAGTGTTCCATGATTCATTGCATATAACACCCAGGGCTCCATGCAGTACGTGCCCTCCTTAATACCCATCACTGGGCTAACACATCCCCCCACCCCGCTCCCCTCTAAAACCCTCAGTTTGTTTCTCAGAGTCCATAGTCTCTCATGGTTCGTCTCCCCCTCCGATTCCCCCCCTTCATTTTTCCCTTCCTACTCTCTTCTTCTTCTTCTTTTTTTTTTTTAACATATAATGTATTATTTGTTTCAGAGGTACAGGTCTGTGATTCAACAGTCTTACACAATTCACAGCGCTCACCATAGCACATACCCTCCCCAATATCAATCACCCAGCCACCCCATCCCTCCCACCCCCCACCACTCCAGCAACCCTCAGTTTGTTTCCTGAGATTAAGAATTCCTCATATCAGTGAGGTCATATGATACATGTCTTTCTCTGATTGACTCATTTCGTCAGCATAATACCCTCCAGTTCCATCCATGTCATTGCAAATGGCAAGATTTCATTCCTTTTGATGGTTGCATAATATTCCATTGTATATATATACACCACATTTTCTTTCTCCATTCACCTGTCGATGGACATCTTGGCTCTTTCCATAGTTTGGCTATTGTGGACATTGCTGCTACAAACATTGGGGTGCATATACCCTTCGGATCACTACATTTGTATCTTTGGGGTAAAGACCCAGTAGTGCAATTGCTGGGTCATACGGTAGCTCTATTTTCAATTTTTTGAGGAACCTCCATACTGTTTTCCAGAGCGGCTGCACCAGCTTGCATTCCCACCAACAGTGTAGGAGGGTTCCCCTTTCTCCGCACCCCCGCCAACATCTGTTGTTTCCTGACTTGTTAATTTTAGCCATTCTGACTTGTGTGGGGTGGTATCTCACTGAGGTTTTGATTTGGATTTCCCTGATGCCGAGCAATGTTGAGCCCTTTTTCATCTGTCTGTTGGCCACTTGGATGTCTTCTTTGGAAAAATGTCTGTTCATGTCTTCTGCCCATTTCTTCATTGGATTATTTGTTCTTTGGATGTTGAGTTTGATAAGTTCTTTATAGATTTTGGATACTAACCCTTTATCTGATATGTCATTTGCAAATATCTTCTCCCGTTCTGTCGGTTGTCTTTTGGTTTTGTTGACTGTTTCCTTTGCTTTGCAAAAGCTTTTATCTTGATGAAGTTCCAATAGTTCATTTTTGCCCTTGCTTCCCTTGCCTTTGGTGATGTTTCTAGGAAGAAGTTGCTGCGACTGAGGTCGAAGAGGTTGCTGCCTGTGTTCTCCTTTAGGATTTTGATGGACTCCTGTCTCACATTGAGGTCTTTCAACTATTTTGAGTCTATTTTTGTGTGTGGTGTAAGGAAATGGTCCAGTTTCATTCTTCTGCATGTGGCTATCCAATTTTCCCAACACCATTTGTTGAAGAGACGGTCTTTTTTCCATTGGACATTCTTCCCTGCTTTGTCGAAGATTAGTTGACCACAGAGTTGAGGGTCCATTTCTGGGCTCTCTATTCTGTTCCACTGATCTATGTGTCTGTTTTTGTGCCAGTACCATACTGTCTTGATGATGACAGCTTTGTAATAGAGCTTGAAGTCCGGAATTGTGATGCCGCCAGCTTTGCTTTTCTTTTTCAACATTCCTCTGGCTATTCGGGGTCTTTTCTGGTTCCATACAAATTTTAGGATTATTTGTTCCATTTCTTTGAAAAAAGTTGATGGTATTTTGATAGGAATTGCATTGAATGTGTAGATTGCTCTAGGTACATTGACATCTTCACAATATTTTTTCTTCCAATCCATGAGCATGGAACGTTTTTCCATTTCTTTGTGTCTTCCTCAATTTCTTTCATGAGTATTTTAAAGTTTTCTGAGTACAGAATCTTTGCCTCTTTGGTTAGATTTATTCCTAGGTATCTTATGGTTTTGGGTGCAATTGTAAATGGGATCAACTCCTTAATTTCTCCTTCTTCTGTCTTGTCAGTGTATAGAAATGCCACTGATTTCTGTGCATTGATCCTGCCACTTTACTGAATTCCTGTATGAGTTCTAGCAGTTTTGGGGTGGAATCTTTTGGGTTTTCCACATAAAGTACCATATCATCTACAAAGAGTGAGAGTTTGACTTCTTTGCCGATTCGGATGCCTTTTATTTCTTTTTGTTGTTTGATTGCTGCAGCTAGGACTTCTAGTACTATGTTGAATAGCAGTGATGATAGTGGACATCCCTGCCGTGTTCCTGACCTTAGGGGGAAAGCTCTCAGTTTTTCCCCATTGAGAATGATATTCGCTGTGGGTTTTTCATAGATGGCTTTTATGATCTTGAGGGATGTACCCTCTATTCCTATACTCTGAAGAGTTTTGATCAAGAAAGGATGCTGTACTTTGTCAAATGCTTTTTCTGCATCTATTGAGAGGATCATATGATTCTTGTTCTTTCTTTTATTAATGTATTGTATCACATTGATTGATTTGTGGATGTTGACCCAACCTTGTAGCCCAGGAATAAATCCCACTTGGTCATGGTGAATAATCCTTTTAATGTCCTATTGGCTAGTATTTTGATGAGAATTTTTGCATCCATGTTCATCAGGGATATTGGTCTGTAATTCTCCTTTTTGATGGGGTCTTTGTCTGGTTTTGGGATCAAGGTAATGGTGGCCTCATAAAATGAGTTTGGAAGTTTTCCATCCATTTCTATTTTTTGGAACAGTTTCAGAAGAATAGGTATTAATTCTTCTTTAAATGTTTGGTAGAATTCCCCTGGGAAGCCATCTGGCCCTCGGCTCTTGTTTGTTGGGAGATTCACAAGCTAATTTCTTAAGGTCAAGGTCAAGTCCTTCCTATCCTTCTCCTGGACTCTTGGCTGATAAGCTAGTCCACAGTGATGTGCCCCCTACATCCCACCAGCTCTCTCTGAACTGTTCTGGCAGTGAGCCTGAGCTAGCTGGAAACTTCATTTTGTTTTGTTTTATTTATCTCTTTTCTTTTTTTCTTTTTCCTTTTTGGTAGCTCCCATCACACCACCTGAATTTAGAGCCACTTGAGGACCAAAACCTGGCATGTCTTAATACCTGGTATGCTTATACAGCTGAGAAAGCTCCTTGGGATTATCCACCCATGACAACACAGCCACCTGTGCTGTGGTTCCTGTGTCTTGAAAGAGGAAGCCAGTGACACAGGTTTATAAAGAGTCTGCCTCTCACCAGAACACTGGCACTTGTGGGCCAAAGAAAGCTTTTTATACATCAAGTGGTACTGCTTGGGGCTTGCAAATGGGGGGCTGGGCCAAGTGAGGAGAAGGAAATGCTTTTTCTCTGCCTCACCTGTGTGTTGTGAAATTGTTCTTGTCACTCTTGTCCGTGGGGAGGGGAAGAACATTCACTGCCTGGCCAGAAGCTTCTCCAAAGGCTTCTGACTGGAAATGCAGGCCAAGGAGGCCCAAGCGGCAAGGACTCAGCCTTCCTCAGCTGACTCCCCCTAGGGCGAGTCAAGCCTGTTGCTCAGGCCTGTCAGGCAGGGCTTTCATTCCCTTAATAAATAGTGCGGTGAATCTCACCCCTGCTGACATTTGTCAAGACGACATTTCATGAAAAGTCCCAGTTGAGAAAGAATGCTGCCTGGGTTCAAGCCACTTCTGAGAACAGGCAGCTACACAAAACCCCTGTGACCCAAAAGGATGTCACAGGCTGGGCTTGGGAAACAAGGTACTGAGGGAGTCTTGGTGGGGGGGGGGGTGGCAGTTCCCAAGGTGGACCTGGCACTGAAGGGTGGTTAAGATGGAGATCCTGTTTGGGAATAAAGGAATCTAGGATGTTCCCATTTCCGCTAGATTAAATTATTTTGGTTTGTTGGTGTGCAATGAGCCCAGCATGATGTTAGGTGACACTTGAAACTAAAAAAAATACTGATCACTGCCAGAATAAGTACTTAAGAGGCAGGCTTCCTCTGGGCATTCATAGGGGAGAGACAGCTATGACCGAACATGGTCAAAAAAGGCTGGTGGAATTTGTGTGAAGTCTATAGGATAGTACATGAAGTACAGGTGTGTGTGTGTAGGCGGGTAGGGTATATCTGGGGGTGCATCCCACGACCAGGCCATGGCATGAAATGCACTATGTTTAGGGGTATTGGGTACGGTAAGGTGTAGCCAGCTGAGGCAGAGGGGTGACTAGTAGCAGACAGGAGTAGAAAGGCAGCGTTTGTCATGTTGTGGGTCCTGTATGACAAGCAAGGAAGAACCACCGGGGGGGCTGCAGCACAGGGAAGGGAATGACGGGACAGGTGTTTTGGAGAGCTGGCCTGGATAGAGGGCCCAGAGTCTGAAGGCAGAGGCAGAGGGCAGCCGCCGTGATTCAGGCAGGATATCAGCCTGCACCGCTGTCCTAGAGACTGCTCAGCAGAGGACAGAGAGAGCAGGCATTTTGGAGGAAGATTCAGTGTCCTTCCTGCCTGTACAATGTGTTTGTTTCCCTTTCCAGCCAACTCCATACACCACTGAAGAATTTGAGAAGAGCTTTGAAAAAGCGTTGCTTTATCTTACTGCTCTTCCATCCACATCCCCATAGTTTCCCTCCTATTCACCACCTGAAGCTTAAACTCCTCAGCTTTCCTTCAAGGCATATACTAGTGATTTGCACACTTTTTTTTTTTTTTTTAAAGCAGCAGGACCTTTTCTTCAAAGGTGACCTTAAAGACCAAGAGGGAAAATGTCAAAAGCAGAGGATCTCTGCTTAAATCTGCACACAGGCCTAGGACATTCGCTCTCCAGGCAGCTTACCCCCATATGCTTTAGTTTCCAGTCCTTTAGCCATCCCACCCTGTCCCTATTGCTGTGACCATGGAATCTCTGAGACCCTGCCAAGAAAACTCCAGGGCCTTGAGCACAGCTGGAGTCCATTTGCCTGCCAGGTCAATTTCAATCTGCCTTTTCTCCCACTGCTCTTCATGCCCATTAGAATGCTCAATCTTTTGCCCTAAACACATACTGGACCTTGGCATTCCACTGCTGTCGCTTGTTCTCACCCTGAAATGATGGCCTTCATAGCACCTTACATGCTTCCAAACCTGACCATGCCCCACTCATGCCTATCCTCTTCCATCATTTTCATCATCACCATCACAACCATCATCATCACCATAATCATCATCCCCACTATCAATATCATCACCACCACCATCATCATCACCATCAACATCACCACCATCAACATCACTACCATCATCACCATCACCATCATCACTACCATCATCACCATCATTACCCCAATCAGCATCATCACCACCATCATCAATCAAAAGGTTTACTGAACATTTACTATACCCATTTAATAGAGATTTTCTCATTTCATCTTCACATCAATACACCCAGGTAGGAATTATTATTTCTCTCTCTTTATAGACAGACCAAAACCAAAGTATAGAGTGATTAAGTAACATTCTCAAGGTCACCCAGCTAGGGAGCAGCTTAGCCAAGATTCAAACCCAGGCCATCCAACACAAGAGCTCCCAATCCCAATAAGCACTCTACACAGCCTCCACAAACACATATATGTAGGCTGGGTGATGGATTAATTAGGTTGGTGAGTGAGAGAATACAAGTAATAACAGAGAAAATACATTTAATCATTAGCAAATATGTATTAAGTTCCCCCTATGTGCCAAGCACTGTGCCAGCGTCCAGCGAGATGGTGGAAAAGGTGGACACTACTTCTGCTCCCCTTGGAGCTCAAAGTCTGGGGAAAGAAGTTAGAGATGACCATGAGTTTTCCAGTGTGCATGATTCAGAGATGAAATGATAGTGCCATTGGGAGCGAATCCAGGAAGAGGAGTGAACTTAGAGGTAAGACGATGATTTTAGCAGGTGGTCTGCTATGCTTCAGGTGCCAGGGTAAAGCAAATTAACAAAAGAAATTGTTCAGCAGGTGATGGAGATACCCGCTGGGATCTCAGAGAGAGACAGCTGTGGGAGACGTGGGCCTGGGAATTACATAAATAATGTTGACAGATAAAGATAGGAGCTTATGCCAAGATTAATACAGAGAAAATTATCAAGTCTAGAGACAGAAGCCAAGCCTTGGAGAATGCTCCAGAGAGGATGGATACCTCTTGAGAGAAGAAATCGTCATAAGGTATCAAAGAGGCCAAGAACTGAGGTGTGAAGGAGAGGACAAGTGCCAAAGATCTCAGGTAGAGCAACAAAAAAGAACATGAGTTCTTTCCATTTCACCTTATAGAAATTTTTGCTGATTTCTAAGAGCATGGTTTCAATAGAGGTGTGAGGGTAAATGACAGATTATAGGAGTCCTGGGCGGAGGGGGGCATGCATGATGAGGAAAAGGCAATAGCCATTTGCTAAAGCCACCTCACATTGAGAAGTTGGCATGAAAAAAGAGTAGTAATGGTCAGTTAAAGGAATAAAATAGTGAACAGAATCAGTTTTACTAATGATGTGACCTGACCCCAAATATGAGTATGTTAAAGTATGACAGTCACTAGATTTAAAGTAGAACTCTTTAAAGCCATGCCAACTAAAATAGAACCCCCAGAGTTGACCTACCCAAATCCCGGGAGCTCCTACTCAAATGAATGGTGGTCTTTGCTCTCTGTTTTCTGTTTGGGATCATAACTTAGTTTAGTTCAGCAGATTCTTTCTTCCTTTTATAACTAAAATTTTAAATAATAAAAGAAACAGTCTGGTTAATCCCCCAAATGTATTTCTCCTTAGGGAAATATTTACATTCTTATGACCCCAAATGCTAAGCCAATGAAAGCAGTGGCAGAAACCATTATTCATTGTTAATGGCAAAAAAGCAGAAGGGAATGAAAGGCTCAAAGAATTTTGGTATTTTGGGGGGATAAAAATGACTTTTTTGTCTTTGTATTTTTATCTCCTCTGCCACCATAATTTAGATAGACAGAAAACAGGTCTGGCAACTGGCCATGTACATAAGGCCAAATAGCTCACTTCCCAGAAGATGTAGAGAAAGATTGTTGGGGCTTCTTTATAAAAGCATGGCAGACTCAGACCTGGGACCACGGGAGATCATGAGAAGGAACTATTCCTTATTGAAAGAAATTGCTAAATTCACCACCAGAGTGCACGGACTTGGGAAATCATGAAGATACAGTCGTCCTAGAGTCATCACATACTGACCTCTGTTCCAGTTCGGGCCCAGACACCCTAGCAGTGGGCAAATCAGAAATTACAAAATAGCAACAGCCTTGAGGAGAGGCTAAGACAACTGAGGTCATTTGGGCGGAAAGGGAGGAAATGGAGAAAAGATATGGATCACATGAGTGGCTATTAGCTCTTTCTGTTAAGAACCAAACAAGAAGGGGGGCGCCTGGGTGGCTCAGTTGGTAAAGCGTCTGCCTTCGGCTCAGGTCATGATCCTGGGATCCTGGGATCAAGCCCCGCGTCAGGCTCCCTGCTCAGTGAGAGCCTGCTTCTCCCTCTCTGTCTGCCTGCCGCTCTGCCTACTTGTACCCTATCAAATAAATAAACAAAATCTTTAAAAAAAAAAAAAAAAAAAAGAACCAAACAAGAAGGAATGGTCTAAACTCCCACAAGAAGTCTTTAGCTTGAGATTAGGAAAGACTTTCTGACCAACTGGTTTGTAAACATGAAGTGTATTGCTAAGGGTCATTAGGATTACTCAGGTTCAAATCCTATCTCCTCCTACATGACCTTGAGCAAGTTACTTAATGTCTCTGTGCCTTGATTTCCTCCAGAGTGGGAATTCAGTGGTACCTGCGCTGTAGGGATTTCATGGGTTAATCCACGTAAAGCACTTAGCAGAGGAACAACACATCAACACTACGTGAGCCACCATTATCTCAGCCCACAGTGTCAGATGGGAGGGAAATGTATTACTATTTTTCTAAAATTGAGTTTAATGTCTATTTTAAGCCCCCATTTGGAGGAAAATGCATCTTTGGCAATTCAGGGTCACCTCCTTTCCTTGTGAGTGGGGAGGGCTGTCTTCTGTATGGTCAAGGTGCTAGGGGAGTGGGTCTTGGGGTCATCGTAAGCCCACACTGGTATCCTCAGAGATCTGCTGTGGTCTCAGGCATCAGTCCACATAGGCAGGTACCATCCTTGAGGCCTCCTTGGGCCCCACTCTCTTTCAGCTATTTCCATGGTCTGCTTGGGAACAGATGGCCATGGGATCCTGGGAGGCTCCTCATATGATTCTAGACCTGAGCAGCCGTTTCTATTTGGGGATCTAGTCACCTCACCAGAGTTGGACACAGAAGTGAGACCCAGGATCCCTCCACGACCTGACTTCTCCAAGACCTTTTATTCCCTTCCTTAGGTCTCAGCCTAGAGAATGCAGGGTGTGGGACCTACCTTGTTTGAGACCCAAACCTCTACAAACACACCTCACTTCCCCTCTGAATCACTCTCTCCTATGGATTATAAGAATAAGTGATGGACTAGGGGTGCCTGGGTGACTCAGTCATTGGGCATCTACCTTTGGCTCAGATCGTGATCACAGTGTCCTGGGATCAAGCCCCACATTGGGCTCCCTGCTCAGCTGGAAGCCTGCTTCTTCCTCTCCCACTTCCCCTGCTTGTGTTCCCTCTTTCGCTGTGTCTCTCTCTGTCAAATAAATAAATAAAATCTTAAAAAAAAAAAAAAAAGAGTATGTGATGGACTAAAGCTTTGGTTAATTCACAACATTATCCCACTGTACCCTGGACATTAATCTTTCACTTCAGCCCCCAGTAGAAGGCTCCTTGCTGCTTCTCTTAAATAACTTCCAGCCATCTACATGGAAGGCTGCAAGAGACTCCCCAAAGAGCAGCCACAGAGGACAGCTTCCCTTTGTGCCCTTTTCCAAGAGCCCATGCAGAAGGTCATGAAGTCAGCCACCTACTATTACAAAAGGGAACCTCAGGGCACTTACCACAGGCAAACAAGATAATACATTACACCTCCCATCAGGCCAAACGGTTCAAGTAACCTGTGGCCAGAAACATCACTTAATTCCATTCTATGTATATATCTAAATAATTTGCACAAAACACATATGGTACAAGACAAAAATAAAGAAGAGTGAAAATGGGGCAAAATGAAAATAAGATGAATTGGGAATTCATGCCACATGCCTGGGAGTCTCAACTTACTACAGGACAGCCACAAAGAGGACCCACCTTCCCAGCAGCCAAGGCGTGAGTGTCCCCAGTCCTGAAATCCCCCCAGGGCTCTCAGCGGGGGACACTATACAATGGACAGAATTAAGCCTCAGTGATACCTTTACAGGAAATAATGTAGTGAGCTTCCCATGCTACTTCTTATAGCCACCTGGCAATGCACCCAGAGTGTCCTGACAAAGGGAATTTCAGGGCGCCCGGGTGGCTCAGTTGGTTGAGCGTCCAATTCTTGGTTTGGGCTCAGGTCATGATCTCAGGGTCATGAGATTAGCGCCATGTTGGGCTCTGTGCCCAGCATGGAGGCTGCTTCAGTTTCTCTCTCCCTCTCCCTCTGTCCCTCCTGCTCATGTTTGCTTGCTCTCTCTCTAAAATAAGTAAATAAATATTTAAAAAATATATATTTATATATATTAAAAAAGAAACAAAAAACAAAGGGAATCTCAGTAAAAATAATTCCACAGGGACCAGTACTGTGTAATTCACCCACACATCTCTCTGCTGTTTAAATAACAAACAAGCTAAAAAAAATTAAAAAATAATAAACAAGCTAAATAAACCTAAGTCAAATTCAATAGGCTTGAGAAAAGTGAACAAACTATGTATTATTCAGGCAGCTCTTCCCATACTGTTCCTGCCGAGTATTTACCAAGTAGAAATAGTGTGACCAACTGTCCCATTGGCCTGGGACTAAGGACTTTTGGTGTTAAAGCCAAGACAGTTCCAGGCAAACTAGGACGGTTGGCCACCCTGGGTCAACATGATGGTTCCTGTCTTTATACCTGGATCTCAGCTTTCTTGTGTTGGCAGTTAAGTACAAACTTTAAAAGTCAGACAGTTTGAGGTGGGGTTGATGCCTTCTGCGAAGGGCTGAGGAGCTGACAGGAAGTAGCAAGCTGCCAGACCTCCACAGGGAGGGGCTGAGGGAGCTGTGCAAGTAGGGCTAGATCTTCTTCCAGAAGCATCCTCTCTCCTGCAATGCACACACAGGTCAAAACTCCACAATATTCCCAGCCTAGTGTTTTGTCCATTCCAGGTGCTCAATAAATACTAGGACTCAAATTAAATTGGGTTTACTAAGGGAAAATATTTCTCAACCTCTTCCAGATCCTTTTGCTTCATCTTCCCTTGCACACTTCTCTGGGGCACACATGTCCTTTGCTAATCTATCCTCGATTCTACCCTCCAGTCAGGGTCGAGCTGTGTGTCCTGGCTGCAGGGCCCCCGGAGACAGAGAGGCAGGTCCTCTTCTATGGGTGCCTAATGCTCTTCTGGGCTACCTGGGGACTGACCTAACACCTGGCTTCTACTCCAAGACATTTTCTCAGTGGGTATCCCTTTCCTCCAGTCTCTGGGCTGTTTCTTTGCAAACATTCTCACCTACCCCTGCTTCTCAGGCACCCCAAAGATCTAGGATGCTGGGGTTATAGTACTGGGGTGTCAGACAGGAAAAAACCACAATTCTTGTTTTACAGTCTAGTTGATCAGAGCAATAAGTAAATAAGTAAATGAGTCTTTTCAACTTTCTTTTGGAGATTTGGAAATAATAAGCAATTAAAACAAAACAAAACCAACCACAACAATAAAAAAGAAAACAAAACCCTCCCAGAACTCAGCTCTCATGCCAAAATTAAACCACAATAATTTAGTCCTCTGAAAATGATCTTAAACTACCTTCCTCTAATGACACCTCTTCCCTGGCTCTTCCCCTCCACTTTCTGGAAAAGAAAAAAAAAAAATCGAAGCAGTGGATTCTCTAACTCCTGATGCATTCAGTTTGCACCTACTGATTGGTTACTCATCTTTTCAGGGCCTGAGCTGTTTATATTTATTATATAAATAATAACACAATAACAACTATTTGAACAGTGCTAGTGATGTGCCAGGCACTGCTTCAAGTATTTTGCTTGTATGAACTTACTTAACCTTCACAGTAATATTTTGAGGTACATGCTCTCATGATCTTCATTTTACAAATGAGAAAACTAGGGCATAGAGAATTTAAATAACTTGCCCAAGGTCACATGGCTGGTAAGTGAGAGGGTTGAGATTCAATACAGACTGACTTCAGAATGCATGCACTAACCATTATGCAACAGTGAATGAATAAACAGGTGGATGGATGGAGGATAGATGATGGATGGCAGACGGATGGATGGTGTTGGTGGATGGATGGTGGATGGTAGATGGATGGATGGTGGATGGTAGAT
>NW_023270734.1:1819141-1820329 GCF_011800145.1 Mirounga leonina | reverse complement strand
GGTAGATGGATGGATGGTGGATGGTAGATGGATGGATGGTGGATGGTTGGTAAGTGGATGGATGGTGGATGGTGGATGGATGGTGGATGGTAGATGGATGGATGGTGGATGGTGGATGGATGGATGGTGGATGGATGGTAGATGGATGGATGGATGGTGGATGGTGGATGGATGGTGGATGGATGGTAGATGGTAGATGGATGGATGGTGGATGGTAGATGGATGGATGATGGATGGTAGATGGATGGATAAATGGAGGAAGGGGGGAGGACAGATGGTAGATGGATGAATGGGTGGTAGATGGTCAGATGAAGGCAACTGGCCAGCCATTGCTCAGATACCTCTCTTAGATATATATGATGTCAATATTTAAAATTCGTGCTCTGAACTTATATAAAGTGTGGTTTTTAACATTCTTCTGTTTCAAAATGAAGTGGAGGAGTGTCCGTTAGGAGGATTACTGACTCTGAGCTGTGTAAGACCTCAGCCTCTCATGTATTATACCTTCCTTGGAAAAGAAACATCTCCCATCAATGCTCATTTAAATCTCTGTGGAATGGAAGCAAAGAAGTTATGTTTTTCCAAAATGAATTAATCTCAGAAGAGTTCCTTGAGAATCTTGGATATGAAATATTCTTTTAGAGCCAAGACAAACACATATCTTACATAAAAGAGAAAAGAATATTTCCAGTTACCCCCCCCAAACATAGATTACTTTCTCCAGTCAACAAGAGCTTATCTTAAACCTCCAAAGAATTAGATGAGCTCTCCTTAAATTTTACTCTCGAATGAAGAGACCAGCTTGAGGTTAGCCAGATCTGTGGCTTTGACTTAGCAGTCACCAAACCTCAGTGATAGGCCTGTTTTCCAACCCCTTGATATTAATCTTTTGACCACCAAAATTTTTCTTTAAGAAAAGCAGTTTGTGTGCCTTACTCTTAGCAGACTCCTAGAGATTGATTAGATAAGAAAGGAAGGAAAACACCGTAGATCTACAGAATTGAGTATGACTGAGTACTTACTCTGCCCCAGAATAGCTCACATGCCATGGAAAGCATTATCGCTGAAAAACTTAACCTTGGTAGATTTTCAAAGAGGTATACATTTGCCTTTTTCTGATTTTAAGAGACAATAATATTTATTTTCTTTTTAATTGTTCAATGGATAGATCTAATTAATGTCATCAGT
>NW_023270734.1:1777858-1819131 GCF_011800145.1 Mirounga leonina | reverse complement strand
ACTGATGACATTAATTAGATCTATCCATTGAACAATTAAAAAGAAAATAAATATTATTGTCTCTTAAAATCAGAAAAAGGCAAATGTATACCTCTTTGAAAATCTACCAAGGTTAAGTTTTTCAGCGATAATGCTTTCCATGGCATGTGAGCTATTCTGGGGCAGAGTAAGTACTCAGTCATACTCAATTCTGTAGATCTACGGCTGTATAAACTGCCAGGAGCCAGTACGTTCTGGAGCCACTAGATCTGCTTCCCTAGTACTATATCAGACTCTGCAGCCTGGCCCCCTAAAGACTCTTCCCAGGGTCTTAAGCACTATTAAGGGGCTCAAATACCAGCCAGATGAGCCCTGACCTCAGAAACCTCTGGGACTCTAAAGATGCTTTGTCCATGTCCTAATGGCCGAAGGAGACACCCTGCTCCTCCTTCACAACCTCTTGTCACTTAAGTAGTGTCTATTGGTAGCTCTTCCCAGTGAGCCTTGAATGGGCCCGGCCTGCTCATTTCCATGTCTGCTGCTCCAATGAAGAGAGGGAGGGATTTAGGAATCATAACACATGAGGCAAGGCTGAAGGAGCAAGAAAAAAGGTCTTAGAGGAGACAAGATGGCTGAGTTCAGACACTTAAAGGCACTTTTATCAAAAAGGAACGATGCTCATTTGGCATGACATCAGAGAACAGAGCTGAGACCAGTGAGTGGGAGTTATATGGAGGCAGACTGCTGGCTCAGTATTCTGAGGAACGACCTCTTGAGTCAGAATGGACTGCTTTGTGAGGTGGAGAGTTCCTTAGCACTGAAAGTATGTAAGCCGTGGTACTCTGACCACGTATTAAGAGGGAGATCTAGCACTGAATAGAAATTTGGTCTAAGGGCTGGACTCGAAGACTCTGAGGCCCTTTCCAATGGAGATACCAGGATTCAAGTTCATCAGTGAGTTTTCTCAGACCTGGAAATTCCCCCATCATTGTTCTCAGGCCAGACCTCCCCTTTCAATCTTTGCAGAAAGCCCAGAGTAAGAACAGTTCACATTCTCCAGATGTCATTCTCCCCACCCAGTTGAAAAGGTGACTATGACAGACAGCCACCTGCAAGATGGGGCTCTTATTACTGTCCCTGGGGGCAGAAGCAGGAGGCCAGTAAATGAAGTTAGCATTCCCTCATTTGCTCAGAAGCAACCTTCTTTCTTCTTGTAAAACAAAGGAATTTGTTGAGTTCATCACATCTTTCTTGGGACTATATAGAGGCTAAAACAGGGCCGGGACACAGTAGGTATTCACTAAAACTTTGCTAAAAGAATGCATAAATACATTTTAAAAGCAAGAGAAAACAGTGCACAATGCTTGACCCAGAACTTAAATACCTTAGCCATTCCAGGCTCATCTGTAAGATAGGGGTAAATATATTAATGGCACCTTGCTTGTGGGTTGCCCTAAGGATTAGAGGGTGCAGTGAAGGGGTAATGTGCTTAGCAGAGTCTCTGACACATAATCAAGGTTTAAGAAATGCTAGCTCTCTTCACTGTTGTGTTTTGTTATTATTACTGTTATTTTAAATAATACTATCTGGGAGGGGGGGGAGAAGACAAAAAGATATTTAATATTAGAACAGAACTTCTTTCTCATTACCTCTTACATCACATCACAGCACTCCATCTGCAGCTGGCAAACTATTTCATGCTGATTTTGAGGAGGGAAATCTAGGACTTCAGCTAGCAAAAGGGATGCATTTCCTTGCTTTAGAGAGTTGGATTCCTCCGAGGACCTGGAACTGATGCTCACTGGTAATTAGAGATTGTCGATGGGGAATTACCCATGGAAATGAGCCTTGGGCTTCAAAGGGGTCTAGGGGTAGCTTAAGAAGACTTTATATAGTGAATACTTGCTGAAAAGTGTGATAAAAAATGAGTCCATGATTTAAATTTTCAAAGTACTCATCAACAGATGAGACAATTTGTGAAAAACAAAACACATATTTGTAAAATCTTGTCAATTCTAGCTGTGAGCCCTGCCAGTCACCCTGGCTGGGACTGGACCCACTCCGACTGTGTCTCCCTTCTATGGATGCTATGTCTGTTGGACCCTGAAGGAGGAGAATGGAAACGTGAGGACAGCACGATGTCGTCCCTGGTAAGCAGTCCACACTGCACCACAAGATGCAGTGACATCTTTCTTTTGTGCTAGCATTCCAGCAAATGATCCTTCCTTTATAAGCAGCAAAACTCCTCAAGCATTCTGCTGATTGAAGACTCAGTACGGAGGCAAATGATTTATCATTTAAAAAAATTATAAGACCTAAAGAGATTCTATTATTTGTCAGTAGCCACAAATTATTCATTTGCTAAGTGGCGTGAGGGCCTATAATCCAGGCTCCTAATTAACTATGAAACCATATGCCTGGCAAGTAAACCTCAAAAATTATCTAGTTACACCAATGAATATAAGCACTATAAAAGTACTGGATAAAAGCTCTAGGACGACCCGGATGTGACTGATTAGCAAGTTATAAATCAAGACCTTTCTAAACAGGCAAGTAACAGCAGGCTTTCCAACATCTTTCCAATGTAACTAATTCCACCAGGTCCTGCTATAGCATAACCGAAATCACCAAATGCAGCCTGCACTCCCTGCCTTATGAATTCAAGATGGTGCGTAGATAGTGATTCTCAGAAAAGATTTCTAGAAAAGTAAACTGTGTTCCTCTCATTCATCACAGGAAACTGAAGCATGAATATAAGTAATGTGCTTAGTTTTAGACTATTTACATAATTAAAACCATATCCTAGAAGAGATCTTATAGAATTACCTTTTATTAAGTGTAGGTGGTCATGACATTATTGTCCTAAAAACAGAAGTTGTCTTTTTTTTTTTTATCTGAGCTTCCTGAGTGTTTCTCAAAAGTAACCACTTCTGTTCCTCAGCTGATGTGAGCTTAATCTAAATTCTATGATGAAGAAGTTCATTGTAATTTGCAATAAACCTTTGCCTCTTTATTTGTCCAATGTGATGGCCATCTGACATTCTTGTTTCCTTCTTCTAGACCTTGGCCAGGATGCCAGCCATTGTTAAAATAGAACAGCACATTCATACCTAATTTCAGTGACTGGCTGTCATCAGATAATCATGTAGTCCATTATTGCACAAACAAATTTCTAGTCTAACTATTAAGTAATGATTAATTAAATGGAGTGTGATGGGATGCTTAAAGTGACCCCAAGATTAAACTCTGACCTGGAGTTTGTTTGATGACTAACGACCACTATCACCAATTTGGAGATATTACAACAAAACTCTGCTGCTGACAAAAATATTAACCATAAATGATGAAACATTTTCAGCTGGGACAAGAACATCTGGAGCCCATTAAAACTGGAAAATTTTCCCTCTAAATCCTGATTGCCAAAGTTAGAACCAACCACCCAGAAACTGTGGCCCTCATGCTAACTCAATGTTTATGTTTCATTACAAATGATTTCAAGGATTTACATCTTGCTCTGTATGGCCCAGTTCCCATGATTACAGCCTCAAATCTCACCAGGCATGTCCTTGTGCACAGCAACGTTCCTCATCTCTCGGGTTTGGAAAGAGGAGCTTTCTGGGGAGTAATTCCAGGTTCCTTTTTCACTCCTATCAGGAGTCTGAAGAGCACACCACCCTGAGATAAGTAAGGAGAAGAAAACTTAGGATTCAAGATCCAACATATTAATATTAGATTTTAAAAAACACTATGCTAGGATTTGCTTCTAAATATAAAATAAATCTGTAATATGAAATAAAAATCACTAATGGAAGTTATGTAATTTCAGCTATGTTATTAGTTTTCTATTGTTATCCTAACAAATCTCCACAAATTTAGTGGCTTAAAACAACACGAATTTATTATCTTGCATTCTCTAAGTTAGATGCCCAACACAGGTCTCACTAGGCTAAAATCAAGGTGTTTGCAGGGATGCATTCCTCTCCGGATATTCTAGGAGATAATCCATGTCTCTGCCTCTCCCACTTTCTAGAGGTGCTCACATTCCTTGGCTTATGGCCTCTTTGTCCATCTTAGAGGTCAGCAAGGTTGCACCTCTCTGACCCTGGTCCACAAGCACAATCTCCCTTGATTAATTTAGCCCTATCCAAACAATCTAGAAAAATCTCCCTACCTCAAGATCCTCAACTTAACCACGTATGCAAAATCCCTTTGGCCACAGAAGGTAACATATTCCAGGTTCCATGGATGAGGATATGGACATCTTTGGGGTGCGGCATTATTCCGTCTATCATAATCTATTTCCAGACTCCAGAGGGTAAAGAAGTTTGAAATCAAAATTTCATCGATCTCTTCCCTCCTTATCATTCCTTTTAGAATTGAATCTTACCCTAGGAAATAGAAGTTTTCAATGCAAAATGCCTTAAACACAGAACAATCCCACAAGTTTCACTAGTCCACAATGAATTCCTTGGCTGAAAGTTTTCCAAAATTTTCAAAGAGACAATTTCAATTTTAGTGGTAAACATGAAATCTATCTAGTTTTACTGTTGTATATCTATATGAGACACACCCACTAATGGCTCTTTTGAGATGCTAAAATATTCACTGAAAGCCTAAACTGGTCATGTCCCAGAATGTATGAAGGGTGCCTGTGGTTGATAAAGTGGTTTCTTAACACACTTTTCACCCTGAATTCACTCCTGGCATGCATTTCTGTGCATTGCAGGGCACAGAGCAGCCTCGGCTGGTGTGTGTGTTCCTAAGGAGGTCAGCCCTCCTCTCAGGCCTATGTTTCCTACCTGTGCCTGGCAAGTGTCTAAGTCGAAGCCAGTGTCCAGGAGGTTAGCTCTTTCTGTTGCTTTCCAACACACACCCCAATGATGACTTGATGCTTGGCAGAGGGTATTTCTTCTACCCTGAGAACTGAGGGTTTGCTCCTGTTTTTTAACAATGGGATCCTGAATCATTATTAGAAACAGTCTGAGCAGTATTAGTAAGTGTCCAGAAATGGCCTGATGAGCCATTCTGTGTCTTCGAGGATGTGGTTCTTATTGGCAAGAACGTGCATTTCGGCGCACTGACCCATGTTCTTGCAAAGGTAAAGGCACCGGCTTCATTCTAGGCCCTGTGCTAAGAGCCTTAAGTGCATTAACTCATTTCACTTTACAAAACCCTGTAAGACCGATTCTCGCAATCACCCCATTTTACAGATAATGGAAGCAAGACTTGAAGTGACTTGCCCAACCTCACAGAGCTGGTGAGTGATCTGGCTGGGCAGAGTCAGGACTGGGTAAGGCAACTGGGGTGCTCACCTTGGGTGCAAAATGTAAAGGGGAGCACCAAAACTCAGTAATCAGGGCAAAGAATAGTTTAATGGAATATTTTAGAAAATCAAAATTAATGAAAAAAATCCTCAATGAAAAAAAAAAAATCCTCGATGGAAAAAAATTGGAATTCTAAATAAAGACAGGATTTGAAGCTCTACTTTTAGGACTCAGCCTTACTTGCCTGATCCTGATCCCAGCCCTGTCAGATCCTGTCCCTGTCCTGGCTGGAATTTGAACCCAAGACTGGCTGAGATCACATCCTGTGCTCTGACCCACTTTTCTGGGGCACTCATCTGCCTCCTTTGCCAGCAGGGAGCTAACATGCGCTTACATTGCTTGTCAATGATGCTGACAACCTGAGCTGAGTCTCACCCCACCCAACCTTGGGAAAGTCATTCCCGGACTGGACTGAGAAGGGCATCTGTGATGGCAAGAAATCATGTGATATGGCCCCCGATCCTTGCCATCAGCCAAGGTGGACTCTTGGTAGAAGTCCTAGTTGAGGAAGAGAGCATTTCCTTGAGCAAATCAGTATTAATCAAGCTATGAGCAAATTTTCTGTAGTGAAAGTGCTGTGACTCAGTTCAGGTGGATGGAGGGCCGCCTGGCAACTGACCGTTCCCAAGTGACCTTCATCTTCCCCTCCCTCCCAGCCCACTCCCTGCAGGTGCCACTGTGGACTAGGGCCCTCTACTCCTCCTAGAATAGAAATCCCTTTGCCCAAGTCAACTGGAAAGCCATCCTCCTTGTTAACTTCTCAGACTTCTGCAGTGTAAACAGCTGCCAAACGCTACCCACTGCTCCCTGAGCCCAGGCCCATCGGTCCAGGACATCGGTCCAGGACAGGGAAGCAGCTTCTGTGGACCAGATGCCAAATTCTGCCAGGGAGGGTACAGTGAACACACTCCATGAAACTCATTTTCTCTGCCTCGTTCTCCTCTCCAGCCACGTCTGAATTTAATAGCATATTAATTCTTACAGCATCTCCTTGTGTACCTCAGCTAAAACTTTAGGCTTTAATTCTAGTATCCAAGCTTTAAAAAAAATAGTGTTACTTTCTTTAAATGCCATCACGAAATAGGGCAGGGTGCTTTGCTCTGACATGAATCCACAGGAATGTGTGTTCGCCCTCTGAGCGCCCTCTGAGCTTCAGCGGCATGTGCTCTACTTCCCTGCTGAGTGCTCTGTTGGACACCTTAGTTCTTAAAGGGATAGTGCAGCTATTAAAAAAAAAAAAATCCTTGCTTTTTCTTCTGAAGGCCACAAACATGATTTTCTCTATTTTTTTTTTTTCTGCTAGGAGTGTTAACAAATACATTCTTCATTTATTCATTCAACAAATACTTGTTTACCGAGGGCCAGGTTCAATGCCATCTTGTAGATTTTCCTTACAGCAGCTCCCTGTCTCTGAGAGTCTAGCGGATACTCTTCGAAACACTCATTTGACCTTAGATACTGACTTTACTGAAGGGGTATCTGGATAGTTAAAAAAAGAGAAAGAATGTTCTAGTCTGTCCTAAAGACAGCTGAGCTGAACAACAACAAAATAGGAGAATGTTCTTTTCTGAAGACAGCTGAACAGTTGTTGTGGCAAATACTAGCTAGCTAAGTTTGCCATGAAAAATAATGCACAAAAGGTAAGTAAGTCATGGAGACCCACCCATTTCTAGATTGCATTTTAACCTACCACTTTCTACAGACTACTTTATTATTGTTTCCAATTAAACAATAATAATACTCAAAACAAAACATTTGGAAAACCCAAAACAGCATTAAAAAAGTCAGTCATGTTAGATGTCAGTTATATCTCAATAAAGCTGGGGGAAAAAAAACAGTCAGAAGCCAAACATCCAAGGTAACAACTCATGACATAATATGTTTGAAACTAAACTCAATATTTTTCCCCATGCATATGAAAAACACATGTATTATAACCAGAAGCTGACATATTGTTCCTACTACAGTATTTCCTGCACTGGTTAACATGAACTTAAATAGAAACTGCACAGTTGCATCCTGTCCTATGAATGTACTGTGGCTTTCTCAAACGATCACCTTCAGTATTGGATACCTAGGCTGTCTCTAAAATTTGCTGTCATAAATAATGCTTTAATGAACTTCCATACACAATTCTTTGCAGGTATCTCTTAATTCCTCTTGGAGTAAAGTCCTAGAAATTGAAATGCTGGATGAAGGAATACACAGTTTTTAAAGCTTTGGATAATATAGTAACAAATTGCCCTTTTAAAAAAAACCATGCTAATCAATACCCCCACGCTGTGTAAAATTGCCAGGGAAACTTAGCTATCACAGAAGGGATCTTGGTTAAGAATGAGGCAATTCTGGGGGCAGAAGACACGAAC
The DNA here is from genome assembly GCF_011800145.1 of Mirounga leonina. Lineage (NCBI taxonomy): Eukaryota > Metazoa > Chordata > Mammalia > Carnivora > Phocidae > Mirounga > Mirounga leonina. The sequence goes on along the minus strand of NW_023270734.1, from coordinate 1,811,462 downwards.
AGACATTTCTCCAAAGACGACATACAAATGGCTAACAGACACAGGAAAAGATGCTCAACATCACTCGGCATCTGGGAATACAAATCAAAACCACAATGAGATACCATCTCACACCTGTCAGAATGGCTAAAATTAACAAGTCAGGAAATAACAGATGTTGGTGAGGATGTGGAAAAAGGGGAACCCTCTTATACTGTTGGTGGGAATGCAAACTGGTGCAGCCACTCTGGAAAACAGTATGGAGTCGGAAATAGAGCTACCCTATGACCCAGTAACTACACTACTAGGTATTTATCCAAAGGACACAAACATACTGATTTGAAGGGGCACATGCACCCCAATGTTTATAGCAGCAATGTCTACAACAGCAAAAAATATGGGAAGAGGCAGATGTCCTTCATCAGATGATTGGGTAAAGAAGATGTGGTATACACACACACACACACACACACACAGTGGAATATTAGTCAGCCATCAAAAAGAATGACCATTTCCATTTCCAACCATGTGGATGGAACTAGAGGGCATTATGCTAAGCGAAATAAGTCAGTCAGAGAGAGACAAATGCCATATGATTTCACTCATATGTGGAATTTAAGAAACAAAACAGATGAATACACAGGAAGGGAAGGAAAACTAAAATAAGATGAAAAAGGGAGGCAAACCATAAGAGACTCTTACTATAGGAAACAAACTGAGGGTTGCTGAAGGGGAAGTGGGTGGGTGATGGGGTAATTAAGGAGGGCACTTCATGTAGTGAGCACTGGGTGTTATATGCAACTGATGAATCACTAAATTCTACCCCTGAAACTAATAATAGACTCTATGTTAACTAAATTGTATTTAATAAAAAAAATTTTTTTTAAAAGAATGAGGCATCTTTTTTTGGAGAGTGTCAGAAATTTAGCATTGGAAAGGATTATTGATGAAGGTCATCCAATCTTTAACCTTAGCAGTAATACACTAGTGTCATCTGGTGAGCTGCTAAAAACTGCCAATACTGGGCCCCACTCTTAGAGATTCTGATTTTATTAGTCTTGGGTGGATCCCGGGCATGGTATCATCTTAAAAGTTTCCCAAGTGGTTCTAATGTCAGCCAAGGTTGAGAACCCCTGAACTCAAGGTATTTTTAAATGAAAGAAATTTGCAGAAGTTTGGGTTCAGATGTGTGTCAAACACATTCCTGAGGTTTTTCCTTTAATTCTTTGACTTTATAAAAATATTTCTGAGAAAACTGTGACAGTTTATAAACCTCTGAAAGGAAATCACAAACATGTCTATGACCGGTTCTTTTAGTGGTGTCCAGGTGAACAAAACATGGTGGCCCTGGTGCCATCAGCAGGATTGCAATTGGAGGGGAGAAAGTAGGTTGCCCTGGGTGGCTTTGCTGTCACAATTTGGTCAGAGATGGAGAGAGCCCTGCGTGGACACAGACTGAGTCCTAAAGGACAGTATGAAATAGGGGGAAGGGCGTGGCTCTGGGGACATACACACCTTCGACTGAATTCCAGTTCTGTCCTTTGTTCCTGTTTGACCCTGAGCAAATTCTTTACTCTTCTGGGTCACAGTTTTCCCATCTGTAAAATGAGGCCATATTGCAACTACCTCGTAGGGCAGTGGCAAGGTTTACACTATGAAAACAATGTATAGTTCCTGGCACTGATCAAAGATAACCACCTTTCCTTCCTAGCACCTGAAATGCTTCATGCACAGCCTTCTGTGCAGTGCACTTACTCCTTGGTGTATTTTCAATATAAGGGAACGCACTCGTTCTGACTATACTTCCGGTTCCAAGACCAGCTCTGCCACTCCCTAGAGTGCAAGTCATAGCTTTGCAGAGCCCCTGGAAACATCTCAAGGCCCCTCCCAACTTCAACAATCTCTAAAGGAGATCTTTTCCCTTGCTTGGAACTTTTGATATTCAAATTAACTGTACCATAAGAGAACATTCCATGGCATGATTTAAACAAAAAAATCTATAATTTAAAGAGTGCCTATTATGTCTATCCTGCACATACGTGTTGTAGCATTTAAAAGTCACAACGACCGTAGGAGGTCCATATTTGTACCTCCATTAATGGGTGAGGGAACGGATCCAGTGAAAAATATTTCATTCGTAATTACAGTCAGCATTTGGTACAACTGAGATCTGAACGCAAGTTTATCCCAAAACCCTTGACCCCAGCATGCTGAATTCCTAAGTGCTGCTGGTTATTGAAACAGGACTGATTATTCAGAGATAGACTCTTCCTTCAAGCTTTTTCATTTTCCTCTTCTTTCCCATTCTCTTCTTATTATTTATTAGCCCCTCCACGAGAGGTTTTGTGGGCATGGGAAAAACTCTGAACTCTGATTTTCCAGATTCCTTGGAGTGACCCACATCAACACATCCTACTAAATTCAAAGCAAGTGTACCCCCAACTCATCCTTTTTTAGCTGGATCCCCCAAATGTCCCAGACCACCTCAACCCCACCCAAGAGCTGAGGAAGCAGGAATGGAAGCAAATGGCAGTATTTACAGATTCCAGCTAAAATAATCGCACTTTTCCAGCTTTATAAAATATATGAACAGGTAATCAGATTGCGAAGGCCCCTTCCAGGGCCTTGGAAGGGGTCCCTTGAAATGAGGAGCCCCTAGGTTTTCGCTTCCTCAGCAGCAGGAAATCCACCTCCAGTGCTACCTTGCTCAATGGCATTTTGCAATTAGACTTGCTCTCATTCACACACGGCTACAGAGGCATTCACGGTTAAACAGAAATAATTATTGCTATGAAATATGGCCTAATTTCTCTATTATTACCATCGTACATGATGGATTTTCCTTCTTGCCTTAAAATTCAGAATTATTTGATTTTAATTATTTTCAGGGCATTGTTGAATGCTTATTCTGCCCAGGAGAGGTGAAGGACAGGCATGTTCACCATTCCCAGGGATTTTGCTCTTGTTGGGGAATTTGTGTATGTTTAATGTAAGATAGTAGCCAATAAAAGTAAAATTATTGTCAGAGGCAAGAGGTGTGAGCTCTACCCATTCAATACTTCTAACATTTAAAATATAAGAAGCTTAGTAGCTTCACCTATCAAACACAAGGCTCCTACCACTTATTCATCCAGCTTCTCCTCAACCAATGGGGCTATTAGTCCTGCTAAGACATCCCTTAGGTGTTGAAAATTGTATGGTTTGAAGAAACTTCCAAAGCTACTTCCTTTTTATCCAAATTTTATTGGTTTTGGCTAGAAGCGCTATAAAACTTTACTGCAACAGACAGGTACAGCGTGTTCTATAAAGTACAGGTGTGTGTGTGTGTGTGTGTGTGTTTAAATAAGACAGACTATGATGTTTCTGAGAATAGAAATACAAAATAGTTGAGTTAATTCTAGGAGAAAAATGATCAACCCAATAAACTGCTTTCCAAATTAACTGTATCCTCTAAAATAAATTTTTGGATCAATTTTTAAAGAAATCTTCATAAATACAGAAACTCCATATAATGAATTCATGTCAATTTTCAAGTGCAAATGACTTATTGCTTCTGGTCATGGTTTTCAGTGAGAAGCTATCTTGTCCAAATGATTTCCAGGAGATTATGGGAGGGGACAAAGGAGAAGTGGGATGGGTACCCTCCCTCCAACCTTACGGTTTTAACAGTTTTCTTCTTTTTAAAACCATGGCATCTTTCTTCAAACGGAATGGCATGAGCTCAGTAGATAACACAAATGGAGGAAGTAGTTCTAGTTAAGGCAGGGGTGAAGGTCCTGTTCCCCCATCTTCCCCTTGCACACATGGACACACAGACAACTTCCCCCAGTTCTGGTCCCTAAGGCACCTGTGAATCCCCAGGACCCCTTGAGGCACAGGTTTTTAAAGCCTAGTTAATGAGCACTACAAATAAATACAAGTTAAGGAGGTAAAGGAGTCCATGGACTCATAGACAAGGTGTGGAACAAGATTTTTGAAAAAGCTTACTTAAAATTGAAAAACATCAGGATGCTTGGGTGGCTCAGCCGGTTAAACATCTGCCTTTGACTCAGGACATGATCCCAGGGTGCTGGGATCGAGTCCCACATGGGGCTCCTTGCTCAGCAGGGAGTCTGCTCCTCTCTTTGCCTGCCACTCCCCCTGCTTCTGCTCTCTCTCTGACAAATAAATAAGTAAAACCTTTAAAAAAATTGAAAAAGATTGAGTAGTGCTGTCTAATAAATTTTTGCAGTGTTGGAAATGTTCTGTGTCTGTGCCACCAAATACATTCACCACTAGCCATGTTTGGCTACTGAGCCCTTGAAATGTGGCTAGTGGGATTGGGAACTGAATTTTTAATTTTATGTAATTTTAATTACTTTAAATATTAATGTAGATGGCCTCATATGGTTAGTGGCTAGTACACAGAGCAGAGCAGTTCTAGAGCATTTCTCTTCTGTAGGTAAAACTACAAGGACAGACTTTGCAATGAAATACATGTCTACTCTCCTTGTGGAAACATCTGAGGAAGCCCTTCACCCCCTCTTCCTAATCTCCTCTCTGTTCCACCAAAAGGGAGGCTCAGACAAGAGCCCCTCTGTATTAGCTTACTACTGCTGCTGTAACAAATTACAACTTAATTCTCTTCTAGTTCCTGAGGTCAGAAGTCCACAATGAGTCTCAGTAGGCTAACCTCAAGGTGTTGGCAAAGCTGCCTTCCTCCGGAGACTCTAGGAGAGAAATGGTCTTCTTGACTTTTCTAGATTCTCGAGGTTGCAAGTATTTCTTAGTGCATGTCCCTTTCGCTATCTTCAAAGCCAGCAGTATAGCTATAGCATCTTCCAGTCGCTCTCTGTTTCCATCATCACATTTTCTCCTCTGCTTCTCTCTGACTCTGACCTCCTGCCCCCCTTTTAAAGGACCCTTGTGATTACCTTGGGCCCATTTGGATAATCCAAGATAATCTCCTTAAACTCAAGAACCTTAGTTTAATCATAGCCACAAATTAGGAGGTAACATATTCACAGCTTTCTAGGTTGTGGGCATCTTTGGGGTAGTGGCATTATTCTGCCTATCCCACCTTTGTTTTAGATCAACTAGAAGTAAGGCTAGTGCATTTCATTAAATTCATTAATACCAAGCTTCTAAAAGGTAGCCTTGGTAGGTAAGGCTTCACCACAAGTGAGGTGAGGTTTTCTCAGTGTTTAGTTTAATCTGGTGGTTCCCCAAATTTAGCCAGCATCAGATCACCCATGGGCTTGTGAAACAGATTGCTGGACTCAAACCCCAGAGTTTCTGATTCAGTAGGACTGGAGTGGGGCCCAAGGATTTGCATTTCTCAGCCAGGTGCAATAATTTTAACATATGTCCACAAATTCTTTGACATTCCTCCCTTCAAAAGATGGGGTCTTATTTTCATCCTTTTGAGCATGGACTAGATTTAGTGACTCGATTCTAACTATATTTGATGGATGTGATAGCATGTGATTTTAAGACAAGGCTCGTTCTTGCACTCACTCTCTCTCTCTCTCCCTGAGCATTAGCTTCCAGCCCCAGTTGAGCCTTCAGGTTTACTACAGCTCTGGGTGACACCTTGATTGCAACCTCATGAGAAACACTGTGCCAGGTTCACCCAGGTAAGTCACTTCTAAATTCCTGACTCACAGAAACTATGTGAAATAATACAAGTTTATGGGTATTTAAAGCTATTAAGTTTGGGAGTAACTTACTACACAGCAAAAGATAACTAAATAGGTCAGATGGTGCTGATACCATCGGTCTGGGGACCACACTTTGAGAACCACTAGTCCTACCCACACACTGTGTAAGGCACATGCATTTCTCCTGCCTGTGTTGAGATGCTCCAGAGAACCAGAGGAAGGTAATGTTCTCTGGTTTGTATGTACTGCATATTCATTTTCTGTTTTCTGCAGACACATTCCATTACCGCCATCCATTCTCTTGTGGAAGTGCTTTTACTGGGAAGAATAACAACGTATGTCAACTGAAAGCTGTATTCTAGAAGCCCATTTCTGTCTACTCAGGCATAAAAAATGTTCTGCACATGGGTGCAGAACCAGACAGATTTAGGGAGAAGAGGAAATGATTGAAAGACTAGACCATCTCTCTCTCACACACTCTTTTCAGCCTGGAGGTGAACAAGATGAAGAAAGAAAACAAAACTCTTCTTCTTTTTTTTTTTTTTTTTTTTTCTTTAAAGAAAACAAAACTCTTGACAAGAGAGGGAAAGACAGTACTATGAGCCAGGAGAGCAAAGGGGTGTCCAGCTGTTAAATAATGAGAAACTGAAGCTTCCCTCATTGTGTCAGAGAGGCCAATTCCTGAGCCAGCTGTAGAGGAAGTGGGGAGTTTACATTATCTTGGATATCAGTAAGAACCGAGTGGACGCACTTCCTGTCTGCTTCTCCCCAAAGATTAGCAACCTCTCCAGCAAAGATGCTTTTCCAGAGGTTTCACTTGTTGTTTACTTTCCCAGTTGGCAAATGTGGTCCAAGAGGGGAAATACAGCTCCAAGAGCGAGGGAAGGGAATGGTAGTGAATATAGAGCATAGAAGGGAGTGGAGGGAGAAGGTGAGGTGAGGAAGGACATGATGGCAGCTCTGCAAGATGGCTGTCTCCAATTCGGGCAGTGCCAGGCAAGCTGGCCAAGCAGGTTCATTTCAGTGATACCCATTCTCTTTGATGGGGTTTCTCTGGCTTTTCCATTTATTTCACAGAAACTTAAAATATGACATATGACTCCATTTATATGAAATTCTTGGAGAGGCAAAACTAATCTAGAGTGACAGAAAGCAGAAAAGTAGTTGCCTCAGGCCAATAATGAGGGGGGAGGTAACTGCAAAGGGCCACGCTGGGAATGTGGAGTGTGGTGGCAATGTGCTAGGTTTTCCTTGCACTAGTGGTTACATGGGTGTGCACGTGTCAAACTTCATTGAACTATATGCTTAAAGTGGGTATGTTTTATTGTACATGAGTTATATCTTAATAATATTGACCTTAAAAAAGTATGATACACGTGGGGCCCTCTGACGGGGCATCAAAGACTGGTTTGGCAAAAACAAGAGTTCTCGGGTAGAAAAGGGATTCAACTACTTCTGTGTGGCCTGAAGAAGGGAACCAGAATAAAGGCATACATGTTATAGGAAGCAGATTTCTACTCAATGTATTTATGTCAATCATTTGTTTAACAAAGTTTCATCGAAAGCCCTATCTATAGAGATCTTGAGCTCTCGGATATACAAAAAAGATAGCTTTTCCAAAGGAATTTCTATTTAAAAAGACAATTTTGCAGAGAATGGAGTATTAATTAATTGGAGGTTTTCCCATTTTCCCTGAGGTTGTGTCTGAGTTCTAGTAGGTTCTCTCAGTGCCAAGGTATTGAGGGGATGTCTAGTCCTCAGTGCCGACTCTATACATCCATGCAGTGATCTTCCCATTCTCAGCCTTGGCCATGAGCCCTGTGGCTTCAGCGCTGGCCCTTGTTGCAGTCCATGTGACCTCCTTGGCCTTTTGCATCACCCCCGAGCCATGTTAAGGGAAGGTGTCATGGTCACTCTGCTGCTTAGAACAGAACAATATCCATCCTAAGCAATACAATGATGAAGGAAACAAGCCCCTGACCCGTGGGGCTCCCCTTTAATGGAGCAGACACTGCACATACAAACCAGTGACTGGACTGAGCAGAGGCACAGATTTCAGGGGATGTGAGGAACATGAACAGGATCCTGTGGGAGATTCAGGCCCACCTAACTGAGGCAGTGCGTGTGCTCAGGTGCTGTCTCTTGGGGGCCGATATTTAAGCTGAAATCTGAGAGTATGACCTGGCAAAGAGCAGATGAGACACCAAATGCAAAGGCTTTGAGGCTTTCAGGGGAAACGCTGGACCTTTTCAAGGACGGACAGAAAGTCAATGTGAGCAAATGGTGTTGTATGTAGAAGGTATCAACACGCCCAAGCCATCTGAAGATGGGGGAGGTCCTGCTGGATGGAAGTGACTTTCCAACCACCAGATATATTCAAACAGAGTGGACAGTCACTGAGGGGATTTTATACAAGGAATCCAAGGATAAAGTGTAGGATGCAGTATATACTATTTTTCCAGGATTGTCATAACAAATTGCCACAACCTGGAGGGCTTAAAACAACAGAGATTGCCTTACACACCAGGTATGAGCAGGGCTGATTCCTCCCGGAGGCTCTCAGGGAGAATCCGCCCCGTGCCTCTCTCCTAGCCCCTGGTGGCTCCCAGCAATCCTTGGTGGGCTGAGGCTTGCAGCTTTGGAGCTCCAATCTCTGCCCACATCACCACATGGCCTCCCCTCTTTTTTCCCCTCCTCTTGTCTGTGTCTTCTCCTCCTATGAGGACACCTGTCCATGGATTTAGGGACCACCTGGATCATCCAGGATGATCTCATTTCAAGATCCTTAATTACATCTGCAAAAATCCTTTTCCCAAATAAGGTCACAATCAAACTTCCAGGTGGACATATATTTTGTGGAGCCACCATTCGGGCCGCTACAGAGCAGTTAAAATGTAAGGGCTTTCTAAGTGAGATTCTAGGATCCTACATTATTTATACTAAAGGGTATGTGGCTGATGTTCAGTACTTTCCAAAAGGAAGTTTTTGAAAGGCAGTAAAGATTGACTACCTGGTTGAAAGCTAGGGATCGAAATAAAAGAAGAAAAGAAGGGCCAGATAACTCAGAAGAAAAACATAACTTTAGAGGTTTCCTAAATCTCCCCTGACACCCATTATATATAATTTCTAAATATTTAACCACATGTCATAATTACTGTGGCCTGAGTCTTTCCACATACACAGAAACTTGACCATGGCCAGACAGCCATTCCTCCTATGAGGCTCAGGAAGCAGAGCAGATATTACAGTCTTACAGGTTCCCGGATACTTGTTTAAATAGTCTTGCCCTGCCCCAAATCTGTCTTGTAACTGTGATCTGTTTTTCCTGCTTCCTAGGAAATTTCTCAAAGGTGTGGCCCTCAGCCTGATAGCAACAAAAGCTCTGGTTCCATGTGAGCCCTTTGGTGAATGATAAAAATCTCGAAATATTTAGAGAGGAAAGTGACCTTATGGTAAGAGCCCCTTTACCAATGAGGAGACTAAGGTAGAACGTTGACAGTTTAACTCTTCTTGAAGGGTAGATGAGGCATATTGTGTACAAATCGGGATGCTTTAGGTTGGAAATAACAGAAATTCTAACTTAAAATGGCCTAGAAATTAAAAAGAATTTGGTAGGTCTCACAAACAGAAGTCCAGATGTATAACGCATTTTAAACTTGTACTGATCAGGGCTCTGGTTCCATTTTTCTGCAATTCCTCACTTTTCTTCTTTTGTGCACGTCGGCTTACACCTTAGGCTGGCTTTCTTCTTGGTAGCCAATGGCTATAGTTATTCTAGGCTTTGTATCAATATTCCTACCACAACACACAGAAGAGAAACCTTTTCTTCCCCTAAGCACTAGTGAAGACTTCCAGTTTCAGTCTGATTAGAATAATTAAAGCCACATGTCTTCCCCTGAACCAATAGGTAAGACTATTCTGACTGGCATTAGATTAACCAAGGCCGACCCTGAGCAGGAACGGGGCCAAGCCCCCAAACCAAATGTAGCTCCACTAGCAAGGAGAGATGGACTGGTTGTCAAAGAGGTAAGCACCCCAATGTTCCATTACTGCCCCTGCAACCAAAGCAGCTGACGTTCTTTCTAGGCATGTTTCTTCCTCTAGGTGTTCCGAAATGCTTTTTACAATTTTGAACGGATGTTTACTTGAAAATCACACAGTTACATAGTAAATCACACAAGTATTCAGTGTTGAGATAAAAATAATTAATCTAATGACCTGTGATCCTTTCAGAATTAATTTTCTCTGATCTGTGGCATAGTATGATGAAGCCCCAGGTCCTCCGTGTTTAAGAATATGTTTGTGATTAACGTGAGGTTTGCCCATAAGAACAAACATCTTGTTAAACTTGCCTCTAAAAGGTAATAAGATGAAAGAACAAAAACAGATGATAAAAATCAATCCAGGAAAGAAAGAAAGAAAACTAGTTTCTTCCAAAATAGGTAATTTGATGGCTATTTTCAGGTGTCTATAGATAGACAGATAGATAGGTATCTCCCAAACATTATTCTGGATGTTTCTATGAGGGTGTTTTTTGGATGAGATTTACATTTTAATTGGTGGACTTTGAGTAAACCAGTTGCCGTCCATGTGTGGGTGGGCCTCATCCAATCAGTTGAAGGCCTGAATAGAGCAAAAGGCTGACATCCTGGGAGCAAGAGATAACTCTCCAAAACAGCTTTCACTCTTTCTGGTTTTCAGCGGATGCCTTTGGACTCAACTACAACTTGCTGAGTCTTCAGCCTGTGGGCCTCACCCACCAGATTTGGACTCTTCAAGCCTTCACAATCGTGTGAGCCAATTCCTTAAACGGAATCTCTTCCTATACGTAGACTCATCCAATTGGTTCTGCTTCTCTGGAGAACCCTGACCAATACAGATGGTGATATACTCAAATATCCTCAGTAGAGGTGAAGTTACAATATTTGTCCTGAGAACTGGGTTGTTCTGGTAATTATTCCTGCATAACAAACTACATCAAAATTTAGTGACTTAAAACAACATCTAGCTTACTTTCTCTCAGAATTCTGGACAGCCGAGTGGCGGTTCTTCCGTTGGCATTACTGGGGGTCACTTGGATGGGCACACTCAGCTGGTCTGCTAGTAGCCGGACTTCTCTCTACATATCTAGTGTCAGGGCCTCTCTCTCCATACGACCTTTCCTCCAGTGGTCCCTGTCAAGGTTAGCCTGACCTCTTACACAGAGGCATAGGACATCTAAAGGGGTAAAGCAGAAGCTGCAAGTACTCCTTAAGGCTAAAGCCTGGAACTAGTATAACGTAAATTCCATCCGTTTATTGGTTAAAGCAAATTATAGGATCATCACTGACTTAAGGGGAGGGCACCTCCCAAGGGCTTTCAGGCAAGGTTTATGGAGGGCATGGTCTTATTTGATCAACACCACTACCTGTGTGCCATTCTGCGTATGTATCTCTCCTTCAGCTCTATCAGCACAGAGGAGAGGTTGTGCCTTCAAACAACAGCATATGGCAGCCGGTGAAAAAGCAGAGACTCAGTCTCACTAAATCTTAGTGCGTACTTGTGAATGCTCTCTTTTCTCATTAGCCCTCATCAGTGTCTATTGTCCCTAGATGTATCATTTTACTCTCCCTGCCCAAATTAATCTGGTGACTCTTTTTTTTTAAAAAAAAGATTTTATTTATTTATTTGAGACAGAATGAGAGAGAGAGAGAGCTCATGAGAGGGGGGAGGGTCAGAGGGAGAAGCAGGCTCCCCGCCGAGCAGGGAGCCCGATGCGGGACTCGATCCAGGGACTCCAGGATCATGACCTGAGCCGAAGGCAGTCGCTTAACCAACTGAGCCCCACCCAGGCACCTGAGGAAATGAGTTTTTATTTTATTTCATTTTTTTATTTTTTTAAAGATTTTATTTATTTATTTGAGAGAGAGAGAATGAGAGACAGAGAGCATGAGAGGGAGGAGGGTCAGAGGGAGAAGCAGACTCCCCGCCGAGCAGGGAGCCCGATGCGGGACTCGATCCTGGGACTCCAGGATCATGACCTGAGCCGAAGACAGTCGCTTAACCAACTGAGCCACCCAGGCACCCAATCTGGTGACTCTTATTACATGGTTGATTATAACCAGATTCTCACTAAAAACAGGAAATGGAGGATTAAAGTAATTAACCTGATCCTTCAGGCAGGCTATTTTCTATATTAGGTATTAATGTCCTCATTTTATCATTCAGATAAGCAGGTGAAAGTTGGAGCTTTGGAAACATTATCCTCAGATAGCCTTTTTTGCCATTGGCTTCTGTAACCCGGCTCACCTGGAGGGTCTTGTCAGAGGAACCCCATGCAGTGTTCGGTTCCCAGATAAACAAAGCCCATTTGAGCCACTGTGAATGTCATCAGTTGTCCTTGTGAAGAGCATCTAGGAGCCCCAGACAGCCAGGAGAGGGCAGGACAGAGGGTCTGGGGAGCACACACTGGTGGTGATGGGGTGGATTCCAGGCAAGCCTGCGGGATCGTTGGGGTGCTAGACCTCCCCAACAGCCTGGGTGGTGGCCTAAGACATCCGTGCTCAACCAGAACCTTCTCCAAGACGCTGACTGAAAGCTGCCAAGGACTCAGCTCCTTGGCTATGCCTCTGACAGCCCAAGAAAGAAAGTCAAGCCTTGAGGAATACATTTCAAACCCACTCCATGGCTCCTGGCAGAAGGAAAGTCTAAATTTAGATTTCTGACCAAACAGTTTCAGACACAGTGGTCTTACATGACACCAAATAAACAGGTTTTCAGGTGAGAGGGGCCAGCTCCTCACACATAGATGTATTCGCCACATGGGAGTGGACATGTGCTAGCTTAGCTTACATGCTAGGCTCCGTGGAAGAGGAAGGGGAGATCACACAGAGGAATACAGGCGACCCTGCTTTGAGAAGCCTTCAGTCCAACAGATGTGGATGCTACCTCCACCGCCTAGGTCTTGCCTGGCTTTGTGGCCACACAGGGGGCCAAACGTGCTGGGAGATCACACTGAAGACAAGAAGAGAATACGGAAAGAAGTGAGAGTGGGCAAAGCTGTGGGCAGAATATGGCCTCATGATGTGGCTGGGTGAGGGCAACCAGCACCCTGCTTCTGTTCTAGAGTCCCTCACCTTCTTGTCTCATCTGACCCTCAGTGTCCCTCTGCAGGGAGCATTATTGTCTCTTCTGCTGATGAGGACACCAAGACCAGAGAGGTGAAGTGACTGGCTTCAGGTCACACAGCCAGTTCAAGGCAAGACTGTACCCCAGGCACAGCACTCAGGCCACGGAGATCCTGACTCAGGGGAGACTGGGAGAAGGAATGTCAGTCTTCTCACCCAGAACAGGCATCCTGCCAGGTCTGAAAAACAAAGTGCCTTGAGCAGAAGACAGCCTGAAGGTGAAGGCAGCCCCCTGGCCATCTGCCCAAGGGAGGCCGGCACGGTTGCCTCTGACCTGGGGACAGCGGCCTCTCCTTTCCCAGACAACAGCACTTGCTCATCTGATCAATCACCAGGCAGAGAAAAACCAAACATCTGACAGCACCGTATCTTCCTGCAGCTCTTGCCAGACACAGGGCCCATGGCAACCAAACAGAGGACCAACAGCACCATCCCTAATGCCCTAACGCCCTAAAGAACCCCGCAGAGCACAGGCAGAGAAAGGACAGCAGTGGGACCATCCACGTAACTGAGCACTTACTAGGCACCAGGCACCCACAAGCATTTGCAGTGGGTAACCTAATCTTTCCACAGTCCTAGGAAGTACTATTACTACCCACACACCCCCTGTAACCTCCACACTAAAACTTCCCCTTTAGACACTCAAGTAACACATCCCCTCGGGAGAGCCCAGCAAGCGACAAGTGAATGACACAACAGAATATAAGCTCCAGGGGCGCCTGGGTGGCTCAGTCGTTAAGTGGCTGCCTTCGGCTCAGGTCATGATCCCAGGGTCCTGGGGTTGAGCCCCGCATCAGGCTCCCTGCTCAGTGGGGATCCTGCTTCTCCTTCTGCCTCTCTGCCTACTTGCGCTCTCTGTCTCTCTCCCTCTCTCTCTTTCTGTCAAATAAATAAATAAAATCTTAAAAAAAAAAAAAAAAGAATATAAGCTCCAGGAACCCCAAATTTATAGTCTGTTTTGCTCAAGCTTCCCAAGCTTCTAGGACATTGCTGAGCACATGGGAGACTTTTAATAAATATTTGTTGAGTGAAGTAAAGAACCATAAAACCATCCTAGGATGCAAATGCTGAGTTGGCCAAGCAATTTGCTCCCACACGTTGGCCTTACAGATTGAAATTCAGATTGTTCCTTACTGAGGCCTAATAGTAAAGTCCCTTAATGATGTAATTCTACATACGATGTGATTGGTGAATGAGCCCCCGACCTCCACCTCATTCCTCATTCACAGGGAGAAGGCTAGGGGAGGAAGGTGACATACTTATTTGCTCGGTCTGGCTGGACTCCTGCCACTCCACCCACGGCCCCAGGGCCGGCTCTGGTCTCATCTTAGATTTGTCCCAGTGACAGTGAGTGTAGAATTGGCTTGAACTAATATCTGCCCCGAGCAGTAAAAGGGTTTCTCCCACACTGGCATTTCGCTAGAACCACACAATCTGTCAAGTGAGTTTGTTTTGCTCTCTAGATAAATGAGGAGCCAAAGGGTGTTTTTCTGACTGCGAATTCTTGGCATTTTTGGGGGGGCTTCTAAATAAGCAAAGTTAACACTACCAGTCTTCTCGGTCCTGCTCAGGACTGTTTAATGAATAACAGAATCACCCATCGTGGTGGTAAAAGGGCTCAGAAGTCACCTGGTGCAGGGGTTTTCAAGCATATTAGGCAATGGAACCCTTAAGTTTATCACAGCATATTACCAATATCATATCCCACATATCACGTATCATATCATATGATATGAGAAAGCTGGCAGTGCTGTGGATAAGTCAGGGGTCAGCCGGGTCCCCTTCCCTAAGCCCTCTCTTACCTTCCTTCTGGCGACCATGACGGTTCCAGAAACACCAGTCTAACTTCAGCCCTCCCTGCAGTGCCGGGAAACAAAAGGGCTGGGAGATGAAGGGACTGGCCGAAGGTCACACAGCAAGGTAACGAGGACACAGAGTCAGGCCCGCTCTGGGTCAGGGGTTGGCATGTGCCTGCGCAAACCCACTTACCGCAGCCCAGCACCTGTGCAAATCCACTTTCTAACCCTTGCACTGGAAAAAACGGATGTCCGACACGACAAGTGCATAGAGGAGATGCTTCGCCTGGTCCCAAAGGCCTTTCTTAGGTCAAGGGTGTTACTTATGAAAGATGATGAAGTCTGCTTGAATATAAAATCTTAACTTTAAGACAGAGTGCCCCCGATTCCATCCTACTTTAGACATCGAACTGGCCTTAACTTCCCGTGCCTCAAGGAAACTTTAGCTCTCAAAATGTATTCTTTAATGGCAAAGAATACACAAACACAAACAAGACCTCTGTTCCACTCTTTTATTTATCAGAAATGAGACCCTGGGAGTCACGTTAGGGACAGGGCCTTGTAGGGAACCCAGCCTGCGCAAACCAGGTGCAGCCCCCCAGGTACAGCATGGTCCTCCCTGTAAATGCAGCATGTGACTCCGTGGTCTCGAAGCTTCCTCCAGCTCAGAGATGCTGAGAGCCTAACAGATAAAAGAAACGAATTATTTCTCCCTGAAGTGGAGGAGTCCCTTCCCATACTATCTCCTACAAGGCAGGGAAAGAAGTGTAACCGGATGAGCCCCGGCCCGCAGTTAGGGCCAAGTGCTCTCCCTTTGAGAAAAAATGCTGTGACTAACACAAAAACACTACAGAAATGCCTCCAACCCCCAAATACTGCTTCAATAGGTCTTTCTTTTGCTCACCTTCTCAATTACCTTTCTCCTTAGCTTAAACTCCTTTAGAAAAGCTGTCCATATACAACTGGAACGCTGCACTTTTCCTTAGGCCTCTCTCCTGTCTGCCTTGTCTCAGCTGATACCCTGATGCCAGAGACTGAAATGGGACGCTCCCCTCCTGCACCCTTCCCTCCCTCCTGTACTCTCCCCTCCTTCCTGTACCCTCCCCTGTCTTCCCTATACCCCCCACCCTCCCTGCCCCTCCCCTCCCTTCCTGCACCCTTCCCCTCCCTCCCTGCACCCTCTCCTTCCTCCATGTACCCTCCTCCTTCTTCCCTGTACCTCCCCTGCCCTCTGTATCCTCCCCCTCGCGCCCTGCACCCTCCCTCTTCCTCCCTTACCCTCCCCTACCTCCTGCACCTTCCTCCTCCTTCCTGTACTATCCTCCTCCCTCCCTGCACCATCCCCTCTTCCCATACCCTCTCTCTTCCTCTCTGCACCCTTCCCCTCCCTCTCACAGCCTCCCCCACTCCTGCACCCTCGCCCTCCCCCCTTTGCACCCCTGAGGAAAGTCACATGGAGAGTCTTTGGCTGGAACACTCAGTGGTGCTCAGAAATCCTAAACACTGTGGCCTTTGCAGTGCCTGCCAGGGAGAACAGGGAGTCCTCTCTCAGGCCAGACTCAAGCCCGCAAGATGGAAGAAACCTTATTAGGTCATCCAGCCCAAGAACTAGGTGAGCCTCTTTACTAGTCAGCCCAAAAGAATGAAACTCCTGACCCGGACATCTGCATCCCTCTGCCACTTAACTCTCTTGTCACCCACCTTTGAGGAATTTGCCCTCCTCCAAAGACCAACCAGTCCTTCTCTGGCTGTGCCCCACTCCCCTCCAAACCTGGAAGAAGGTGCGGGGAGCTGACTTCTCCCCCAGAGACTCCACAGTTCTGCTCTCCCTTCGTCCCATGCTTGCTCTACACATTTAGCACCTTCTAACATCCTGTATCGTGTCCCTATTTGTTATGTTTGTTGTTTGTCCCCCGCCCCCCTGCACTAAACCATAACTCCTTGAGGAAGGGATTAGCTGTTTGGTTCATGCATACATCTCAAGTGCAATTTCAATAAATATTTATTGAATGGATTTGTTGTGCACAGATGGCCCTCAGCACACAGTCACTTGTCGTGTGTCCCATGCCTCTTTTTCTTGGCTATTTCTACAGATAAAGTCACTTTATGTTCACAAGCAGAGAGAGCACGAGAAGGTTTTCCTTGTCATTTCCCTGACTTGTACCATCTGGAAGTCAGCAGTCTCCCTCCATCTTCTTGGGAAAGTGGGCTGCTCTGAGTCAATCCTCACTCGCTGGTCATGAGCAGGTGCATTTCCACAGCCTGTAGAGCATTCTCACAGCTCACAGAGGATGAGAAAACATCAGCAACCCAGCAGCCTTGAGAGCCCCTATTCAGTCCTGGCCCCGGACTCCCCTCCCAGCACCCAGGTTCTTCATACTGTCACCTCCCAGCTACCAAGACTGCTCCCAAGGCAGAATCTTACAAACTGCCACACTGAGGTATGAATGCTGAGTGAGGCTTGACATCTTTCTTCTCCAAGAGCAGCTGTACTTCCAGCAGGCAAGTTCATGTCAAAGGAATGCAGACCTGCTGGTAACATGTCATCATCTACAAGAGAGCCGGGGGCTGGCCAACCCAACAGCCAGGATCTCTGATCGCTGAACCCCATAAGCCTCCAGTACTGCGCCTACTCTTTTAAAATACTGATTTATGTTTTCTAATTATAATAATAATGCATGCTTTAGAAAATTTCAAGTTTTGAAATAGTAATTAAAAACATTTCTTTTTGGTGCACTCGTTAATATGCAGCAATCTTACCTCTGGCCTTGGTCAGTGGGAGACGAGAATTGTTATCTTGCCAAGCCTCGTTGCAATTCGCAACCATTTTCTATTGGTGCAAACTCTGTCCGTTCATTTTCAAAATTAATTGAATTTAAATAAAATAAATTTTAAAAGAAGAAATAAAAAAATACGCATAAAAATGTAATATTTTGTATAAGATACAGTGAAGCACGAAGGGGACTCAGTGTTTTTGCACACCACCTTCCACTGAGTATGGCCGCCTCCTGTGTCAGCTACTCCTGAGGCTCCCCGCCTATGGGACAGGGGGCTTGTACGGCATAGACTGTGATCTGGGGATTTTTTTTTTTCTGTACAAATTTGTTTAAGAAAAGTAATTCATTGAATTAAAAAAAAAACCACTGAGGCATCTGCCAGCTCACCTTTCATAGATAACCTTACACATATTTAAAATTTTTTTCTTTCTCTTCCTTTAATCCAACCATTACCATTTTTAAAAATTTTTCTCCTTCAGGAAAAAAAATTATAGCCCATCTTTTTCATTTGGGTGGCTCACAGCTAACTCCCAGATTTCCTGAAGAAGCATGGAAGAGCTGCGCTTGGTGAAAGAGCGTGAGGGATGGCATGGGTCCCTGCGGACCGGGCTTGAACGTAGCTTCCTGTGTGGTACAGAACAGGCACTGAATCCACGCTGTGGACCGACACTCGGCACGGCCAGTCCATGGGAAAGTGTGCAATGTGGGCCATCTGTGACTTCAAGGATTATGAAAGGTCTCCTCCTCAAATTAGATTTCTTTTCTATCCATTTGCTAATACCTAAAATTCCATTGTGAGAACTGTATTCTTCAACCCCAAACTCTATTTACAGGTGATCAAACTGAAATCCCAGAAGGGTGAAGTGATTCTAAAGGTTTTGTAATGTGTTCAAATGCATATATACAGGGAAGAGAAATACTGGGGAGTAATTGGTAGTAAACACACACCAATCACAATGAGTGTAAATGGGTCTTTCCTAAGCACTAGAAGGTGCCAGGAAGGTGAAACATTTGAGGGCACTGAAGCCCAGGAGAATTGGGTGGGGGTGAGGACATAACCAAAGAAGTAAATCTGGAAGAATGGAAAGGCTGGAGACGCTAAAATCTAACTTTGTGTTTCCCCCTACCGCCCCCCCCCTCCGCCTTCTAGCTTATTTACATTTAAAAAGAACACACTTGAGGAGTCTTCCTGCAGTTCTGGCCCTAGCTAACCATGTGACCACAATATGTAAGATAAAAGGATTGGACCAGGATCAGAGGTTCTTCGGGTAGCTCAGAAAATACAGATGCCTGGGCCCTCCCTCCAGAAATTCTTACACAAGTGGTCCAACTTACAGCCCAGGCATTTGGCTTTGTTTGTGTTGTTTTTTTCCCCCAAAGCTTCCCAAGCAGATTCTAAGACGCAGGAAGGTCATTTCTAAAGTCCCTTTTTAGATCTAATTTCAGAGTCTGTATAACGTAGGAGCCAAAAAGCCTTATATCTGCTCACTTACGACTGCCAGGAGAGAGACCTGGTCCACCTACACACACACACTCTGGCCTGCACGGGGCCACACCGTGGGTCTGCACTCAGAGAGCTGAATGTTTCCAAAATGCCACATCACAGGACAACTTCCAAAGGCAACGTGTGCTGTAAATCACGCTCTCTTCCTTCCTCGAAGGGTTAAAAAAGGTGGGGCAGGAGTGTCCCTCAAGCCATGGGCTAAATTCTTGATTGATCTTCTGAAAAGATTGAGGATATTTCCCAATTAGTACTTACCCAAAGCTCATTGATTAGGTAAAACATTCTGTGTGGCATTTCTAAGGTTTCTTTTCTATTAGAAGTTCTAAAACATGGAGAACCTGGGGCACCTGGGTGGCTCAGTCGGTTAAGTGTCTGACTCTTGATTTCAGCTCAGGTCATGATCTTGGGGTCCTGGGATCCAGCCCCGTGAGGGGATCCCTGCTCGGCAGGATCTCTGCTTGAGGATTCTCTCCCACCTCTGACCCTCCCCCACTCGCTCACGCTCTCTCTGCCGCTCTCTAAAAATAAATAAATTAATTAATTAATTAACCTTTTTTAAAAAGGGAGAATCCATTTTACATGAAAAAAAAAAGTTTGGAGGCGAAAGTGAATGCAGGCATAATTTGTCATGTTTCCAAGCATTATAAACCTCACTTTGATGTCCTGATGTCAGGTAATGAAGACCGCGGGCTTCTGTCTTCACCTCAGGTTGGTAACAGATGCAAAAGCATGAGCATAATCTACTGACTCTCCTGATAACACCTGCGAATTTGCCGTAGCTCGTGTTACCAAGACCCACAATGACACATATATACACACAATTAGGGAACGTGAGCTACGTTCTCAGGAAAGTCAGCCTCGCTAGTACTGGGGAATTTTTTATGCAACTCCGCAGGCCCAGAAACACCCGAGAGCTTTCGCAAGTTCATGCAAATGTATATAGTCTCCCGGTGCCTCCGGAAGTGTCCATTTCACAGTAATTAGGGTCTTAGCCTGAGGACATGTGCATCTATGATTGTTATTCTCCCATCCCTTAAGTACAACTCCTTTGGCAAACTACCACTTATGACCTCAAGCTCCATCTGATTTTCATCAAATGTGCTCTTTGCGGTGAAAAGGAAAGCCAAGTCACACGTTTACAGGGTCAGCACGGATACATCTTTGCAGGTGCCACATTGCGTATATGAAAAATAAAAGAAGTACAATTTCTAGAAAACAGCCCGTTTTTATAGCCGCTGTGAGTTTTATGGAGGAATGAGTAGAAGAAGTCAGCCCCTGGGCCATTGCGGCATCTTGTCAGCTATAAATAGGAGACCTTGAGCGGTGCAGATGTTTGAAACATACAGAGGATCACAATCCAGGAAAAATGAATAAGGATGTGGACTTTGTGCACACCTGACCATATGGAAAGTGAGTTAATTTTATTCCAATTGCATTACAGTCAAATGAGAGATTGCTGCTGCCAATGTGAAAAGCCAGAACCTCAGTCTGGGTGCAACAAAGCTATTGATTTATTACAAACCTTCAAAATGAAGAGGGGAAAAGTAATCCAATTCTGGGACCAGAGCCATTCTTTCGTTACTGGAGGGGTAGGAGACGGCGGCCTTCGTGGTCTAATTTGATGAGTATCGCAGCCTGCCACGGTGCTTGAAATTTCCACCATCAGGGAATCCTCCATTTTGTTCAGATATCGTATCTCCCTGGATTCCAAAATCCTCCCATGCAATATCCCTAGGGGGATACTTCCAGGGACAGAAAGCTAGCTACTATACGACATTAATTTTGGAAGATTCTCTCCTGTAGAGGTGAAACCTTTCCTGTCACTCCCATTCATTCATCCTAATCTTGCCTCTCCTTGAGTACCATGGAATAAATCTATGACCCTTTCCCCATGATGGTCCTTCTAATGTTAGAGAACAGCGAGCAAGCCTCCACTAAGCCTTCTTGTTTCAGACTCACAACTTGGAGCTTCCTCAACCAACTCGAAATGATGGCATTTCCAGAGTCATCCTCACTTTGAGTCACCTCTCCCTGCACCTGATCATTAAAATATGAAGCAAAATACGAGGCAGTCCTCCAGAACTGGAGGCAATTTGCCACAGAGCTGACTGTGTCAAATAGCCACCACTTCCATTGATTTATTTGCTTTATTTCTCTCAATGCATTCTAAGGTCATGTTAATATTTGGGGGTAATTGTATTATGGGTTCAGACAGAGCTCACAGTAACTAAAAACTGCTCAGGATTCTTCTCATGAATTCCCATTACTCCAGGTCTGCTTCAGACTGAGCATGCAGATACATAACATATATAAATAGTACATAAGAGTCATCTCAATTAAACTTCCTTTGTGGTTATGGTCAAGATCCTATTGAATCCTGACTCTTCTATTCAGGCTATCCATCAGTGATCTGCCCCCCAACCCCCAGCTGTCGTCTGTAAAATGATGAAAAAAAAAAAAAAAAAGGTTTGGTTTTCTGGTCCAAGTTGTCAGTAAAAATGAGAAACCCTAACAGCGATGGACAGCGATCCACCTTTGGGCACAGAGATCTATAGCCAGATACAGGCCAGATATAAACCTATCTGCAGACACAGTCACCGAGTTTATGTTTCCCTAACTCACTCACAAAAGACATCATGAGGAGTTTTTCAGATTCTATGCTGAATCCAAGTATGAGATACAAAGGTTTTGCATTCCCTTAGTCTTTTGCTCTCTTTGGCTTTCAATTTCTCTTAGCTTTCTCAGCAAAAGAATAAACACTGTAATTAAAAACCTCAGTCCTCAGTAGGAATTAGGTTCCATTAACCAAGTGAACTTGTAGGTAGCTTTTGTGTGTGCTAATGGGGATGGGAAAAGCCTTAAGTATATTAGGCGGTAAAACTAGAGTAGGGTAGGGTTGGGAGAGCACCCTAACAAGATTATTGTGTCTTGTAGTTGGAACATGGGAGCAATGGATGGGCCCCTTCCAGAACCTTAATGGTCAGTAACAGTGGAGGTAACGATAAGAACCAGGGAGCAAAAATATGACTCTGAGGCCAAGCTGGCTGATGATGAAGCTGTAGGAGATGGCAGTGTTTGGCCAGAGCAAGATGGGAGGGAAGAGGCAATAGCAGACTCTGGAGGCTGAGCTGTTCCTGTGGAGGGAAACTGGGCCCTGGCTTCATGGACGAGGGAGGGGTAGGTTTTAAGATTGGACTCCCCTTGTTTGGATTCCATACCTGCCAAGTAACTTGATAACTTGGTTTTCTATGTAACTGTATCGTCCATGCTGATATAGGTACAACTGTCTGTATGGTAGAAGTTATATATCTTACTACAAAATAATAAACTGGCTGGTTTATAATGTTGGAAGAAAAATAAATTTCTCTTAGCTTTCTTGCCTTTCTCATTGGACGAGTGAACAGATTTCCCTACTCCATAGAGCTTTCTGGAACAGGAGAGCCGATCGACAGTGCCACGCACCATCACCCAGAGCACATCATTCTTAGCATTTCTCACTGGACTGTGGCTAAGAAGGTCATTTTGGCTGGTGATTTTCATAAGCCTCAGCTCATTCTAGGCTCTCCTGACATGATTCCTGCCATGCTGTGTCATTTTGAGTCTCTCTTCTTGGACTGGGAACCTCCTTCCATCCCATGCCCTTTGAAAATGTGGGCTTCTCGGATAATATGCCATGTAACCATACCATGTCTGTTGCTGTGTCACTCCTGTTGGGATTATGTCACTCATGCGGAGGATTTCTGATCAATACCATGCCAGACCTAGGCAGGAAAAAACCATCTCTGGGCCCCCATGTAGCAAAGAATTAGCCTTACCTAAAGAGAGGTCCGGCCTTTGTCCTTGGCTACTGGGAGGTGATCTCTAGGCCTCTGGAATGTCCTGCTTAATAAGAGGGTCTTTGTTTGCATGGAGGCTTTGGCTACTAGACATCACATGATTTATGATGGGACATACCATATCAGTTCCAACCTGCAAAGATATGAGCCCAAGCCTCCAAGAGGGACTGCCGACTAAAGGTCAGCCACATGGGCAGTATGTGACTGAGTGCCATCAAAACAATGTATACCAGAGACTCCTGTGGGCTTCCCTGGTTGGCAATGCTCTCTCTGCCCCTACTGTCATGGCCAAGAGGGGGTCATGCCATCCATGACTCTACGGGAAGACTCAGGCTGTAGAACAAAGGCCAGGAACCAGAGCCAGCTCTCCTAACGCCACCAGATCCCGATGTAGAATTCCAAAGAGCAGAGAATTATAAATTTGAACTTGGCCTTCAAGATTCTTGTGAAGGTATTTTTTTCAAAACGGCAAGATAGAACATATTTTATTTAATTGAATCGGTTGTTAGCCTGATTTATTGCCTTTAAGTATCTAGACATATGGTATGTGGGTCTCTATTTGTACTCTCCCCAGGCTCTGAAACGCGAGGAGCCAGCCGATTGCTCATTGTCAGAATTTTCTTTTTAGAGGCTCCTTCCTGATGATAGTATCTTTTAAGAAAGGCTGCTAAAGGTTAACAAAGCATCACATCTAAATCTTCTCAGAAATATCTTGAAATATATGTAACAGGCTGTTAAAATAGGATTTCACTTGTCTCATTGTCTGCTGAAGTTCCAAAAGAATGAGAATAAAACAGTAAATGCTAAGTGTTTCCACAGTCCAAAGTGAAGTCCTAGACCACCGCTTCAGGTGTCTATTACTGCCTCCCTAAAACCGAGTGCACTAAACTTAGTGCACTAAGAACAACAATTTTATTTTCCCCAAATTCTTTGGGTCAGACATTTATACAGGGCATGAGAGGAATGGCTTGCCTTGGCCACTAACATCTGGGTTTCAGCAGGAATGCCCAAAATGGCGGGTGTGGGGGCTGGTTGAGAGGGCTCAACAGGGGTCACGTGACTGGGGTCTTGCTTTATCTATCAGTTTGGTTCCTCGGTGCTTCTTTGTGTGCCCTGTCCCCATGGACCTGGTAGCGAGGCTTCTTACATGGTTTCTGATTTCTTCCCGGGGAGAAAGAAGGAGATGCCAGGTCTTTTAAAGGCTCTGCTCAGAACTAGCACAGCATCACTTCCACCACACTGAAGGCACATCACAGGGCCAGGCCAGGTTGGAAGACATGGGAGGGAAGAGATTCCTCTTTCTTGAGGAGTGGAGCAGGACACATGTCCAGGGAGAGAAGGAAGTGATGGCAGCCACCTTTGGAGACAACACACAACAGTTACCTGTGTGCAGGGGACTACAGACTCTGTGCAGTCCCTAGCTCTGTACCCATCAAGGGTTTACCATGCTTGAGGGTAGAAATCAGAAACAGAGTTTCTTCTGAAAAAGTTGTTGGAATGCTGAGGCGCTTTTTTTTCTCTGCTTCTCCTTCACCTCAAGCTTCCAAGCCTCTTAAGAGAGGCTTCAGGGGAACGTCATGGTTTGATTCATTTTCCCAACCTTGACTTCAGCACTCCGCCAAAACACAACTTCTGATATTTACCCTCCAGCCGCATCACCAGGGGTAAGAGGCACCGGGTTTTGGTATACCATGTTCATAGCAGCATTATTCACAATATCCAAAAGGTAGAAACAACCCAAATATGCCTTGACAGATTGAATGGATAAGCAAAATGTAGTGTATACACACAAAGAACTATTACTCAGCCTTAAAAAGGAAAGAAATTCTGACACATGCTACAATATGGATGAACCTAGAAGACATTGCACTAAGTGAAACGAGCCAGACACAAAAGGACACATATTATATAATTCTACCCATAGGAGGTACCTAGAATAGTCACATTCATAGGGATAGAAAAAGAATGGTGGTTGCCTGGGCCAGAGGGTGGGGGAAATAGGGAGTTAGTGTTTGATGGGTACAGAGTTTCAACTGGGGAAGATGAAAAGTTTGGGAAATGGATGATGGCGATGGCTGCACAGCAATGTGAATGTACTTAATGCTACCCACAGGATGGTACACCCCAAAATGGCTACAACAGTAAATTTTATGTTATATATATTTTACAGGAATTTTTAAAAAGCAGCACTCCCTGTGGAGAAGAGAGATCAGGCCCCCAGCAGGAGGGACTGGACAACCTGTGCCTCCACCTGTCCCCATCACCACAACTTCCCTGGGAAGAGGGATAAGCCAAGAGTGTTCAGCTCTGGACCTGTTTTGTGATCAGCATTGTAAAACCAGCAGCCTCCTCTACCAACAGCTGTGTATGCTGGTATCAAGGTAGGCTGGCATCCTCAGCCAGCCCCGGGAATAGGAGGGAGTTGAGGAAGGAAGGAAGGCTGAGAAAGGTGCTGAGCTGGCTGGTATAAGTGACCTTTCATGGGAGGCCATCAGCTGCAGTCATAAATTCAGAAAGATCATGCAATTGGCTATAACACAGGCTGTTTCTCTCCATGAGGTCTGTATTAATCAGCTTTTCCTTCCAACATGCTGTATAACAAATGGTCCCCAAATTCCATAGCTTACAAACTTTAACTTTTCTGGTTTATGGGTCTGCAGGTTGGCTGGGGCACCTCTGCTTCAGGCTAAAAGTTGGGCTAAGGTCTGTTCCTTCTGTATTTCATTCTGGAACCAGAGTACAAAAGAGCAAATCAAATCACCCTTGCACATTTATTATTTTTTTTCTAAAGATTTTATTTATTTATTTGTCAGAGAGAGAGAGAGAGCACAAGCAGGGGGAACTGAAGGCAGAGGGAGAGGGAGAAGCAGGTTCCCGTGGAGCAGGGAGCCCGATGCGGGGCTCAATCCCAAGACCCTGGGATCGTGACCTCCAAAGGCAGACACTTAACCAACTGAGCCACCCAGGCACCCACACATGCACATTTAAAGAGCCTGCTCATATTATGCTCCCTCCCATTCCATCAGCCAAAGCAAGTAAATTGCCCCAACCCAGCACTAATGGGGAAGGGATGTATACTCTGCTGACGCTATAAATTCCCATGGTAAAGATATAGAGACAGAATTAGACTCAAGGAAATGAAGAATTGGGATGACAACCCAGTGCACCACAGGGGACCAACTATAGGATGGGCACGACCCAAAGAACAGGAACATTTAGGCTAAATCCCATTAAAGACAGCGGAGAGAGAGTTTGCTTGGCTGGGCTGGGAGTGGGTGGTGAAGGGCTGACAGAGGCTCACAGCTTCAGTGGCCCAGGCTAGGATTTTGTGTTGAGCTCTGCCAGACCACAAAACTAAGTCAGATTCAAAGATGGCTGAGAAGGAAAACTCAGAGAAGGAGCTTTGTCTCACCACCAAAGTTAGAAATGGGCTTGGAAGCACATGGTGGGTGCTGGGGCTGTCAGCAGCCTGAGTGAAGAGCTACCCAAGGCGCCCAGAACTGTGGGGTTGAGCCCTTGCTGTTATTGCAGCTGGGAGCTGGGGAGCACCCCCAGCACGCAAGGTCTCATTTGTGTAACATAAATTTCCTGTTGGGCCTAGTTCTACACTTATGTTTTTTATTTCTTGGTGCATAATTGGACCTGTGGGAAACAGTGCAAAGGGCCAGGCCATGGCCTTTCACTAGGGTGCAGCTCACAAAGAGCCACAAGTCACGCCCATGGCCCGTAGGACTAACTGCACCCCTGCTCTCTGGAGGGAGAGAGCCCTGAGAGGTGGCCAGGCCTGCCTGGCGTCAAGGGGCTCAGAGCCCACTGACATCTGCTCTTCAGGGCTCTGTGGGGGTTCCATGTGACACGTATATCCCCTCACCTTTTATCTTCACCAACCCTCTAGAATTTCATTCCTCGCTTGGTACAAGGATTTCATTATTTTTCAAAGCTCTGATTGTAACTCTTGTTCCACGCTTTCCATTCCCAATATCTCTTCCTTCCTTTGCTATGTAAGAGGGTATGTGAACGTGCCGGCCCCGTCGGATGGGCCAGGCCAGGGGCAGCACGGTTCTCATACCAACTGGGCGCTCAGCAATGGTGCCCCTGCACATGGACCAGCAGCAGCTGTCCAGGCCTGCATGAGGCTCACCCTTCCAGAGAGCATCATCTGTGCACCCCCAGCCCATCCTTGCACAAGCTCACTGATTCTGGGGCTGGCCAGAGGGAATAAGTTCAGGTGGTGCAGATTTGGTGAAGGGATGGCAGGCTTTGGGGACTGAAGACTCAGCAAGCAGAGGCCACAGGAGTCCCAAGTTTGGAGCTGCTTCTGGGAGTCCATGCATGTTCAGGCCAGACATGGGGGGAATTTGGGGGAGGGGAAAGTCAAGGGCACCATGGGGGTGGTCAGGGACAAAGGAGAGAAAGGACCGGTCTTTCCCATGTCACTCTTGGACTGGGCTCAGCCCTCACTGCTTTCCCCCACACCCCGCTTCCCCAACATTGGAAAGTATGGGTGATGTGAGGCTTGGTATGCAGGCCAGCGGTAGCTGACCCTGCACCTGGTCCTCAGACCACCGCACTTGGCCCTGGCAGGCTGCAGGAAAGCAGAGGTGGCTTTTGAGAGTTGTATTTCGGGGAAATGAGGGAGCTGTGTGTGAACGCTAACTGGCTGAACCCTAACTGGCTGGACCCAGGCTTCTCCGGGCTCCCTCTTGCTTTCACTAGCAAGTGAGTCTTGGGTGTCTCCCGGAGTCTTCCTCCAGCCCCCGGTGGCTTTGAACATGGCTGCCAATTTCTTGACACCTCTCTCCTTGAACCTAGGCCAGGCGGTGTCATGGTCAGAGGGAGGCCAGGTAGGGGCTGGGCTTGGGTGTAAAAGTCACACACATCCCCGGGTCTCCTGCTGGGCTCTGCAGCTGAAACCCCACTGAGTTTGGCTCTCCAGCCGTCCCGACCCCGGTGCCAGACTTACATGACCGTGACCAAGCCATCTTGGTCTGCATCCATCTGCCGCCACTGGCTCAGCCCCCAGCCCCTTGAGTGACTGCATCTTCTGAGTCAGCCCAGCCCAGGCCCCCGGCACCAAGGAGCAGGGACGAGCCAGCCCTGCTGGGGCCTGTCCCAATTCCTCTCCCCCAATCCACAAAGGGCATCCAATGGCTGTTTCACACCGATTAGTAACTGGAACACTGCCTTGGCATCTGTGCTTAAAGGATTAGTAGGAGTGCTTCACTGATGAAGTGAGGGCTAAGAAACAAGAACAAGGATTTTCCCTAGTGAAGAGCCAGGTACACGGGTCCCGGAGGGCTTGGCTCCAGGCTGGACAAAGCCCGGTTCACAGCCAGCTTCGCTTGCTGCACTTCAGGTTTTGTTTTCACAAGAGCATTCATTTCTCCGGCCCTCGAGGGCAACACCTCCCCAGCCCTGGTCCAAACCTAGGACCGGGCTGGTGGTGGCCAATTCCCCTTTGCTGTGGTTGTTTCCTAGAGCTGCCAGGAGATGCAACTGGAGGCCAAGCCTCCTGCTTCTAGTGAACTGCTGCCCATCATTTTTTCAAAGGTGGGGGGAAAGGGAGGAGGTAAATCACAATATAAGGAATTTTACAGGGCAACCCTGGATTCACCTCGGAATCCCTGTACAGGAAGGAGAGACCCGTCTTACTACCAATTGTTTTTTTCCAAGGGGAGGGAGATTATACACAACTTGAAGAGCTCATGGTGCCATAAGCAGTCATTTTGCACTTGGAATTGATTCAATATACAATATAGAGCTTTGAGGTGGTTCAGAAGTGCATGTGAAGGAATGTGGACACAATTCTGTCTCTCTCCAGATCGGGAATTTCACATGGCCAGTTTCTGTGATCGGCTCCTTAGGACAGGTAGTGTAATATTTGACTTAGAGTTGAGTTGTCAGAGACCACACACCTATGTATGCAGCCCCAGGGTTGAGACTCTGAGACCCTGAGGTCTTTGCAAGCCTTAGACCGAAACTCTAGCTTGGTTCACAATAAAGGGAATTCACTGGAGGGACTTAGACCTAGAACTTGGTGACAGCCTAACCTGTTAAAAAATGAGAAAACAAGACAAGTCAGGTGATAGGAATACACCTTATTTAACCCTTCATGAAGTGGGTGATCTCCATTCCCAAGAGTCCAGAGAACTGCAAAATAGGGCAGAAGGCAGGAAACTTTTACAAGATAAAGAATAAGGAACAAGGAAGAGAAATAATGTGAATAAGAGAAAGGAAGTAAGTATAGAGTCCAGAGTTGGTGTGGCATTTGGGGATTAGCTGACTGGATATACAGAGTTTCTGGTCAAGTGGAACTTTTACAGAGATATGAGAGTTCTGTAAGTTTCCTGTTTGCTGACATGGCACCCCCAGCAGGAGCAGCTCCATCTTGAAAATTTATTTCAACAAACCCGAGTATGCCACTTACATAAACTCACTTTAGTGGCTTCCTGTCTTTTCATCTCTGTCCCTTTGTCCCCCCAACCTCCACCAAAGGAGGTATTGCGATTCAAATTTCAGAGATGCTCCTGGAAGGGAGCTTCCAGGAGTTGTAAAGAACTCCCTTGGTCTAGCTTGTGTCAATGACTGGCCCTTAACTACAGGAAGGCATAGTGCCTTGAGTAACAATCTTCTCCAGGGGCACCTGGGTGTCTCAGTCAGTTAATCGTCTGCCTTCAGCTCAGGTCGTGATCCCTGGGTTCTGGGATCGAGCCCTGCATTGGGCTCCTGCTCAGCAGGGAGCCTGCTTCTCCCTCTCCCTCTGCAGCTCCTCCTGCTTGTGCTCTCTCGTGCTCTCTCTCTGTCAAATAAATAAATAAAATCTTAAAACAAAACAAAACAAAACACAATCTCCCCAAACCCATCTTTATGGGAAGGGGTATTTCCATCTCCTATAAGGCTGTGTACCTAAGGAAGAAACCTTTGTGTGAAATGCTCCTCCCAAGAGGGAAGAAAGCCTAAGGGAAGAGATAGAAGACCTTCTCCTCAGGCCAAGAGTGGCCCAGCTGGAATAAACCCTCAAGCCCAGAAAAGGATGGAACTGCATGTTCTTTATTACTCTGTGGGCTTCTCATTTTAAGGCGATTTGCCTGTACCACGGGCTTAATAACAAACGCAATAAAAGCTGGGTAAATGTTGATGTACTGTAACAACATGGAATGATGACGTGATCTATGTAGTAAACAAGAGTAGCTGTTGAGTTATAAATAATCTTTTTATAGCAATCTTGAATAGGTCTGATACCAGATGTATGGTAAACACACTCACTTTATGGAAATGCCTTTGCTTTGAAAAGCAGGACCAGTGATCTATAATGTAAAGCTACATGTGTGCAGCTCACATGGGCTTTGCTTTGTGCTTGTGTGACGGAACTCTTCTTCGGTCACCTAAAATGGAACAGGCACAGTCTGGTATTCCCTGGTTGTGTGCACCAAAACTACACTACAGAAAATTTGGGTATTTCCACTACATCTAGTCCTACCTGTGGCCTATTTCCTTGTGAGTCTGAATTCGTAGTTGCTGAATGAATGATTGTCATCTCAACAAGCATACTGTCCTTTCCTAGACCTGCGATTTTGAAGAAATCTAGACTTTCCTCTCACCAGTCATGTTGGGCTTTAAGTCTTTTGGGGAAAACTTCATAGAATTCCGAAGGCAGAATTTTTTAATGGACTTTGGTTCATGACAGCCTCTGAGAAGGCTAAGACCTGGACAGTACCCTCTAGCTATGTGGTCCTCCTCATCCCCTTCCCTCACCTTCCCCACACAGTGCCCACCATCCTGAAGTCTGTGTTCATTATACCCTTGCTTTCTTTTGTATATACTGTTATCTCATCAATACTTATTCTAGAAAAATACTTCATATTTGTTATTTCTAACTCTAAAACTAAACCAGTTGATGCATATATGGCTATATTCATAATAATATTTTTTATTCTTTTTTGAATGTCTTAAATATTTAACAAATTTTTAAGATGGAAAGCAACTGGGTGGCTTAGTCGGTTAAGCATCCAACTCTTGATTTCGGCTCAGGTCATGATCTCAGGGTCTTGGGATCAAGCCCTGTGTTGGGCTCTGCACTGAGGGCAGAGTCTGCTTGAGATTGTCCCTCTCCTTTTGCCCCTCCCCCTGCTCGTGCTTGCTCTCTCTCTCTCTTTCTCTCTCAAATAAATAAATAAATAAATAAATAAATAAATAAATAAATCTTAAAAAAAAAAGATGGAAAGCAAAGATTTACAGATTTCTTTAAAAATGCTTTTAAAATTTTTCTAAATATTTCTGTGATATATGACAGAAATGGTGGCTTTGAAAGCTGATGTCCAGGAATACCCATGGACAGATGTTTTTCAAGATAGTATCCAGTGGCGAAAATTTGGCTCATTGTAAAAAGGGGGATTTCTGAGGAGATCATTTAGAAAATCATTACAAACTCTAATGGCCAGTGTAGGAAGAGTTTCCACTGTAAAAGTATCAGGTATATCACCCACAAAATAAATGATTTGACATCAGAGAGAGAGAGAGAGCACACCAATGTTTTGATGCTTATGCCTCCTTTTTGTGGTCTCCTTCCCTTGCCCCCAAGCCCCTTCACCCATCACTACCCCCCACCCACACTCGGTCCTCTCCTGAAGCCAAAGCACTTCCAGGCATTGGGGGGCACATCCAGGACATATATTCATACCGGTGTGGTGCTGGGAATCAACATATTTCTCCTCCAAGGAGAACTTGCACTTCTGACCAAGACCTACTCCCATGAGGGGCCCTGGTGCCCATGGCCATGATTTTCCAGGATCTGAGGTGGAGCTGGGAGGGGAGCATATCTGAGTACCTGACTGGAGGCAGGTGAGGAGCCAGTGGGATAGAGATAAAAAAAAGTCATTGCGATATCCCACTTCTTTCTCTCACATCTCCATGGAGAATCTCTGATGCTAATAAAGAGAACTAATTTTACGGTGGCAGCATGACAGATACAGAATTAGGTGTTTTAGGGATGTTCCCTCATTCAATCAACGAACCTGTAAAGGATATAGCTCTTCTCATTTTTTCACTGAAGAAGAAGCTGGTACTCAAAAAAGAGAACTTTGTCAACCAGTCTCACAGCTTGTCAGCAAGGGGCCGAGTTCTAATGCCCCCTCAGTTGTATCTGCCCTAAACTCATGGTCTCTGAACACCCCTGCCTCCATGCCTGCAGCCACTCTCCCTGCCCAGAGGTCACCCGCGGGAAAACACCCTGCTTCCTCATTTCGAGTGCTCACAGAGAATGCTTCTGATCAGAATTGTCTCTCACCAGCTGAGGTATCCTGAGCGGCAGAATCATCTTTGCTTTCAGAGAACTATTGAATTCTTGCCAATGATCAAGATTCTCCCAGCAGATGAGGGAGTGCTGAGCAACAAACTGACTTTCTAGTGGCTCAACTCAATAGTTGCCAGCCCCTGAATCTATCTCAGTCTAGACCTGAAACAATGCAAGGATACTTGGTGGAATGCTTTGTTCACGGAAGCAGCCAGAACTTGTAAATGGTAGATCTACAATATGCTCCGGAGCCTCCCAAAACTTTTCCCTGTTGCAATAGTATTTTACCTCTTTATCAAATTC
Source organism: Mirounga leonina (assembly GCF_011800145.1). NCBI lineage: Eukaryota > Metazoa > Chordata > Mammalia > Carnivora > Phocidae > Mirounga > Mirounga leonina. The sequence continues at coordinate 1,779,170 of NW_023270734.1, read as the reverse complement.
CAGTCTTATCCAACGACCTTGGATACAATTAAAATGGGATTATACTTATCTCTGCTATTCCAGACAGACTGGCAGAAGTTCATTCAATAAATTCTAGATGGCAGAGAGTCCGTCTCTTGAGAATCTTTATCCTGACAGCACTATCACAATAACAAAGTCAAGTTTCTGCAGCTGGAGACAGAATAATCCCAGCCCAGCCCAGCTTGCTTCAGTCTGCCTGGAATAAATGGGATGAGAAAGGCAGGAGGCGGTAGGGGTGGGGGTGGGGGAGTAGCTGGACAAAGGAGAGCCCAGCTACCTCCTGAGCTCTTCAACAGATAAAGTCGTGTGTCCCTGCAAGTCACCATGGGCCTCCCCTACAACCACAGCAACCTTCCTCCCTGAACCGTGCCACCCCCAGCGGAGACGGGCTTGGGCCCTGCTCAGGAGGGATGGGAGGCCGGGGCTCAGGAGCCTGGCTGCGAGCTGCGTGCATTAGCACTCCGCTGGAAAGCAGTAAGGGACTCGCAACCACAACTTGGGCTTCGAATCAGGGCCTCGTTTTCCACTCCTCCCTGCCAGGGCCCCTCAATCATAATCCTGGACACCCCTGTAGAGCCCGCCCCGCCCGTCTGTGAAGAGCTGTCTGGCTGTGGCCGATTTCATGGGGCTTTAGGAGTGTGGCCAGCAGCACGGAGGGCAAGTCTGTCCCTGGCAGCTGGGCTCCGAGGGAGAACACCCCACCACTGGTGGCTTCCTGGGGCCACCAGGCCTTGCCTCAGGTGCAGACTGTGACGGGCAAACAGCCAGCTTGCTCATTTCACCTAAAGAGAGGGGCCTTCTGGCCTTAATCCTGACGTTCCAGCCACCCCCAGGATGGTCAGGATTAAGGCCAGAAGGCCCCTCTCTTTAGGTAAGCTAAAGCAAGAACTGGCCACAGAGTGGGAACACAGATATTTTATCCTTGATGAAAAAGAAAATCCCTCTGAAAAATCTCTCTTTGCTGGCAAAGGTTTGCAGTTATCTGGCCTTTTCTTCTGGGCCATTCTAAGCAAAACTTCTAAAGTCCTATAATTTGGTACCAAAGACGTAGGGGAGAACATGAAGCCCAGAAATTTAAAAAAACATCAGCCGGATACTTTTTCTCTAGAGCAGAGCTTCGCACGCTTTAATAGGCACATGAATTAGTGAGACTCATGGCCAAATGCAGATCTGATTCTGCAGGTGGTGCCTGAGATCCTGTATGTCTTTCTTTCTTTCTTTCTTCCTTTCTTCCTTTCTTTCTTTCTTTCTTTCTTTCTTTCTTTCTTTCTTTCTTTCTTTCTTTCTTTCT